>NC_092621.1:34382500-34693333 GCF_047663525.1 Anas platyrhynchos | reverse complement strand
GGACAAGGAAAAGTTCAACAAGCAACAACAGTAATCATGAAGCTTTTAATCTTGTCTAAGTTATGGGTCAGCTTGAAGAAAGATGCAAGGTTTCACTAAAGACACTCGAGTCATGGCAATGCATGGAAACTGTAAAACTGGTCCTGAAGTCGTAAGGGTAAAAATACTGTTAGTTTAAACAGTGAACAGCGCCTGCCCATTGAGTTTTCCTATTTAAGCTATGTTGGTTTTGTCATGTTCTGCTTAAAAGTTAATGCAATCTGTCTATAAAAACACTTTTAACATGTGATTTTTGACGGCTGTTTTCAAAAGTCATTAGTCTGCATTTTCAGAGAGAAAGAGCTAAAAATCGTTCTGCATAATTTGTAATTTAGACCATGTAGCACATCTTACTAAAATTTTTGTTTCTTTAGTGTATGAATATGTCCATCTCATTCTGCTATTGTACTTTTTTTTTTTTTTTTTTCAGGTTCATCCTTCATCTGTATTTAGAAATGGAACGGATGTATTTTTCAAAGTAAGAATCTTGTGAATATTGCTCATACATTTCTGTGATTTTTTTCTGATTCTGCTCTTTCCGGACTTTATGCAGAACAACTTGCTAACCAAGTTCATTGTTCATTGTGACCAATGCTTTATTTTTCTGTGTATCTTCCTTTTTCATTGGTATAATTCCCCTTTAATTTCCAACAGTTTGTACTGTGCTGGGGGTGGGGGTGAGGAGGTAGGGGAGGCAGTATTTAAAAGCTGCTTGTAAGAGCTAACTCACAGTTTTTCCTCTCCTGTTTTGCTTGTTTGCGGTACTGTAAATCCAAGTATCATGGGATGGTATCACTCAAAATGGAGGATGATACCTCATCAGCTAAAGCAAACAAGAAGGCTGAAGTGTCAGTAATTAATCAAGCACAAACGCAGATAAATGTCGTCTCCTCTAGGAAGACAGAAATCCCACAAGCTGATAAGGCAGAACTGGCATCTGAACCACGCTCAAGCCATGAAGTATGAAACCTTTTCTTTCATAGGAATTTTTACCATCTGCTTTCAGTCGTGCTCTTTTCCAAAATTAGTTAATGCCTCTGAGATCAGAAGCATAACTCCCCCTGTTCCAAAACTGAGTTTGAACAATACGCAGATAAATTAACAACTTAATCCTTGCAGTTTTTATGTCATGAAGTTTAATATAAGAGCTGTTGCATCTGTTTCATGTAGCTTGTTTGTTTTTTGTAATTATTTCCCTTCAAATGTTCAACTGCCATTCCCTTTTCCAGGACTTCAACTCCTTTCCAAAGGCTTGTACACCAGATTTGAAGGGGCTTTTGCATTATGAAGAAAGCACTCAGAAGTTATTTCAGTGTGATGGGATAATATGGACATTCTGGAGTTCCCAAAGCAAGGTAAAAAGGTCACCATTACTATGCATCTGAAGCAGAGCATGGAGTCTGCAAAGCTTAAGACTCTGAAGCAAAGGTTCAGCTTGTAACAACTACTGAGTTGTGCTTGCAGGGGATAAAAAAGTTGTCCAGAGTCAGGTTTACTGTCAACAGAAGTGAAAATTCCCAGAGACAAGATGAGAGCTTGATTGCTGTGGCTACCTTTTGTTTCTGCCACCCACAGGTGCTTCTAGACAAACTGCATGGACACAGTTGTCTTGATGCTTGTTGATAGGATTTAGTAAAATCAACTGACTTAGGTATTCTGTAAGCAAACACCCTCCCTTGCCACTCATGATCTCATACTGAATTTTTGTTATACCTCATTCCCTACGCAAACTGTAGGAGCCAGGAAACGTTATCCAA
This sequence comes from Anas platyrhynchos, assembly GCF_047663525.1. Lineage (NCBI taxonomy): Eukaryota > Metazoa > Chordata > Aves > Anseriformes > Anatidae > Anas > Anas platyrhynchos. Next base: position 34,691,537 of record NC_092621.1, on the reverse strand, counting down.
AGCAATGTCCTCTCTTAAGAGGATTTCTGGATCCGAGACTTTGTGTCAGCTTTATGCTATTGGTTATAAACCATGGAGTCCTCTGGCAGGCATGTAATTCTTTACATCTTCTAAGTGATGCTTTAGCTTTATTGACATACACCAATTTTCATGTTCAGTCAAATTCTGGAGAGGCCATCAGCAGCACCTTCAGCTTCAAGCCTGATTATTAGGGCAGAGCTAGACTACTGTGAGTAAGAGTCTGTTCTGCCTTTTCATCTTTTATTTCAGGAGGTGAGCCCAAAAAAATGTACCTCCGGATGGAGTCATCATGATGGGAACTGCTATTTACTAGTAGTAAATCACAAGGTCACCTGGAATACTGCTGCTCGGGCTTGCAGAGAACAGTAAGCCACTTCTCAAAACAAATGTATTTGATGTGCACTGACTGTTGCCCTGAACTGAATGTTGATCCTGAGAATGAGCTCATTTGGATAAGCCCTGCTTTTGTTGTGCTGCACAGCTACAACATGATTGAACAAGCCCTGGGATTCTGACCCAGTGGAAAATTCACATATCATTAGTGCCATAGTTATCATACTATATTCATTATATGGATGCCTTTCTTCAGCCTTCTCTGATCCACCGCTTCTTTGACTCTGTCTTCAGTTAATATTAGCAACAGCACAATGATACCAGCTCCTTTGTGCTACATGGTATTCTTATGAAGAAGCTGATTCAGGATCTGTAACTACTCAAAAACTTTGTCATCCAATTTTACGATAAGATTTTGACTTCTAAGGAAAAATGAAAGTTAGTAAATTATAATAATAATTGTAACAGAGAAGGAGGCAAATACAAAATCCACCATACAAACCAGCCTTGAACTTTTGAGGCCTGCTTTGTGATTTTTGTTTTAGGAGCAACAGTTTAGGACTGGAAGAAATGCTAGCCTTGGTAACATTGAGCTTGCCTGGGATCATGCATGTTCAGTACCTTGTGTTGAATCCTGAGCACCAGGCTGAACAAAAGGATGGGCTTTAATTGCCACTTTCTATTGCTCCATGAAATGAAAATTGAAACACACAGATGGGTTGGAGATGAAAGAAACAGAATATATTCAGGAAGTGGTTGAAGAATATATAGGCAACATGAAACATGTACAAGCGTGCATGACAAACCTTGATTTATTCCAGTCAGTTATACCGGTTTATTTTGTCTTGGTAACAGGCGAAAGGAAAGTCTTAGTTCCAAATATGTTCCATCCAGATAATGGACAATACTCTTTATGAAAACTCACCACAAATCTCACATTGTTGATAGTTTTTCCTAAAGTGTTGGGTTATCCCAGTAAAGCCTCAGTTGTGAATATTCTAGTATTTCTTCCCAAAGGACTCAGCATTCAGTTGATTTCTGAGGAATTCTCACTGAATTAATCACATGTCTGTATGCTGGGAGGTGTTCCCATTTCCTAGAAGAGTGTGTTCCCAGGGACCCATACTGTCTGTGGAAGATAACTTCCTGCTGAAGGCTATAGTGTGTAATACAGAATTTAAACTGAGTAACAGTAAGTTAGTGACAGCGTGAAACAGCTACACAAAGAGTCAAGGCATATCACAATCCACAAGCAAGTGAATCCTAGGGCAGTGACAATTTAATTAATGTCAGATTACCACAGACTGATGAAGCTTTATCATGGTAAATGGAGTACTCCTGACCTCCACCTGGAATTGATTTACAAAAGTAGGACCCCAGGCACACACTTTAAAGTGTTACTATAAGATAACTTAATACATCTTATTTTGTGCTTTTGTCCTCCTCCTCCCGTGCCCCCATCATCCACCACTGCTGGTTCTGGTATTTCTGTAATTAATACTTCTAGTACTTCTACTGTTGGCATTTAATTGGCTGAAGTTTTCCAATAAGCAAATGAAATCAACAGGGATGCCACTTAATAGATCATAGAAACATCAGATATTGAATAAAAAGATTAGAATTGACTTTCATGATACCAGCCAATTTCACTGAAAAAAAATAAATATATATATATATATTACTAAACAAAAAAATACAAAAAAAGAATATTTTTTATTACCAAAAAAGTGGCATTATTTTCTATTTTCTGTTCTATTTTCTTGCTTGATATTTTCTAGTATGTAGATCAGGACAAAAAGCACAAACAATTTATCATGGAAGCAACTGCTGTCTGGACATAACTATGTACTTGGGCTTATGCAAACCCATTTGGGTTCTATCGCTGCATGTTGCAGCAGTGAGCTTTGATATGTGTTGCATCCATTTGTTACAAGGGGCATACCACTCTTTGGTTTCCATATGCAGAGATAGAAGACAACATAAAAATGGGCTTGTCTTGACAGAAGTTGCTGAATAGTGATAGTGTGGTTAAAAAAAATCTCAGCTAATTGCACATAAAATCTTGTACCATTTCTAAACCTCCTCCAATACAATGGAGAGAAAGGTGTTTTAAAACTCATTTATCTGTGTTTGTTCCTTATGCATGAGGAGACTCTTGGCAGCATGAAGAGAGGCATCTGAGGGATATTATGGCTCAGTGACCACACAGCAGCCTGATTTAGCAGCAATTTTGGTCATTTATGTTGCAGTTTTTGTTTATCCCATAGAAACACATGTTCCCCTAGGGTCAATGCAGCAGGGCTCACTCACATGTAAGATGGTTTCACTGCTGCTCCTGCAAAGACAGAATCCACTGTTGCTTGATTTGCTGTTAGTCAAATGATGCCTTCACCATCCCAAAGTTCAATATTTAATGAGAGTCTAAATATGATCAGATTGCAGATCATTTGCTGCCAGCTTTTTAAGACAGGCTGTTCTTCTGTTCTGTGTTTGTATTTTAGCAACATGTGGCCTCAGTCCTTGGGAATCACACGCAAAGCCATATCCAAAACAATGGTTAGATCCTTTGTGATGGCTCTGTACTGCCTTGTGCAAAGCAGGGTGGACCCAACTGCTCTCCACTCCTAATGCTGCACTAGTTCTGTAAGAGACTGATTTAACTTATTGTTACAGGCGACTCCAGCATAGGAGAGTAATTACCTGGAGTAGTTTTGAAGGCCCAAGGTGTTTGACTTTCAACAGCCACTCTGGATATATAGGGCTCCTGTAAACTCAGCATCATGTCTGTCAATCTCATCTGATTGTTTTGAATATCAGGAGGTGTCATAAGCAACGCTAGACAGCTATTTCAAGGCACCAGGATTACTCCCTAGGCGAGCAAACAAAAGCCTGGGATAATTACAGCAGAGCCTCTCAGTCACTGTCCCTTCACTGTCAGTATGGGACATGAATTTACTGCAGTAATTCATATCAAATGTCCTCCTGTGCTACAGAGATCTTCACTGCCAGTCAAGTCTGCTTTCGCAGAAGTTCAGTTTATCAGAATGGTACAGACCTCCTTTAAATGTACTGGTTAATTTCATGTAAATGTAATAATAGCATATAATACTTCAAGGTTAATGGCTACCTGAAATATTTCCTTAGCTTGGGAAACTGCTCTTATAAGAATGCTCTTGACTTGAAAGCAAAAATTTTAAATCACAAAGGAATGATTTGCAAATGGACTTACTTACCAGAGGAATCAGTGTTGTGGTTTTGTTGTTGTTTGTGTTTAAATAAGGCAGTATGACCTCTTGTATGGAGTAATTTAAATTAGGAAGTGGTAGATTTACATAACTCCATAATGAACATTATTTCATCAATTCTTGTGTCAGGAGCTCTGCCTGGAGATACAGGTTAGAAATATTAACAGCAGTGGTATTTCAGTACTGTTTTCATTTCCCTACAATACTGCAAAACCCTTGACCAGGTTTAATGATTAGAATAGTTGTTCTCTCTCCAGTCATGTTTGTTGGTCAGGCTGTATTTAGAAAGCACTTTTATGCAGGAAAGATTAGATAACATAATTATTGCACTGCTTTCCCTTCACAATGCTGAAGGCTCTCACTGGTGCTTGTGTTGAACAAAGTCTGAATCTGTTACTGCTCAGACCACCCTTGTATGTAAATGGTATAGTAGTTACTGATACAAATTGATGCTTTTGTTTGTTTTTAATTTTCCTAAAACTATTACAGCTCTCTAAAGTAACTGACTAAGTTCTGGTGCTTTGATTGTCTTTAAGCAGCAGCCAGATAAAATGGCTATTTTTGTTCTTGCTTACTAATGGTGATACCACAGAGACCGCTGCCCAAAACTCTTCTCAGACTCAAGTCTGGTGACTGGCCAGCCACAGTCACTGTGAGGGGGAATGGCATTCTGCTGCTGAATCAGTTACCTGGGGCGGACACCCTGAATGAGCTGCCCTGCTTTCCTGGACCTTTTGTTTGAAGAAGAAGAATCCAAAACTTTCCAAGAGCATTAGCCAGAGTAACCGATTTGTTCACTGGAGACTTGGTAGATGGGCCTGGTGGTTGAGCACAGAGAAGAAGCATGTCACCCTTGTGACATAAGGGGACAAAGAGTACATACACAAGAGCTGGTAACACAGCTTTGCAATCAGTGGGTGAAGTTTAGGGATTCTGTACCATAAGGAGGTGTGCAATCCCCGGCCCCTGTCTGGGTGCTTCTAACCACTTTCTGCTGGGTCAGGCTACCATTTGTAAAGTCATGATCAATGCTTCTGAGGCTACCCTGCCACACCTCTATCTGTGGATTGTACATGGAAGATGTCAGTAAGATCCTTTACACTTTGTTCTTTGGTGGTCTCAGATATTAGGGGACCTTGATGGGGCCTGTGTTACTATATGGTCTTTGGTCTAGGGTAGCCTTGCATCAGGGCACATCAGGTACACAGCATAAGGGCTAACACACAGCTGTCCTGTAGGTGTTGGGGGATCCACTGTGCAAAGAGGAGTAAGGGGGTGAATCCTGTGCTGTTTCAGTTGACTATAGGAGTAATGGGATAGGCCTTTGCAGCAGAAGCATACCATCAACATTGCTCTGTACTATACTCCTGTATGCCCAGAAAAAGGAATGGCCCAAGTTTTGTGTGAACAGGACTGCGCAGAACACTGTGGATTGATAGGAATTCCTCCTGATGAAAAATTTACCTGCTGCCCTATTTTCCATGGGGTTATGATATAGCATCCACAGGATCATTACTGTTAATATTAATTACTGTTAAAAAAGATATATGTCAGCAAACAGGAATGGAGCTCCAGGCATGGGTCTCTAAGTGGGTGGCAGACTTGGTGGTGGAATTCCACTCCAGGATCTTTTCTCTGTCTCAGTAGTGTCTGCCATGCCTCCCTTGAGGTCTGGTTGTTGTCCCAGCTCTTAAGAACAACCTTACTCTCTTCAGAAAAATACTGGTTTTCTATCTCCAGTGCATCTGGCAACAGTCACAAAATTCAATAACTTCTAATGATACTATTGAATTATTCTTCTGCTAGAAAAGTTTTTTGCTGTCTTAAAATGTTTTGAAGAGCAGTGTTGTTTCCTTGGGGCCTATCAATTATCACCTAGGATGTTCGAAGGGGTTGACATCACTGTTACACTAAACAGCAGTCATAAGTATGGGAAAACAGAAATGGGAGAGACTCAGTAGGAGAGGAAGGGTGAGAGTAGGCATGACACATAAAAAAGGCATCATTAAATCAGGGCAGGCAAAAAGATGGATAACCATGAAAGTCAGCTGCTGACAGCTGACAATTCCTGGCAAATATGAAAGATACAAGTGCTCAGTGCTCAGTGCTGAAGATATTCAATGGCCTGATTTTGGCCTGACCTCTAAATGGCCTGAATTTGGCCTGACCTCTAAATGGCTTAAGAGCAGCCTACTGATGTTTGCATGCTTGGTACTAGTTGGGGGACTTTGCAGTGCAAGGCCATTCAGTATTTTAAGTTTTGCAAGCCCTCCACTGTGATTTAAGTACACAGACAGATTTGAGCTGGTGCATTGGTTTCATTCTAAATCTAGTTAATACAAGCCAAAACTCCTTTCAGATCTGAACTAAATGAACAGTCATTGTGAACAACACAACATTACCTCTCAGAACCATGCTGCCATTCTAAATCAACCCCCTGAATTACACACAGACTTCATTCTATTTTGAAATATGCCCAAGTTTTAAACTGTGTTACTCAGAGCTTTATCTTTGTCAGAAAACAGTTTAAAAAGCATACAGTCTGCAGCACTACCAAATAGGTGAGGCTGTATCTTTTGGTGACTTGGATTTTTAGTGTGGTGGATTTTTATTTTAGAGAAAAAGGCAGTATTGATAAACAATTATGTCCATGATTTAAAACATAGTTTTTGAATTTGTTACACATGTCCAGTATACACGTATTTTATTTGCACAGACATTTCAATTTTTCTATTAGAAAATTAGAAAAATCAATCTAGGACTTAAGTTCTACAAGTAATTGTAAATGTAAGACTAAATCTTTATGTAGTTATTCTTTCATGCCCGTACTGATTTTGTGAAATGTGAGCTATATGGTGTATGTTAGAATCCTTCATGCTTCTTGTTGGTAAGTCTATGGGAGATGTCTGTCGCTCTGTGGAATTCTAATTACTCTCTTCTCTCTTGTTGAGTCTAGATACCAGGGGAGTCTAGCAAGTGTGGCTAATGAACAACACATGCAGTGGCTGTGGGACTTCAGCGGGAGAAAGCCTTTTTGGATAGGCAAGTATATCAGCTGAAAATAAAGTGATTGATGATAAAGCCTTAAACTGCTACAAGTTTTCAGCACCGTTTCCAAATGCTGCATTGCCCTCAACTTTCTGCAGTGTTTGGTATTTCAGATCAATGCATAAACTGAAAGCTGTCATGCACCTGGATAATTTTATGTCTTTATCAAAAAGAAGAGTTTATCATGACCTGTGTTGCCTAGAAACCTTTCCCGTTTTAAACCTAGCTGGTAAAATAAATCAACTAAATCAGCTTTAAAAACTACATTCAGTTTGTACTCATGTTCAATGGTGTAATGATTCTATTACCCTGAGAGAAATAAAGTCCTTTGATAAGAATAAAAACTACAAGCCCATTGTGTTGATTTTCTAATTGTCATCTCTTCTAGCTAAGATGAAAGGTCATATCTGACCCATTTTGGTCTTAGGAACTCAGAGGCTAAGTGAAAATGCATACTTTAAGTTGTGCTAACTATCATCCTTTCAACAGTATAAACAAGATCTATGAAGATCTGCAGGATTTTATTTTCAGGAGGAATCCATGAAGTCTGAAGCTGCCCAGGCTTGAATATGACACTCTATTTGGCATCCTAAGTATCAAAAGAGAAACTTGGGGTATGATAGACATGGAGAGAAAGAAAATATTTTAGGCCAGTAATGGGGAAAAAAGTTAAGTGTAGATGCTGTACAAAATATTGAAGTGTATTATTGCTTGTATTTCTCCAGATTTATTCATTTATTTATTTATTTTTGGCCTGCACAATTTGCATATATTTTTAAGAGGGATAGGACAACATGCTTCTGTTGACATCAGGCTCCAGGGATGAACAATATCACTCATTTGGTCTTACTGATTTCACGCAGGCTTGAACGACCAAGTCAATCCTGGACATTGGGAGTGGAATGGAGGAGAACCTGTCACATACATTAACTGGAGAAGAGGCTTCTATCACTTTCCAAAGAGAGGCAACAATTGTGTATTAGTGCAGAAGAGAGGAAAATGGCAAGCAACTGACTGCAGGAAGGTCAAACGGAACAGCTATGTATGTTCTAGAAAGCTGTAAAGAATGGAGGATCCCTGTGAAAAAGCATGTGGATATTCCTTTTGTTTCAGTCTATTTATCTGCAGGCATGTGATGGTATTCAGACAGAAAACTGTCTTAATTATCACCGAGGTTTTATTTTGTGTTGCCAGAGATGCAGATGCATTGGATTCCAAACAAGAAATAGAGGTCAGTTGCAAACAGTAAGTCCAGGTCAAGGCTTTGAACTCTCCCCAGAAACTTTGATCTCTTGCTTATTCATTTGTATTTTCACACCAAAGAGCTAGGCCTAACCGCTTTCATCAAATTTCTGTGTAAACATACCTTTTTTTACACAGAAAGAAAGAAAAAAGAAAGAAAGTAGCACATCAGTTGATTTGCTTCACTCTTAAGGAGTGATTATGGATTGGCTATTGCTTTAATACATTTGCAAAAAAAACAGCAGTTTTACCCTGCAGTCACAGTGAAAGAAATACTGTTTGGGGTGGAAGTGAGGGCAGACTCTGCTGGCTGAAAGCAGGTTATCTTGTGTGAGGAAGGGTGAGACATTTTGTCAGGATACTTTTTGTACTTTGTAGTTTTTGTGTGGATGCCCTAGTACAATGTTCTACAAAAGAATAGCAGTGATATGGTTTAGTGACAGAGTACCAACATGAGCAAAAGCCTTGTATTTCTTTTTCTAGTATCCAAGAACAGCTTCAGATCCTAATGGATCTGCTCACATAGAACTGCACATTGTTTGTCACTTCTGACTAAAATTATTCACTGTTTTTTAGAATTGCATGATGTTGCTATAATTTTTACAGTATAATTAACTAACAGGACCTCTGCAAATCTAATGCTATCTCGAAGGATGGTTTACACACACAAAAAAAATTAATTCTGAAGCTTAATTCCAGAATAGTATCATGGGATTCAGTGATACATGAACATGAATAGGATTTATATGTGTATATAAGCCAATGTAATCGTGAGACATACTTTGTACTAAAGCAGCTATGGCTTTTGAAAAGTATTAATCTAAGTCCTTATTAGGGATTTGAGGTTTTAAAAAATAATTATAAAAAATCCAGATTTAGTCCTGAGAATAGCTTAAAAACAGCATTTAATAGGAAAAAACCAAAACAAAACAAGACCAAAAGCAAAAACAAAAACAAACAAAAAAAAAACAAACCACACAACAAAACAAAACAACAAAACAACAAAACCCAAACAGCTGCCCATAACTTAATTTTAACTTATTATACATACATACCATTGTCATGTTACCACTTGGTAACATTATAGTAAAGTTATTCCTGACATGACAAAAATCTTGTTTTAGGACCTCCTTACTGCCAGCCTTAAAATTAAAAAAAGAAACAAGTCATAAGCTTGCTAAAAAATTAAAGCTTTTTTCAAACCCTCCCTCTGCCTGACATGAGTGTATGACAGGTGGTGTGGCATCGAGTATAAAGAATTTACCATGTACCATATGAACTCTCAGCCCTCCCATCTGCCTGCCTGCCACCAGCAGTTGTTTCTGTCCACGTCCCTTACAAGCTCATCAATTCGGCCAGACTCTTGATCAATTACATTTGTGCACCATTTGCACCTCTGCTCTTTCTAGGGCTCCTCAAAGTAATTTCTCAGTCCTGTGAAGGAACAGATGCAGCAGAATCACCTCTCCTCTCTGTGCTGGAGGAACTGTTCCAGGGATTATTTATCCTTCCTTGTTGCGTATGATGAGTTAGAACAGGCATGTGAGTAGCAGGGCAGTCCTTCCATGTAGGAGAGTACCTTTCTGAAGGGACTCTTGCACTCTTGCAGATAAGCACAAGTGCCTTACAAGATTAGAGGTAAAATACTGTGGACAGAACCATATCATATTGTTGGTATCAACAGATACAACCAAACACACTTCCATAATTCGTTTTTGTCTTTATGACCTTTATGCCAAGCTTCTAGACACTTTTATAGACACTAACACTTTTGCTTAAGAAGTTACCTAAAACAAAATGATATATATGCTAATTGTTTCAAGAATACCCCCAAAACAAGTAGCCTCTGAGTACCTGTCCAGACCTGTTTTTATTTCTTTGTAATTATATATATATATATATATTTCTTTTCACTGAAAACAAACAAAAACAAACAAACAAAAACCAAAACCCATGGTGCAACAAAGCACACTTGATAGCTACAGATATCATGTTCTGTAATTGCAGGGAAAAATGATTAAGAGAGGCTGTTAAACATAAACATAAAATTTTATTTATTTAGGGCCTTCTTGTTATAAAAACTACTGAGCTTATTGGTACTATCTTTACAAAACCTATCAAGATTATTAAGTACCCCTCCTACTTACATAATGAATGACCTTAACAGAGAGGGAATTTTGGCCATGGAGTTTGTTACTGGACCAATAACTAAAATATGACTAGTGACTATACTGAGACAGCACTGATCTCGGAAGTTTGCTTGTGTGTGAAGAGTGGAAAATACCCCTTTTCTGTACTTTACTTGAAGTACCTGAAAGCAATTGAGGTGTTTGAAATTTTCAGTACACCATGGATAGTTAGTTGTGCAAACTATATGCATTTTCTGCTTTCATGAGATCTGATACAATATACTAATGAAGCCAAAATTCTTACATGATTTTAAAATGAATTTTTTTTCAGTGATCTTTGCACTCTTTATTAGGATATGTTCAAAAAATATTACATATTCAAAACAGGGAAAGCAAAAATATGTCACTTTTTCTGTTGCCATAGGAAGTTGTTGTCTCTAAGAGTTTTAGTAAAGAAAAAGCCTAAAATCCTGAGAAGTTACTGGGAACTTTTTCAGTCTTCAATACAGCTTGATTTAGACTCTGAATAAACTTGGGAAACTGAGAAGCATTCAAGGATCAGTGTCAACATGGAATTTTGGGAGGCTGAAAGTCATATAAATACTGATGTTTACCTGTGGATGTTCTGGATGAGCACAAGTTTTATTTTACCAGAACTACCCATGTATCTTTTAACAGCAACAGAATCAACAGGTGACAGCTCACTGAAAACAAACAAACAAACAAAAACCACACATGTTGTTAGCCCAGCTTTCTAAAAAGAGAATGGTGAGCTGCTTGTGTGCCTGCTTCTTTTAACCACCTCCTCTCCCTGTCAGCTATCTTTTTAATTTGTTGACCAAGGAGATGACTTGCAGATGACAGCTGTGTAAAAAAATGGTAGGCAACTTGCCACAGGAACACTTCTTCCAAAGCAGAAAATTCTGACATGAATTCTTTTGATATTACACCGTTGAGATCTTGCCATGGGTGGAGACCTTTGAAGTAACCCAGTAACTGATGCTAGTAATATTACCTCTTGTCGCTCCCCAGATTCAGCCAAATACAGGGAAAACAAGCTTCAATAACTTAAGAACAAATTGTATTTGTGTGAGCAAGTGTGTTGTTACTAATGTCCTAGAGATCAAGATTTAATTTGGAAAAAATCACTAAAGTTTTCGAGATCTCTTCTGTACACACAGAAATGTAATGAAGGCATTCTTTTTTCACTCATTCTAAAACTACAAAAATAGGCTTGAGGAAATTATATATATATAACTCAGCGAATACTGTGATTCTACTTTATTTACATCACAAGACTGGTGCTAACCTATTTACTGTATTCAGAACACTATATATATTGTTATGCATAGCTTTGTGTCAATACAAAACTGAAACATATCATTTTGGTGAATCTGTGTTTCTTCAGTTTCCTTCCATAATTGAACAAAAGGTAATTTTTGTTGTTGTTGTTTTCATTTTTTATGTGTGTGTGTTTTATTTTTGGCAGTTTTATTTTTATTTTTTAGCTAGTGGTAAAAACCTAAGTGTTGGGCATAGTAGTAATGTACTTATAGTTAAGTGTAATATAGCTGCTGTTTATTCTTTGCAGTTTCTGAAATCTGTTTCTGCTTCTGCATGAGCCTTTCTGAATTAGTACTATAAGAACATATATATCATAAGCAAACTATATGTTTAATAGAAAATGCTGGAATGTTTATTTTGAGAAGTAAATTTAAAGAAAGTTACAAGTCTACAAGTAGATATATAAGAGAATGAATGACTTCAAGAAAGATTGTCAGTCCATAAAATTGATTTTTAAAAAGATTCATCATTTAAAGGATCATTAAAATTAACAGAAAAAAAAAGGCATTGTTTCTCAGTGATCTTCAGTCAGCTTCATTGAGATTTCAACTTTTTTATTACAAGAAGCTATGCTACTTGTAATTTGGACAATGCTGCTACTCTATCTCCACTGCTTAACTACTGGTCTGTTTATCAGTATATAACCAGTATAAGGGTAGAAGACAAGAACAGAGATTTGTTAGTTTATTTTCACAGAGCTGAGATAATGTATTTTTTAAGTAGTGAAAGTCCTAATGAATAGGAACATGATACCTAAATAATTGGATATAAGCACAGTATGTAAAAGGATACTATTTTATGCATACAGACAAATTTTTCAGACAAGTCTTAATACATTTTTACTGTAATTAAATAAAACTTATCTGCATCTTCTTTCTTGAATTATGTTAGAAACATTTTCTTGGTATTGTTGAACTCCTTGGTGAATTACCACTGCTAACCAATTATTATTCACACAAATTATTCTGAGAAAGTTGTGTTTTCCTCAAGACTGAAATTTCCCATTGCGCAGACTCCTCCTCCTCCAGTGTCTCAAGGTTTAATAAGCTGCAGCAATCAGGAACATATTCAGCATGGGTCCTCAGCATGGCTTTGGAATTGAGTATGTTCTCAGTTAGGTGGTATATATGTACCAGTATGATGGAGAAAATGCTTCAGAGGTGGCTACCAGTCCAAAATCTTCCATCCTGAGAATTGCAATAGAGAGAAAACAATCCATTTCATCATATGTCCTTAATGCCATGCAGATTATTCCATTTTACTGTCAAGTGTTGTGAGAGCAATGAATCAACGCATATGAAAAGAAACTTATCCTAGCTCTGCTAGACACAAAAGTGAACATTTTCAAGTGCAAGAATCTACATTTTGGCAGTAATTTGAAAGTTATATTCTAGCTCTGTTTCTCCAGAACAGAGAAAAGAAAGAGAAAAATGTGAATGGAAAGGTATATTAATGAGTCAATGCAAGAAATAACACAACAAAAGACTAGAAGCTGAATAGACAAAGGGTGAAATTCATGCTGTACAGTACATAGGGTTGAAAATACAAAATTATTTACTGGCTATTCTTTCCTATCATACTTCACAAAAGCCTTTTGGTTTCATAATTATAACTTCCCCGTGAGGCCTGTATGCGATCTGTTTCCCCGAAACTCAGTAAAACAAAGACCACAGATGGCTTTCTTTGATAAGTACAATAATTGGAGAATAAACTGCATAGTGCTAATTCATTAGTTCTGAGGTCTTCATGTGGGTTCTGTAAAAGATATATGTGGATACAAGTTTGTCTACATAGAATGTGTTTCTAAAATGATAGGATATTGAAGTGGACTGTAAAATATAAAATCCATTTTAATGATTTAATCATTAATCATGCTATAATGAAATTATTTAGCTCAACAGAAGGCAAGTAATTCAAGCACTGCCTAAGAATTATTTTTAGGCATCAACTGGCAGTGTAACTAATTACTCAGTTTATGTCCATAATGACTGAATAAACTCCAGCTCTGAAACGAATGAATAATACCACTTTGCATTTGCATGTCACTTGTCATCTATAGACCTGATAGTGTTTTTAAAAGATGGGCAAACATTCACGGTGACTATTTCTGAAAGCTGAATGTCCTGAAAAAATGCTACTATGAAGGCAAATCAAAGCCTGCCTGAAAGACGCTGCTGCATTTAGCCACAAAATTTAACAACCAAAATACAGTGAAAACATGTGCTATGCTTACATGAAAGGATAATCAGGCAGGAAAACAAGTTTTTATAAAAGATACATCATTGCTTTTTGTAGAAATCTGAGATTAGCTGCATTTGGAACATAATGATAATGTGCTCAGTCCAATATCTGTTGTCAATTATTAGACTATGCGGTTGATGTCACCACAAAAAGATGTACAAATACTTACTATTTTTAACTTCGTAGTGGTTCTCCAAATTCACTGTCCAAGCTGGGATGCCTTCCCACAATGCAGGCTGGCTCCTGGCTGAAACGAGAGGCTGAGGACATGTCCTGCTACCTGTGTGCAGTTATGCATGCAGCTGACTCCAAAGCAGATTTAGACTGTGTATAAATATAGAACAAACTGTGCCCAGATGTACCAGGCCCTGTTTCTTACCAAATTTGTCTCTTGGAAACCAGCCACAGCTTACTATTGTAGGCATGAAGAAGCAGGATGAGACTGGCCTGGCAGAACCAGAGCTGGCATGCAGCTTTTGGCTCTCAGCAGATCTTTAGGTAAAACTATCCAAGAAAATCCAAGAACCAGAGTTTGCTTAGCCTAGAGGAGATAAGAGCTCAGTTTTCTGCCTTTAGGTTGTAGAGAGATTTGTTGGTATTGCTTTGCTTCAGCCTTCTTTCTTGCTGTGTGGTACAGGATAGAACAGAAAATACCATCCTGATCTTAAACAGTGTGTTGTTTTTTTTCAGTGCCATTACACACTAGCAGTTTAACATCTATATCTATATGTCAGAATAAATCTTTATGCATTCCTTGTTAACATTTGCACTGCACAAATAATCCACACCATTTTACTTTACATACAAGTGTCTAGGACAAGAATTCCAGTACTAACATTTTCTTTATTATTGTGTGATATTCTTAATTTTTTTGCACAATGTTTCCTGCTTGCAGCCTGATTGGTTCTTTGTGAAAAGATGCAGGAAGAACCCCCTCTGGGAAAAAAAAAGGGGGGGAGGGGGAGGGGAGAGGAGGAGGGGGGGAGAAGGCAGTCATAAAATTATTTTGCTCATATTCATATTATGAACAGGAGAAGCTTCCAACAGAAGTTAAGGCTGTCTGGGTACTAGACCGTGCCTCAACCACATCAGACACATCAGATAAGAAAGGCCTTGCATGTATGCTTCTACTTTCAGGGCAGATTAGGGTAACATTTAATCAAGACTAAAAGTCTGTTCATTTTTACCTTGAAGGTGGTGGGATTTTTTTAAATTTATTATTGTTTTTTCTTCAGAAGGCTTTGAAAAGGGGTAAATTGGGCCCTTCAGGCACTTAGTTTTCATTTCTGTAAACATACATGTGAGTTAATTTATCCGTATAATTTTGCTTGTATGGATAAAGTTGAAACAAGCATTAAAGGATCAAGACTATAGCTGGACCTTTTAAATAAAAAATGCTGGTACATTGCTAGGTTCTTCACCTTGGTGAAAAGGCACTTCTCCCAAAGGAAGTGAAAAACAGCTTAAAAGCAAACAGAAGGAATATTTCTGTTTTATTTCTATAATCCAGAAGAAATGGATTTTAAATTGTTTTAATGAGCTTTATAATTTTAAATTCTGAAGCAAAGAGCTACAAAAATATATATTACTTCAAACAATCAAATCTAGTATTCGAAAGTCATTACCAAACATGTCAGACCCTTCTATGTCAATATAATACAATATAATACACAGGTCTGAGTATCATCTTTGTCTTGTAACATTCCAAGCAACTAAAATAATGAGGAAAAAGGAGAAAGAGTCATAAAACCATGAAATGACAGAATCTTTTAGGTCCAACTATTAACCTAGCAATACCAAGTTTACGGTGCCCCTAATCACCACCTCTACACAAATATAATGTACTTATCCTCCTTGAGTAATTCTGGACAGCTACCACCAATATGCACCAGATATAAGGAATTTTAGATCCAAACCTCAGTCACTTCAGCTACACATGGTGGCCAATGAAGACAGGGTGTCAGGATCCAAACTGTACTTTTAGACTACTTAATTTGCTATTGACAATCAAATTATTCCTCTTGATTCTTTCCTACTCCACCTTATTACTGCACATGCTTATGTAAATCTGAGGCAAGGACTTCTGGGGGATATGTGTCATAGCTGATCTTGTTGCAAATGCCAAGATTTCCAGTGATTTCATTCCTGACAACTGAGGTCTCTGTCCCTGGCAATTCTGAGACTTCAGGAAGGTACCAAATCAGCAGCAGAATTAAATTTCTCTGGACTGAAGATACAGAGTAATAAAGTTTGTGCCTGACAGTTTTGCTTCCCTTAACAAGATCCTCATCCCACTGAGGTCAAAGCACACATACTCAAATAGTGGTGTGTGAATACCATTCTTGCTGGAGCTCCATGCACTTCTGTCTCAAGGTTCAAATCAAGACAAGAACAAATTTTAACTCAAGTAAATTATGGAATAAGGACAAGCTCTAAATCTCCACTGTGTGTTGCATCAGTGCCATGCAAGGAAATTGCCAAGAACTTACTGCCTGCTAATCGAAGTAAACTAAACTTCATCTTCATCGATGATCTGGACAAGGGCATTGAGTGTGTCGATCTGCTTGAGGGTAGGAAGGCTCTGCAGGAGGATCTGGATAGGCTGCAGGTGGAGGACCCGGCACTTGGCCTTGTTGAACTTCATGCAGTTGACCTCAGCCCATCGGTGCAGCCTATCCAGATCCTCCTGCAGAGCTTTCCTTCCCTCGAGCAGATCGACACATGCGCATAGCTTGGTGTCATCTGCAAACTTACTGAGGGTGCACTCAATGCCCTCATCCAGATCACTGATGAAGATATTAAAGAGGACCGGCCCCAGCACCGAGCCCTGGGGGACGCCACTAGTGACCGGCCTCCAACTGGACTTGACTCCATTTACCATGACTCTTTGGGCCCGGCTATCCAGCCAGTTTCTAACCCAACGAAGCATGCGCCAGTCCAAGCCAAGAGCAGACAGTTTCTTGAGGAGAATGCTGTGGGAGACGGTGTCAAAAGCCTTGCTGAAGTCAAGGTAGACCACATCCACAGCCTTTCCCTCGTCCACCCAGCGTGTCACTTTGTCATAGAAGGAGATCAGGTTTGTCAAGCAGGACCTGCCTTCCATAAACCCATGCTGACTGGGCCTGATCGCCTGCTTGCCCTGCAAGTGCCGCATGGTGACTCTCAAGAGGATCTGCTCCATGAGCTTCCCTGGCACTGAGGTCAAACTGACAGGCCTATAGTTCCCCGGGTCAGCCCTCCGGCCCTTCTTGTAGATGGGCATCACATTTGCTAGCTGCCAGTCAGCTGGGACCTCCCCCGATAGCCAGGACTGCTGATAAATGATGGATAGGGGCTTGGCCAGCTCCTCTGCCAGTTCTCTCAGTACCCTTGGGTGGATCCCATCTGGCCCCATCGACTTGTGCACATAAGGTTTATGTGATATGGTTTAGTGGGGACTGTTAGCGTTAGGTCAGAGGTTGGACTCGATGATCTTGAGGTCTCTTCCAACCTAGAAATTCTGTGATTCTGTGATTCTGTAAACTAATTCCCCTGAAATGAAAGATATATTATTCTATACATCTGGTACAGACCTGCTTGGTTTTCAAAATTAATGAAGAAATTAGCTACAAACTTAAGAGTCTATTGATATAATCTTCCCAGTAGAAACAGGTATGTGTAGAGGACAGAGTACTAACATCGCAAGTTATCTGAAGCAGATTTTCCTTTTAATATTTTTGGATTAGAATCAATGTTTGAGATGTTTATTGAAAACATGTTTTTTCCTTTTCTCAGTGCTTTCCTAAGTATGCTGTACTACCAGAAGTTTCTTCTCACATGCTGCATAGCATAACTTTGTGAAACTAAGCCTCCAGCTTAGCTCTGGTAGTCTTTAGATACTTCTGTTGAGACATTCAACTCTAGAATCACAAAATGCATCACAAAATGTGTTTTGTTTAAGTCCTCATTTTGTTTACCAGTTTTATTGGTTATTTGTAGTGTCTTTGCTGTCTGTACAGGAAATTTCAGTATGGATCTTTGAGAATTGAGGGTGCAGATTTTATTGACCTTGTGAACTTATTCTGGACTAGTAAAACTTCTGCACTCTCACATCTGCAAAACTCCTGTGAAAGAGATGAAACTAGAACTAGTGCTCTCTGCCAGGTTCCTCTGGGTGTGTGAGCACAAGTCTGCCAGTTTGCAGCAGTGCTGATGCAGGCCTTGGATCATATTCAAAATCTGAAAGACCAAAATTAGTAGCAACTTTTGAAAACACAGACTGATTTTACATCTCCAGATCCAGCTTCATGTTTTAGAAAACATTAATCAGCTTGCCTGTTCCTGTTGTGATGAAATAACATTCCCTGTTTTGACAGTCTCTAGCTTTGTGGAATGGAAAGTCAAAATAAACAATGAAGACCACATTGAACATGCTAATACACAACCTCAAATGTTTCCTTAATTCCTAGGCCTCAGCTAGACAGCTTATCCAAACATTTCCTCCTGTTGACTCCCCCTGTCTCCCACACCATCCTAAGTTACTAGTTTTTAGATAGGAACTTGTAATACACATTATACAGATTGAAAGTGGAATTTCATTAGCACAAACTCCACTATCATAATTGTAATCTACAGCAAATGAATACAATTAAGCACACTAGGGTCTCCTCTGAGCTCCCCCCTCCTCTTGGCACACAAACTTAAGCTGACACCAGGCTCCTGTATAAAACTAGCACGCTGTTCACTGCAATAGCAGCAGGTCTACAGGGCTACACTCAGCAGGACCATGTCACTGCTTCTCCTTCAGCTGCTAGTGCTCTCACATCTTGGAGCCACAGAGCCACAGGTAGACTCACAGCAAAGGAAAAACAGAAGGCCATTTCAGCGGCTTTTCTACTTGGACAAAAAGCTGCTTGAGAGTCAAAGTTTTCGTGAGCTGGTGGGGGAAAACCCAGTAGCTGTTGAGGAAACCCAGGGACAACCAAGTTTTTTTGTAGCAATTCCACAGACAGCAGGAGAGAGTCAGAAGCAAGGGGAGAAAAAAATGTCCAGATTCATCCTTCCTAATGCAGAACTCTATGCAGACCAAGATGTTAGAACCTGGACAGCACCCAGAGAGGTCTCTCCCATGGAAAACGTCTCTCCATCCCACTATTCCAGCAAGAGGGAGGTTGAACATACCTATAGAAAAGATGCCAAGAAATTCTGGGACCACTTCATGTTAAGAAAAAATTCAGCTTCAGAAGAGGTTGTCCTGCCAATCAAGACTAATGAAATGCACCAAGAAACCTGCAGAACCCTGCCTTTTTCTCAGGTAAGAACAGGTGTCCAAGGTCAATAAATGTGTCCTTTTTCCTGCCTCTTATAATCAGCAAGTAAAGATGCATGGGTTAGTTCATTTGCTAAGACAAAGGGCCACACACTCCATACGCTCTGAGAAAGACTCGAAGCTTTATTTTGATGAGGCAGACTGTGAAACCGCAGCACTGGAAAGCCACACATCGTTTTCAGAGTTATTTATTCTCTTTTTGCAATGATGTTCTGACCTAGCCTGAGCAAGCAGGGAGGTGGTGAGCAATTGTCTATACAACAAATATACATCTATAATGTTTCTATACATGAGTTGCTATACATCTCTCTATATATGTACATATATATAAAAAATGTGTCCCAGAACAACAATTTACAGGAGAAGCTGGTTGATTTCCTACAGCTAAGCAAATTTTCCTGTCTATTGTATTAATTGAATGACTGATGCATATATCTAATTCCATACTAAGAATGTTGGAGAATAGGTAAATTGTCCCATTCCCAGATGAAGCCATTCAGTCATGCTGTAATATCAAGGCAAGTAAGCAGTGTAGACAACAGTGCTGTTTTCCTCATAAGGCCGTATGTATTCTGAGCATTCTACCAACACTGTGACTATAAGTTAAGGACCACTTTTTTTTTTTTTTTTTAAACATCCCTGAATTTATTTCCTTGGCAGACATATGTAGCCTAGGCACATGTACTGTTTTACTTTTTGTGTCAGTGTAATATGGCAAGCTTTCTCCATGATGGCTGCAGTTATGCCAATATCAAAGAGCTAACTTCAGTCTAGCTTTTCCTGGTTTGGGAATGTGACATAGTCTCTCCTGATACAAGCAATTATTACTCTTGCAAACCAAGAAAATTACAGAACTTGAATTACACTTTAAATATTTTATTTATTTATTTTTTAACTGCTAAATAACATTATATTCATCTCCCACATCGAAATAAATCATCAAGATTACAGCTGAATTTAGCTTGTGGTTTATCTGCAATAATGTTGGTACAAAATGATGTTTTAAGTCCTGCAAGTGGGAAAGACTGCTTAACCATGTTGGAAATGCAGAACTCAGAGACCAAAGGTAAATCCACCTATTGGATTTCTCCCACCAGCTCACAAAGGCTCTGAGTTGAGCAGAATTTTTTCCTGTGTGTTCAATCTAAAAAGTGCCCGTAGGAGTTCCAAAGTTTGGTCTTTGTTGTTTTTGTTCTGTAAAACACAAACCAGTCTTGTATTTTACTGCTTGATTGCCATTGAAAATAAATATTTTTAAAGTAAATGTTCAGAGAAAAAAAAATGGTTCTTATAGCATAGTAGTTTGGAGTTATGCTTTTTGATTTGTTTTGTTATTTTTGCCTTCATGCTTTCTAGTAAATCCCACTGGTCACTCATGTACCAGAAATATAGACTTAGTACTAAATTATATTCATGTATCACTGCTAATACTGTGATCTTCAAACTGTTTTCTGTTTCAGGGTATTGCTCATGAGAGCTGTGAGAAGGTGATGGTACAGAATAATCTGTGCTTTGGAAAGTGTAGTTCCTTTCATGTTCCTGGTCCAGAAGATCGTCTTTATACCTTCTGTTCTCAGTGCATGCCCACCAAGTTTTCTATGAAGCGCTTGGATCTCAACTGCACCAATTCTGTCCCGGTGGTCAAAGAAGTCATGATTGTGGAAGAGTGTAAATGCGAGATTCAAAAGATTAAAGATCCTCTGCTTGAATCTCGACAGTCAGATTTGCATGAAAATGCACATGAGCACAACTAACCTGTTTAAGGTACCTCTCAAGTCCCTGATCATAAGAATTTGCCAATGGGAAAAAAAAAAAAAATCAAAGAACTTCAAAGGCTTTCATCACACTGTTACACCAAAATATTAAAGATGTAAATTTCTACATAAACTGCCTCTTTGCTTCAACAATAACTTTACCTAAAATTTAACAGATGTTTCCTTGCAGTTGTTGAAGAAATGGAGATGGAATTATAGGGTTTGTGCATAATTTTTTTACTTTAACAAGGGAAACCGTCTAAAGTTTTCCAACCTTCCTGTAACTAGCATCCTAGGATGCTAGCAAACAACAGCTGAAGAACTAGCATGATGATTTATATCTACAAAAACCTAATGTAATGGCTGTTCTGCATTGCCTTTGCTTGCAGAGACTGCCAGTATTGTTCTACTGACAACACATAGGAGGCTTTAGTCTCTTCATTGCAAAAACAGGTCCATTTTTATATTAAGATAGTGACTGGAGAGTGTAAAATATAAATGGATATAAGGCATAAAGAGAGCTGTGATAAGTTAGGGTCATTCTGATTGCTCCCAGCTGGAGTTCAGTTTCCAGCAAAAACTAACACACCTCACAACTTACATGCTTAGTAGTTGCAAATGGTTTGCAAGTGGTTTGCCATAGAAACCGCTTGCTCTCTTTTTACACACCTGCAGTTCCTCTGCATGTATTTTTCTTGAAACTTTCATACAGTAGAAGGAGGGAAAAAAAAAGAAAAATACAGACTTCCACAGAAAGCACCAGAAATCAATGTATTTCCACTGTTGTTATTATTTAAGTTCACTGTGGAAAGGCAATGCACATTTTCCTGTTAGATGAATTTCAGTGTTGGTGGTGACAGCCAGATAAAGTTTAAGTAGCATTCTCAACAGCTAAGCTAAAGCAGAAAACACATTTGTGTGATCAAAAATCTGCAAAAGGATCTTATCAGCATGCTGATACCTGTCTAGGTTTATAGGAACACCAGAGAAGGCCTTCTGTTAGAAAAGGTCTGATTCCAGTCCTAGCCAGTACAGACAGCATGAATTGCTGTCTTTGCTGCTTTCTCCAGTTGCTTCTCCCTGGACTTGTCTGGCATCCCAGATTCCAAAAACTGGACCATACTACTTCTAACCAGCTCCTGTAATCCTCTGGGAATCTGCTCTAGTGCTACTGCCATACTGTCAGACTGGGCCCCTCTTATTAAACTATCCACAGCTCTTTCTTTGGGTATTGGAAATCAGTATTTGTATAACTGGTATATTCAAGGGTATGGTAAATGATTCCCTTGTGTATGAATAGTGCTGTGCCCAGAAGTATCTTAATATTTTGTCCAAGTTCATTGTGGATTTAGAGTGATATGCCCATTTTTAATTTTACTGAAAATTGCATCTGAATGATATTCTGGTACTGAGTCTGAATGGCTGTAGTAGCAGTTTGCATGTTACATGCAGTGACAGAACTGAGGACTACTATATAGTTATATTTCACTGTATATAAACCTGATTCTAAATAATAAAAATTGCCCATTAAAACTAAGCAAAGCCTTCTGTCTGTCCTTTTGCACTAAAGACTAATATGTAAACTGTATATAGCTGTTTGTAGGTTACAGTGTGATATATAATGTTATTTCAAATAACAATCTGTTATGTTTTTACCATCCTTGTATTGAATGCATTACACACAATAAATACTTATTTTTAACTTATTTTAGTATATATTCTAGCTTTATAATACTGATCGATATTCTTAGGATGCCAGCTGGTGAAAGGATTCAGAAATCTGCCATCACATGCTGGGCTGCATGGAGCATAAATGGGCTGAGATTATGACCAACTTGACTATTTAACCTGAAAAAGCTATATTTTCTGAGGCTTCTTATTACTGACATTTAAAGCTGCATGAATATACAGGAATCTTTGTCTGCATTTTCTCTTTTTCTTTTTTTAACGCAAGTATGTCTCAGACTTGATACTTGCAGAGAACCACTTTGAAGATAGGACCTATGCTTCCAATAAGAAGGTAATTAAAAAGAAAAGTCATCCAGTCTTTTAATTTTGGCATGATTGACTGCTAAACTGTGACTTTTGCATATATGAATGGCAGAACTGAAGTTATATTTTAGACTGTAAAGAATTCAGCCTGATTTTTAAAGCTCCTTCTGTGTACTGAAGATTACTGTAGTCAAAGAAAGCTATTCATGTAAAGAGTCTGAAGGAGTAAATTCTTAGTGTGAATTTGCACAGCTTAAAAGGAGGTGAAAAGAGGTAATGACAGCTGTAGTAATTGCTAATTAGATTAGTGCTGTAGGTTTTTTTGGATGAATGTTTAATTAACCCAGCAATGACTGGTTGCATGTAATTAGCACAGCATTCTGCAAAATCAAGAATGTGTTAATTGGATAAGACTTCTCAGCCTCTAAAAATTCATTATTAGGAGTAAGTTGTGCCTCGAGCTAACAAGATTTTGTTCTCTCGGCACAACTGTGATGGCCTCTACTAGTATAATGATGTGGGTCAGAAAGGTGAGGGGAATGACCCGTATCAGTGTATGGATCCTTCCTGCGGTAATGCTATTATAGCAGCAAACCTGCATGACTTCACTTCAGTTGCGTGCACTCAGAGGTTGCACGCTTCCTGTAATTAAAACTTTCCCACTGTATCTATGCTTGCAGTGGAGTACTGTAATGTGACCTCTACGGTTCAAACCTAACGTACAGAACAAGACTAAGCTATAGCTACAGAGCTGTCAGAAAGCTCACCTCAATCTGAAGTGAAGTCTGTGCATTTCTGACATTTTATTTGACCTCCTGGACATTTTGAAATGGATGTGGAGTTTCTGTTCTTTACATTGGAAATAATTGAGGAAAAATGCTGTTTATTCTTATTGCTTAAGAAAATTATATCTTCGCTGTATGTTATTCTCTATAATAAGTGTTTTACAAGGTTGGCTTTAATGCCTGTAACTACATCAAACACCAGAGGGTAGCTCTTAGTGAATTCTACTGAACCATAATTTCCAGGAAAAAAAAAAAATCTCTGAAGTTGCACTCAGTACTTTGTGGTTGGTACTTTGTCCACTACACTTAAGAAATGTTCACAGCAAACCTCATGGCTGTCAGCTAACAAGCTTTAGCATGTTTTACTGACAGGTGGTGAAATCTCACGCAGTACTTTCTCCTAAATTTATGAGCTCCTCACTGGAATCGCAAGACAACAAGATTCCTTGCTCCGGGAAGAGGCCCCTGCCAGTCTCTGCAGCTGGATAACCACATTGTATGGGGCAACTGGGAATGTGTGCTGTGCATGGGAAAAGGTGTGGGGTTGAGGCTACCTGGGGTCCCCCATCAGCAGGCCTGTGTTTTGGGACTTTGCCAATGGAAACAGGAAATATGTACTGATAGTGAATTATAAGTATTTCACATTTTCTGTCTTGCTAATCAATCCTAACTCCTTGAGCATCTGGTAGGCAGCTACTGATTTCTGCTCCCTTTAAAGCTCACCCTGTCAGCTGCCAGTATTCCCTTTCCTCAAATGAGAAAGGAGATAAAAAGATGCTGCATTTGGCCCACTGCAAGAGTATTGATAAAAACATTAAATCTCTGTATTGAGAACAAAGTCATCCTGTTTACAGTGCCTCATGCTCCATGGCACCAGCAGAACGCACTTCAATTTAAACAGTGAAGAACAGATCAAAAGCTAAATGGAATCCAAAACAAACAACCCCCTCCCCCGAAAACCAACCAACCAAAGCAACCCCCCAAAAAACACCATGACAAAACAAAAACAAAAAGATGCCAGCCTTCACTATGGCCTTTTCTGGGGAGTTCTTCTTTTGCCGGTTTAGGATTTTGCTATTAGCAGACATTTACTCTCTGCTGAATCTGGTTCAAATGCACCTCACAGTCTAATAGCTGTGGAGACATTCATCCCTCCTGTCACCCTGCCTGAACTCCTATCAGTAAGCCCTGGAGGGAGAGAGGGCTTAGAAGAGCTAATGTTACAGCAGGGAATTACCTGAGGGGAGCTCCTCATGCCTTCGGAGGGCTGGGTGAAAATTAACCCCCTAAATTAGACTACTGCCTGGTTTAGTATAGACCTCATTTAACCCCTCTGGGCTGGGGGATTCACCATGCCTACAACTGAGGCAGAGGGATCAGAAAATGAATCTGGCCTTTCATTTCCCTTGCGGTTAGGTCAGAGATGGAGAGAAAACAGAGTCCCTGATGTGCATGACTAAAATATTCCAAGGGATGCTGAGTGGGAATAGATTGAAAAGGTTTTTGTTTGTTTGTTTTTGAAAATGGCAAAAGGAAAAGAAAAAAATGCATTGTGCAAATTTATAAGATATATTCTTTTAACTGTTAATGCTTCATCCTCAGTATGTGACATTGTGACTGACAAAAGCTTCTGGGCCAGGATCAGGGCAGGTTTCATTTCAATGTGGCATGTGACTAATATGGACCTCTGTCATGCACCAGAAACGTGGACCTTCACGACATAAAGAATTTGGCTCCTTCTGAAGTTTACAAGAGTCTCCAATTTATACTAGCAAGGTTTCCATGGAAGTGAGCAACAAAAATGGTGCCAAAGAAAAGAAGTGGCAGTAACAAAACGCACAATTTAGAAGGATCCAGGAAGGTATGTACTGTTGAGAAGGCTGATTTCTCAACCCAGGAGATACCTGAACACAGACAGCCCCTACTGCACATCGATCATAGGGTACAATTGGACACAAAATGAATCCTGGAACACAGCCTTATGAAGCAAGGGACTTGTAAGCTGTAAGAATCCAGGGAGTCATAGTGCATACCTCTCTCTTGCATGTGCTCTCTGTAACAGAGCATCAGCTGTTCCTGCACATGGCTTGATTTTAGCATGCTGATTTAATATTTACAGAGTGCCAATAAAAATTTTATGATGACAGCTGGTGGCTCCTGTGGTAATTTATAAACAGCAACAACAACACAACACAGACATCAGAAACTCCAAGAGGAATTCTACACTATTGTGCAATATTCTCCACCAAAGAATATATTTCTTATTTCACAGACTTTTAATAATCTATGTGTAATATGTCCATGTTGGACTTTATGTAAAGTCCATATTATGCAGTTAATATTTCCCCTAGGTATTTTTTTCTTTTTTCTTCAGAATGGACTTGGCTATAAAGACTCATCATTACCTATCACAGCATCTGAAATAAAATGGATCTAGATTTGCTATTGTGGTAACAGTGTTGGGTAATTTCTGTATTTGGGGCCTTTGCAAGTCAAACTGGGAAGTCAAGCACATGATTGCCTGCTTTTCTACCTGCATTGTGCTACCCTAAAAGAAGTATTAACAAATGGGAATTGTGCTGATGGCTGAGCTTGAACAGGCTACTGTTTCACTACGTTTACTCTGAAAATGCATATATAGAAAAAATACAAGTTGCCTGACCAGACTACAGATCCAGTGACTGGTCATTATCAGCGTGTCATGGCAGATCTGCCAGTAACTGGCGCTTGATTAGGAGATGATACTATTATTTTTTACTCTACAGAAAACTTCCAGCTGTTCAACTTCTCCTCTGTTAATCCTTCCATTTTATTTCCCAACTCGTTTTCCTTTCCTCTCCGTGTTCCCCCCCCCCATCTACATTTATCCTTCAAAACACTGGAATATTTCCATAAACCATTTATTAAGTCTTTTGCACACAAACCCCTGAGCGAAACCTGTAACGGAATTTACGAGGTCTTTTACATACACGTGAAACCCGTGATGGAACAGACACCAACAATCTTTCCAGAAACCGTTATCAACGTTTTATTCAACAGCCGAATCACAGAATCACAGAATTTCTAGGTTGGAAGAGACCTCAAGATCATCGAGTCCAACCTCTGACCTGACGCTAACAGTCCCCACTAAATCAGCCAATTTTCAGCGTGGCCTGTTCCTATGGCTGCCTTTATTTCACCTCTGTTATCAAGTTTTAGGAAACAAAACAAAACAAAACATTATTAAGAGCACCCTCTCCTCACAGCATTCCCCCCCCCCCCCAAGGCGCGCATGCGCGGCGGCGCTGGGGTGGCGGAAGCGGAAGGTGGCGCTCCCGGCTGGCGGCGGCGGCCCCCCGCGGTTGCCATGGAGAGCGGGAGAGCGGGGGGCGCGTGAGCCCCACTCCCTCCCCCTCTCCCTCCCCCCTTCCCCGCGCGGCCTCACCGACGGTTGGTTCCGGTAGGGGGGGGGTACGCCGCGGCCGTTACGGCCGTTAGGGAACGTTACAGACCGGCGGGGGGCCGCTTGGGGGTCCCGGTGGCCCGCGGAGCCGTTGGGGGGGCGGGGGTGGGGATGAGGGGCGACCGAGGCTGGGCTGTGGGCGGCTTTATGTAGGGTGCGCCCCGTGCTACCGGCCCCGGGCGGCGCTTGTGCCGGGGTTAAAGTGGTTTTTATTTATTTTATTTATTTATTTTATTTATTTATTTATTTATTCATGTATTTATTTTTGCGAAGCGATGGGGGTGCCTCTTGCCCTTGAGGTGGTAATGGAAGAGGTGCTCGGGTTTTGTTAGCCAGCAGGCGGAGGTGCAGTGCCCTCCGACCCCTTGTGGTTTCACGCTTTCAGTTTCCATCAGCAGTGATTTGTAGGGTGAGATCGTAGGTCTTCAGACACAGGACCTGACCAGTGATGTGCTAAGTAATACGTATTATCTAGGAAATTGTATATTATCTGTCCATATGGGGCTGTTTGGTCAACAGTAGGTGAGGATAATGTCCTCGTGTTTGTGGTAAGTAAGGGCGTAGTGCGTATATACCCACAGCCCAACCCCATGTGGTGCTTGGCAATCGCTTAATGAATGCAATGTATGTTTACAGAAACACCTTGCAAGGTTTTATCAGTAGTAAAGAACTAGCTGGGAATGTCATGCCTACCTTAACCAACCTATCAACAGCCACCAAGTAACTGTATGGTGCAAAGGCCTCTCTTAACAGCCATTTATTGCATGAATGCGCAACAATAGGTACGTGGGGTTTTGTCACGGCAAAAATATGCTGCTGCTTTTGTTAACTGGTTATTCAGATACTAGTTTTGTTAAGCTGAAGAGCTGCAAAAACAAGTCTTGTCTGATGCAACTCTTCACAAAACTGATTTCTTAAATATATAGTTGAAAAGTAATTTAGTCATTTGGTTTGTGTCCATGTTTTTTTCAGGTGAATTGTATTTTCAGTTTTGTAATAGTTATTTTAGACAGTAATTCTTGTAAACTACAGAAGATGTTTGGAAAAGTTGCAGATGTAAAACCGCAGGTGGATCCACAAGTTGGGGGGGAGCCTGTTGATTGGCACATCCTTGCTTTAGCTATCACAGATATTGTAGGAAGTTTCTACTCTCTGTTCCTTTTTCTATGTAAATGGCTTAAAATACACTTTAGAAAGCAGTGTTTTTCTTACTCTGAAAGGGTATTTTATAAAGCTTGGTTTATATGGGGTCTATTAAATCTCATTCTGCAGTGAAAAATACTATGAGATACTGACCTGTGTGAACATTTGTTTAAGCATTTGTGGAAAAGTTCTGGAAAAGAGTTTTCACAAGTCTTACTTTTTATACTGAAGTAGAAGTCCAGTGCTACCTGTTCAGCTGAAATGAGGCAGAATGTACAGGATCTTGGTGCATCAATGCAACAGCCATAAAACCTGCAAGAAGCAGGTTGTCAGCAGAGCTGGGTGTCATGCTTCTTGAGATGAGAAATTGAGCAGTACTTGTTTCAGGTTTATTTATGAAACTTTTCTAAATAGGTGTTGGGACAGTCTTGGTGCAAAACTTTATACTTTTCTGGGGGGGAGGGGGAGTTTGCATTCAGGTGAGCCTGTTAGAGTAATCTCTACTTCATGTTAATATTTCTGGTTTGTGCAAAGCTTTCTCTTTTTTGGGGGAGTGACTTTCTGCCTTTCTGATTCATTTTGTAGTCTATTACTGAGCGGACATCACAGCAGAAGTCGTATTGTGAGCAAATACTGAATGTATGGTAGTGTTAACTAGGAAGAAGGAAGAGGGTTAGGAAAAAACGCTCTCAAGGCATCATTTAGTAAAAGTATTTGGAAAAGCAAAAACAATTCTTGACTGTGTAGGAAGGACTTAATCATCTTTTGATAAATTTTGATAAATCTGAACCTTTTCACAGCCATAGATACTGTTTTCTTTCAAATGTTTTGTGTCTGAGACATTTATTTAGAAGAGATTGTTATAAATTCTGTTAAAAAAAAAAAAGAAGAACACAAAGCCTCCAGTGTAAGTGCTGTGTTTTATCCTAAATTATTTTGTTGGAAAAGTTTGAGGCATGAATACTGGATTTCTAGATGTAAATCAATTGTTTCTTTTCAAATGATTTTTTTCAAACCAGCTCATAAAACTTTTTTTCCTCTACGTACTCTAATTATTCTCAGAAATGGTGCATTCTAAAGAACTGACACAATTGTTTGTGATCAGTCTTCCTTCATTTGGATATAATTTTTAAGTGAAAGAATGAATATAGTTTTTTTTAAATAGTTTTTTTTAAAGTATGTTTTAGGAGTGAAGGCTACAAATTTACCTTGTCTCTGAACTGAATTAAAATCTTACATTTTCTACCTAGTCACTGGAATACACACGTGTTTAATACTTTTCCGCATACAGGTTAATGTATATATGGTACATCAACAAAGGGGAAGAAGGGAAAAAGCTCACTTTGCTAGAGGAAGTCATTATATTAACATCATTTATGCAGGATTGCTGAAAGAAGTATAAAGAAAAATAGGAAACTTAATTTGTCATTATAATAGGCAAGCAGGAAGTAAGTGTATGACAATTTAATGTAACTGAGATATATTGAGTAGTGCAGTTTTCTGTAGAAATGTATCTGAATTCTACCATCTTAAAATCTGTGCTAAAATTGGGAAATAGCCTAGAACTGAAATTAGAAGAAAGCTATTTAGAATCAGTGTATCAATTCAGACAAGAGAGGCAAAGGATCTGCATATCTGTGTAAGTAGCTTGAAAGGAAGCTCTGTTCAATGATGAGAGGTATGACGAACAGTGTAGAAGGTAATCCATTATATTCCACCTTTCAAAACAGTGATGAGGGTCATCTGAGTATCACTCTCTTTTCTCTGTTTATTTCAGAAAAGATAGAGAAGGAGTCCAGAGATAGATGATGAAAACTGTCTCTCCTTTTACTGAGAATGGGTCCTTCTTTTGCATAGTTCCAAATTTGTGAAACTTGCTGACATCGAAGGTATGGTTTTGTCATTGTTTGTTTTTATTTATTTATTACAAAATTAAATAGTGTCATGCATGCGACAATTAAGTCATTGAACAGTAAGAATTTGGGACCATTTTCCATTATAGGCATTTCTATTGTTTTCTCTAGAGCATCTCTCATGTTATACTTAGTAGGCCACTCAGAAGCAAATATTTCTGTTGTTTTATCTGTCTATTTTGTTCCCTGAGATGTTATTTCCTCTTCTGAGGATAAGCTATGAAGTTCCGGAGTATCTACTGTTCTGGTAAGATGGAAACTGAATGGATTCCTTTGCAGTCAGCAACGTTTCAAGCTGCCTGCGGTTTTATTGGCCTCTGTTTTTCTGTCTACATGATTTCCCCTTTGTAAATCCATTCTGACTACCACCAATCACCTTCTTGTCCTTCCTGTGTTTAGCAACAGTTTCCAGGACTATTAGCTCCACCTTCCAAGGGATCAGGGTGAGGCTAAAAAGCTTGTGGTTTCCTGAATCTTTCTCCTTGTGTTTAAAAATAGGAACGTCACTTGCATTTTTGAGTCCTCAGGAACCTCTCCCATCAGCTCAGGCTTTTGCAAGTGATTGGGCGTGGTCTCACAATGACACAGGACTGCCTCCCTCAGCATTTGTAGTTGTATCCTATCAGGTCCCTTGCAGTTTGCTTAAAGGTTTCTTAATCTGATCCTCCCTCCCTAAGGGTAAGTCTCTTTGGATCTGTTCTTTCCTGCTGCTCTTAGAGGCCTGGAAAGCAGGTCTTACTCAGAAAGACTGAGGTGAAGAAGGGACTTGGACTTTTTCTGTGGCTTCTCAGCAGGTACCCTGACCCATTCAGTAGCAAGCCCACATTTACCCTGGCCTTCCTTATGCTGCTGATGTACTTGCAGAAGTCCTTCCTGTTGACCTTCACATTCATTGCCAGATTCAGCACCAAATTCAACTCCAGTTCGCTTTCCTAATTTCAGCCCTGTATACTCAAATGGTGTTTCTGTATTCTTCTTGGGACACCTGTTCTTACTACCCCTTCATATGTGCTTCATTTTTATATCTGAGTTTTGTCAGGTACTCCTTGTTCATCTGTGGAAGCTTCCTGCCACTTATGACTGGGCTCCTGCACATGGGAGTGGACCATTCTAGAACCTGGACTCCTCTTCTCTACAGGATGGTCTCCCAAGGGATATAAGGTCCCTCTGCAGTCCAAAGTCTGTTTTGAAGTCTGGGATTGTGATCTTGCCGTTTGCCATATTTCCTCCTTTAAAGTCATCAATGCCACCATCTCATGGATATCATACCCAAAGCCATGCCTGACCTATTCCCAACTACTTCTTTGTGAATATGAGGTCCAGTAAAGCTTCTCCCAAAGTTGGGTCCTCAGTTGACCGTGCCAGGAAGTTGTTGCCAGGACACTCCTGAAACTCATGCATGTAAAACTGCTGCTTCACCCTTCCAGTATATACCAGGATGGTTCAAGTTGCCCATGTGGACAGGGACTTGTCAATGTGAGAGCTTCTCTCAGCTTTCTGGAGAAAGCTTCATCTGTTTCTTCTTCTTTATCAGGCAGTCTTTCATAGACACCTTCCTGAATGTCACCCATCTTGGTCTTCCCACTAACCCTAACCTCTAAGCTCTCTGCTGGCTCAGTGTTTGCTCTAGGTAAGAGCTCCACAGATTCCTGCTGCTATCTCACGTAAAGGACAATTCTCCAGCCTCACCATGCCAGTGTGTCTTTCATAAAGAACTTGTATCCATCCATGGCAGCACTCCAGTTGCGTAAATTTGTCTCCATGATCTGAATGAGATCACAGTGCTAGAACTGCATGCAGAACAACTTGGTGGTCTTTGGGACTCATCTGTTCCTTTATCCCTTCTCCATCACCTGCAGGATGATACCACCTAGCCACCAGGCCTCGGCTGTGTTGTCAACCCGAGCAATGTTGTCATGCCTGCTTGCTGCTGGTCTCTCTCCCCTGGCTGTACCTGTGGTGCTCATGTAGAAGAAG
Organism: Anas platyrhynchos; assembly: GCF_047663525.1. Lineage (NCBI taxonomy): Eukaryota > Metazoa > Chordata > Aves > Anseriformes > Anatidae > Anas > Anas platyrhynchos. The sequence goes on along the minus strand of NC_092621.1, from coordinate 34,659,620 downwards.
AGCAGCTGGGTGTAATAGTTTGAGGGGCTGGCTGCTGGCCTCAGTAACAGCTTCTTTGTGGTATTGTGGACCCAAACCCTTGGCAAGCAGCAGATCTTGTCTGGTGACAGGTTGACAGGTTGGGTCAGCAGAGGCATGTCAGCCCCAGCGGCAGGGAGTTTCTCACCACTCACCCTTCTTTGACCCATACTGCTTGCCCTGCCATGGTACTTGGGCTGAGCCAACCCACAGGCTCATTTGGACAGAACTCGCTGCTCTTGCTTGCTGCCAGGTCCCTGTGGAACCATCCATCTGGTGCTGGAGCTCATAAGCTCCCAGCCTTCTCCATCTTGGATATCTCCATTCCTAGCCTGACAAGCATAGGTGTGCTGCCTGTGCCCCTTCTCAGTGCACATACAGCTGGGGGTTAAGGCTTGTTGTAGCTGCACTGTCTTGAAAGGGATCTGGTCCATCTCCTTTTCAGTTTTGCTGTTGTTGTATAGTCTACTCACCTCTTCCCACAGCTTTGCAGCTTGATGAGACAGATCTTCCAGCACATGCTCAGAGTGATGTAAAATGTTATTTAGTTCTAAACCTGCTGGTTTACAAAGGTAACTCACAATAGAGTCATATTAAGAACTATCAGATTCAGGAGTATAAAAAAATCTATGTTATTTATATGTTTAGAGACTGTGCATATGCGCTACTACTAATACTGTGTATATAACAGACTTTTATGCATGCATGTTACATACAGTAAAATTAAAAAAATCGATAAATATAGGACTAAAAGTCTTCAGTTTTTTTCATAAACTTAAAAATGGTTTTAAGGGTACAGAACGATATATTCAGCATACAATACAGGTTTATAACAAATGTTAGCAAATTTTAGGGTAAAAGTGGCAAATGCACTGCTATACTTGAAAAAGAACACTGTTGCACTAGAAGACAGGGATGAACAGGTGCATAAACAGTGAATAAATGTGTGAAAATATCAGCTTATTCAGGTCTGTGCTTAGTTAGTTACCTAGAAAAAGAAACAAGTTATTAATGAAACTTGTAGATAGGTAGTAATAAGCAGAGAAGTTGTGAATGACAACGAGAATGAAACAAAAACTCCCTGGAAACTGGTAACATCTGACTGGTAAAGGAGGTGAAATTCCAATGTAGCAAAAATAAAGGAATGAGAGGAAATTGATCTGAAATGAGCAAGTTCCCTGAAGCCCAGAAATAAGGGAAACTGCTGTTCAAAGGAGAGTGTCTTGGATAGAGTGTAGCCAGCGTTTTATGTGTGTGTTGTGACATTAAGATACTTAATGTGAAGGCAGCCTGACTAAAAATTTAAGTAATCCTTCCCTTGAAGGTTCTGATGAGTAGTGCTTACAACATGCAGTGCTGGGAAAGAGCAAAAAAACACCAAACCATCATGCTCTGAAGTTCATATTCATGGATTTTCTTCAGTCTAAAATTAATAAAAAAAACAAAACAAAACAAAAACAACCAACCAAATGAAAAACACAGCATGTTAAACTGTCAGAATGGAAACTTCAATATCTTAAGTGTGATTAATAGTGAGAAAACATAACATTTTGTTATACCTCTTAAAAACCTATGTGAAAGATGTTAGGGTATTGTGCTTCCTTTATATGTTGGATTGCTCTAAATGGCACAAAGGAGAATACTTAGCAGTGAAAAACAACAAAATCATAGGCAAGCCTGTGAAAATTTTAGCATACAAGCTTTTAGAAAAATTGTCTTAATATGTAGCTGGGAGAATATAACAGGTAGGTGGGACAAATCCTTGTATAAGATAAATTATTCCATGTGTTTCCTGCAGCCTTTTTATTTTGATGGGAGACTTCTTTAAATGTTAATCTCATTCAGCACTGCCAGCTGTCTGACCTTAGTTGCTTGCTTTTTCTGTTACTTGCTTTTTTTTTCCAGTGCTTTTTTTACTTGCATCTTGATGATAAATGTTGCTTTTTAGTGAAATATAACTAGTTAATGAAATCATAAGATAGTTCTCTTCCCTCTATATACTGTTCTTATACTACATGAACAGTATATGTGAAAAAATTTTAAATTTTGATTTAATTCCTTAAATCATAAAATGACTTTTTTCCATTTTAATGTATGTAGACCCCTGTAGGTTGAACAATTCTGGTTTCATGTACTTTGTTTGTTTGTTTGTTATTATCTCTCTAGGATCACCTTTTCTTCTTGAGTGTGACAGATTGTTACGTGTTTGTGTTCAATGGGACTTCGAATTCACTTTGTGGTTGACCCTCAGGGTTGGTGCTGCATGGGCCTGATCATCTTTGTTTGGCTGTACAATACAATCTTCATTCCGAAAGTCATCCTTTTTCCTCGCTATGAAGAGGGACATATTTCAGCTGTGGCAATTCTGTGTAAGTCTTTTTTAAAGTAACTTAGTCCCTTTTTCTACTAGTAAAAATAGTATCTTTGGATAACACTTAACAGGGTAGAATATGAAGGATAAGAGCACAGGGACACATTCTGTACTTCTGTGCTATCAGCAGTTGAGACGCTCCTTTCAAAGGTGTTACAGTAAAGCTCATTTGTGTGGGAAGTGGGGAGAAGCATTAACACGCCTTTGAAGTCCAGTAGCTAGAACGTTTTTACTAGATTAGTTACCAGTGTAATTATGGAAAGTTGACAGAAGTTAAGACTCATAGCCCTTTGTGTTCGTCAGAAGTTAGAGTGAGAGTTCTGTTGGTTGAATAACTGGATTTTGCTAGACTTGTCACATACCCGTTGGTAGGTAAGCTAATATGAATTATGCTAAAAGGATCTGGTGAGGAAAAAGCTTATAACAGGAGCCAGCTTTTTGGTGAAAATGGACCATTGGAAATGTCCTCTCACATGGAGGCTTTGAGGTATAGAATAGCTGGCATGTATTTGATAAGGCAGTGGAGGAAATTCTTGACATCAATGAGTAAGTTCAAAGTGTCATCCTGCTGCTGCTATCAAAGCAGTGTTAACCACTACTTTTTCTTTCCCTTTTCAATTTTAGGGAGTACTCAATATTGTAGATCATACAGCACCAAAAATATATCTGTTACTGAATGAGAAGACTGAGTAATTTCTAATTCAGTGCTGGAATACCTACATTTTTGATGTAGTGTAAAGCAGTTACCTTACACACCTCTGAATAACTAGCACTTTTCTACTGGAGACCAAAGCTGAGAAAATTAAGATACGTGTTTCAAGACGTGGATGGTCCCTACAATATAATTTCACATATAGCTTCCTAAGTGTTAACATGTTGAATAGTAGTAAGATCTGTTCAGATGGTGATTTGTTTTTGTTGGTTTTGTGTTGTGTGTTTTTATTTTTTTGGTTTGTGACCAGTTCTGTCATGGTAAATGTCCTAGTAACTATGTAACTGTGTCATTGCTTTATTTGTAATGTTTCATAGGTGGGGATATTTTATTTTGTTGGGTGGAACAAAATCATGTACTAAAACAAGTGCGAAAATGTGCTGTATATATCTCAGAATTTAACTTTTCTTTTAAAATGGCTTTTTTTTTGTAATATCTTGTAAAAGCAAGATGAAGATTTTGGTAGATTGGAAAGCTACAGCAAAGCTTGGTATAATTTTGAACTAATCATTCTAACCTTTGAATGTAACTGTTTCTTTAATAGAAAGGGTAGTAGTGCTACTGCATGTAAAAAAAAAAAAAAGTTTTTTCTTTTAATATGTCATTAAGTGCTTCTTACACTCAAAACATAGGAAAATGAGGATGGAAAGTTCAGTAAGCTTTGAATCTTCGCCAGGATGAGGCTGAGCTGTCTTTACAATTGTGGAAAGTTTTTTTTTTTGTTTGTTTTTTTAATGGGCAGAGACTTGTAAGTGCCTGCTGTTTCTTCCATCAATGCTTGAAATAAAACTTTTGATCCCCAAGTCTTGCTATTCTTGTATGTCCAGCACTCATGGAGGATGGATTAGAAGATAGGTCCACCGTAATAACGGCAAATCTGTTGGGGTTTATGAAGGAAGCTGAGGAAATGTGCTGTTTCCTAGTAGCTGGAAAGCAAGACAAAGAATTCCTTTATACTTGCCAACTCTTTAATTTCTTTTCCTGGGTATCTGTGGCTAGCCAGTGAAAAATCAAGTAGTGGGCTATGTGAGCTGTACACAGATGGTGCAAAATTGCACCTCTTGTGTTTATAAAACCCACTGGTCAAGTATATCTGACAGGATACAATTTCCATTTGGGTTTCATGCTGGTTCTGTGAAGCACTGATGAACAGCACAGAACAAATTCATGATCTTAATGCATCTGTGAAGTGTTATTCTGCTGACTTGTTAAAAAGTTGAGGGTTTAAAGCTGTCCCTAAATTTTGAGACCTGATATATTTGTAAACCCAATTGATGGAAATTCATTGAATGGATGTATAATTTGATGAAGCTTGTACATACTGGTATAATCATAGAGTCATAAAGGTTGGAAAAGACCTTCAAGAGCACCTGGTCCAACCATCACCGTACTACCAGTATCACCCACTAAACCATGTCCCTAAGCACCATGTCCAGCCTTTCCTCTGCACAGCTTTCCAGCCACTCTGCCCCAAGCCTGTAGCACTGCATGGTGTTGTTATGGCCAAAGTGCAGGACCTGGCACTTAGCCATATTGAACCTCATCTCATTGGCCTCTGCCCATCAACCCAACCTGTCCAGGTCCCTCTGCAGAGTCTTCCTACCCTCCAGCAGATCAACACTGCCCCCCAGCTTAGTGTTGTCTGCAAACTTACTGAGGGAGCACTCAATTCCCTCATCCAAGTCATCAATAAGGATATGAAAAAGGATGGGCCCTAACACTGACCTCTGGGAACACCACTGGTGGCTGGTCACCAGTTGGATTCCACTCCATTCACCACCACTCTGGGCCAGGCTGTCCAGCCAATTTTTAACCCAGCAAAGAGTATGCCTGCCCAAGCCAGGCCTGCCAGGTTCTCCAGGAGGATACTGTGGGAGACCATGTCAAAGGCCTTGCTGAAGTCTAGGTAGACTACATCAACAGCCTTTCCGTCATCCATCAGATGGGTCACCCAGTCATAGGAGATGAGATTGGTCAAGACTTGGCTTTCATGAACACATCCTGACTGGGCCTGATCCCCCAGTGGTCCTGCGTATGCTGTGTGACTGCATTCAAGATGCCCTGTTCCATCACCTTTACTGGCACCGAGGTCAGGCTGACAGGCCTGTAGTTCCCTTGGTCCTCCTTATGACCCTTCTTATACATGTAGATGGGTGTCACATTAGCAAGTCTACAGTCATCTGGAACCTCTCTGGATGACTGTGACCATGACCATAATGTCTTTTTGATTTTTTTTTTCATTTAAAAACTAAATAAATCACACCTATTTTTTAAATGAGCAACCTGGTCTAGTGAAAGGTGTCTCTGCCTGTGGTGTCTGTGTGTGTGTGGGAGGGTTGAAATTAGATGGTCTTTAAGATTCTTTCCAACCCAGACCATTCTATGATTCTGTGGTTCATTTTGCCTTCTGGATAGTGGAAAAGCAATTATCTTTTATATAATTAAAGACTGTCATGGGTTGCCTGCACAAAGGTACTGAAGTGGTTTTTAATTTTTTGTGGAGAGATTTACACACTTAAGTGATTACTGTTGTTTTAATGTATTTTTGCATAGAGGGTATTGAATATTTATGCATAATAAGTACAAATGGTTGTTAGCATATGTAAAATACTGTTGACCAATGAGAAAAAAAAATATTATTTCACATTTACCTGCTCTTCTGAAATTTTAATATGCTTGAAGTAATTTAAGTCTGATGTGTTAACCCTCCTGATTTTCTCCCCCCAAAAAACAGTAACAAATGATCACTTGTTTTTTCAGGTTATTACTTGTGTTCATTGTTTTGTATAGCTTCATTAGTAAGAGCCTCAGTAGCTGATCCAGGGAAGCTACCTGAAAACCCAAAGATTCCAATTACAGGTACATTAAGTTGTTTCTATATAGTTGAACAAAACTTACTTTAATGTCCTCAGAATAATTGGAAATCAATTTGATTTTGTAAGATTTAATTGAAACCACAAGCAGTCTCTGTTGAAGACTATATTGTTTCTGAAAAGAAAATCAGTATAAATCGCTTTTCTGACCTTTAAACTTCCAGCACTTTCTGCTGTGTAGACTCAAAACTTCTTTTTAAAATTTGTACTCCTTCATATGTTTAGTTATGCAGGAACTTATGATAGGAAATCTTTTGATGGGGAGAACTTTGCATTCTGTGCTTTCAGACTTACTGCATATGCTTCTAATGTTAATATTTAGTATGATTTTTTTGAGATGCTCAGTCATTTTTACTCTACTGCTTTTTTCTCTAAGTGAATTTATGAGATGCTGAAGATTGTAGAAGGTACAAGTATGCTGGATTTTACTTTTTTTTTTTTTTTTAATTTTGTTGCAGTGAATTATGTTTGTATGGACTGTCACACTGGTTACATTACATTGATATCCAGTAGTGACTGTGACAATTCTTCTGTACTTGTGAATGTATTCCACAATTGCTGTATGATGTCTGATGTACCAGAAATGGGAGAGAATTTGAAACCTTTGTAAACCTGCCATGGAGAAAACCAATATTTTAATGAAGCGTTTGATGCTGTTAAGGTGCTTGTATAATGCATAATGCTTTTACGTAGCAGTTTATAATGGAGTAGGACTGTTAAAGAACATGAGCTTTGCCACATGAACAGAAAATACTTTATGAATGTAGAAAGTGTATCAAATACAGTGATGGCTGAATATTTCAATCTTGTCTTGCAACCTGGTACACTCTAGGAGTAACACTTCCCTTCCTCATGGTAGTGAGAATCTGTGGTGATCTTTTTGGAAACATGATGTGTTTAGTCCCAGAATTAATGTTATGATACACACAAACTACACAGGAGGTAGTAGGAAGGATAGTAGGAATCTTCTCTGGAATAATGGTGTGAAACAGTGATCATGGAAAATCTGCTAGCAGTGTTCTTTATGTTCCTGGTAACTAAGCCTTTGACCAAGTAAAAGGAAAGATTGCTTAGACTGGAGTCAGACAAGAGTCAGACCTCTTGTTGCAGGAATAGCAATGTGGAATCTGCAGTGTGAAGTGGAGAATGAGGGTGCTTAATACAGTTACAGACATTTACATTTATGACTGAACATGTTTATCCATTTCCCAGCAAAATACCAGGACCGTTACAAACAAGTTCTCTTTGTGCAGAAGTGTTTCTTTATCTTTTAGAGTATGTTCGAATGTTCTCCATCCTTTTATCCTCATGTTTCAGCCATATACAGAAACGATACTTTGTAGGTACTTCTGAAGGTGGGACACGTAGGCTTGACTGTGATAATGTTATTATGATTTGATGTGTGTCAAATCATATTTAATGCATATCAGGAGTTTGTCCTTTCTAAAGTAGCAATTAGGTTCCCTGGTATTCTGTGGATTGACAACAAGATGTATTTTTGTATGGTATAAATTGCATTCAAAAATGAGGTTGAGGTGTTTCTGAACTCTGCTGTTAGCTACCCTATTAGGGAGTGACACCTTTGTGACACTGGATTTATGGGAACAGATTGTAAAACAATTTCCATATGGCATTATTACTAGTTTAATGATCTCAGATATTGGGCTTCTGTACCTCCAGTGTCCAAATGTTATTTGTCAGCAAGAGAGACAAGATTAGAGCTGCCAGCAGGTGGCTCAGAAAATGCTAAATTTATTTTCTTTACATTGTGAGAATGTATTATCATACAAAATTTCAGAATGCTCTACTGTAAAAACTAAGCTTTTTTTTTTTTTTCCTGGGATTTAAGAAATTTCTCTGCATCAAAAAAGATTCTAGTTAGGTAGAAACAGCCAGTCAAAATATTTACAACTCTTAATCTTACAGCCCAATAATTACAGTGTTGGTGTCTTTTGTTTCTCATATGAATACGAACTTTTGGACTATATCACTAGAATTCTTATTTTCAAAGGCTTCCTCTAATTTCAGTGACCCAATTTGAGATAAATAAAAACTAAGCTAAGAAATAGTAGCTCCTGTTAGTTTCAGCTAGTCAAGTGAGCTTTAAGAATCTCATGTTGGGCATTGAAAACTAGTGTGTATTTTTAAATAAAATCCTATCTTTTATCTCTTTTTTAGTTGTCTTTTGTATAAAATTCCATATTGAGATGTATATCTTAAAATGCTTTGGGGTAGAAGGTGCTTCAGAAGCCTTTGTTGTGTATTTTATTTTAGTTGCCTATATTTGACAAATACAAGTCTTTCTTCAAGATTTTGGAATGCTAGGGAGAGTGTGTGATGTTTCTATTTAGCAGGTGGTTTTGTTTTTTTTTTTTCAGAATAGACGTGTAAGAAAATAGAGTAATGCTTTTCCTTGTTTGTGTGACAGCTTTTGTGCTATAATAATTAATCATAAGAAACATATAGGAGGAGAAAGATTTTGGAGAAGGAAATTGGCACAGAACTGTAAAATTGCTACAGTAACATTTCACTTTAATTAAGGTAATAGTGTGGGGGAAAAAATATTTCTTGTATGCTGCTCATCCTGCTCATGTCATAGTAAAAAAAAACTGTTTCTCTTTGAATCACTTAGATACATGTTTGACATAAGGTTTGACATAAGAATGCTGGACTGAGTTTCAGTCTTTCTAAGCTATCTTTATATTTTGCCACAGAACGAGAATTTTGGGAATTATGTAACAAATGCAATATGATGAGACCAAAGCGTTCACACCATTGTAGTCGTTGTGGACATTGCGTGAGGAGGATGGATCACCATTGTCCATGGTAAGACTAGGGCGTTTATTTATCCTAGCAATCTACCCGTGGTTTAGTATATCATTTCAAAGTTCATGGTCTTGACTACTGCTTATTTGTTTGCTTTCTTTCTCAATAATGCTGTTTTATTTATGCATTTAGAGCAAGGTAAGAACAGCTTTGAGACTTTCTCATGCCTACAAGAAGAACTGACAAAAAGGGCTGTTGCAGTGTAGCATACAATCATTAACTAATTGTTATGTACTATACAGTCTTGTAAAGTTCACATATTTTGTTTAAAGAATTGCAATTTTTAGTCCTTAAAGCTGATATTAATATAATTAATTTGTACATTGCATATGAATTTATTTGTTACAATTTAGTTTTTGGTGTTGGAAAAATATTTTCTGTAGGAAATAAAACTATATTTATTGGATTGAAATAAAAGATTACAATTTCAACAAATGAGGGGATACTGTCTGTAGTAATGAGAATAATTCATCATTTTTAGACAGTTTTTGGTTTTTAGTTTAGTGCATGGCTGTGCTGGATAGAAAATGTTATTGCTGTATACCAAAGGCCATTTGTCATGACTTCACTTCTGTGTGAAAGTGAAATTTCTTCTTGTAGTGTTCCTTAACTAGTTTCCGTCAAAATAACTAATCTGGCTATGATTCTCTGTTTAACTCTGATTGCTTATTGTTTAAAATTAAAATTAACATTTCTCTCAGTGGTTCTGTGGTATGATTTCCAGCAAGGCAGCAATGATGAACTCCAGAGGATAGGATTAAGGTCAGGATCCTCCTTTGCTGATTTAGCCATTTTTCAAGCTACCTTTTTTGTCTATTGCCAGTTCAGAAAATAGTGCCGGTATAATGCTTTTGTCATTATTGCTTAGTGTGGTACTGATGTCTGTGCCAGTGCTTGTGCTAGAGCTACCACACTTGCATGAAATTGTATCTCTGAACAAATTTCATGTATCAGTCTAACTTCTGTGAAGCAGACTAGACCTACTTTTTGGATTTTCAAGTTAGTTTTTCAAGATTGCTTGTGATTACTTTACTCCTTTATGTTGAAAGGACTGCAGAAAGACTTTCTGAATAGAGATGCTTGTTTTCTGTCTCCAGTGTCTTGCATTCCTTCCTAAGTCAAGTTTATCCTTGGAGTACCCTGTGATCACATTCATTTACATTTCCAGTTCTTGGGCTATATAGCTCACAACAAATGAAATGTAATGACTGGAAATGTCATTATTGAGTATATTATGATGATGTTAATGACTGATGATATTAATGTGAGATTTTGCAGACATTTAAGAGTCAAGTTTTAACTTGAGTATTATTATGTAGAGATATCTCTGCTGTAGGAAGGTAAGGAGAAATATGTCTCCTGTTCTAAGCAGTATTTTCAGTAATACAACTTAAGCCTTAAGCGATTGTGTAGGCATACCCTTCTTTACAATAACTGCCATCTCCAACACAAAGACCACCGCTTTGATTGAGAAGGGAGTGGTTAGTCAGTACTTGGCCCATACATAGTCACACATTCTCTTACATAGAAATAGTTGTACTCTGTCCATATCATAACTGCAGTGTTAACAACCTTTACATTTTAGTCTATATTTACTTTGTTTTTTTGCAGGATTAATAATTGTGTTGGTGAAGACAATCATTGGCTGTTTTTACAGCTGTGCTTCTACACTCAAATTCTTAGTTCATATACGCTGATACTTGACTTCTGCCATTACTACTACTTTTTGCCTCTGAAAAAAGATTACGGGGTAAGAATCTGTTTTCTATGTGAAATGAAGTAATAGCTAATACTGCAATATAATTTACTGTGGTATCTAGTTACTAAACATTTCTGCTTGTCCACTTGTCAAGAGGAAAGAGAGTTCATACACACGTATATTAAATGAAGAAATTGATTTATGCTAAGTAACAAAATATTTTAAAATGGAGTATAATTTCTAAATGTTAAAAATACATTGGGGAAAGGAGGACAAAACCAGCTAAATTCATTTAGAAGTGATTAGTGAATAGTGGGAAGAAGCAAGCTAACTGCTTTAGTTTTATTATATTTTCTTTTGTCTTTCTCCAAAGTAAATTTATGCAGAGTGTGTTTTTTCTGTCCCAGGTCCCTACTTGAAAATGATAAAATTGCCAGAAAAAGATGAGAACATAAGACTGTTCTGGAAGGATAAAAATGCACATTTATTTTAAAGCAATATTTTGTATTCTTTTGAAAAGGTCATGTGGGTCAAGGAATAATTAAGTTCATTTTATTTTGTTTGGACTGTATGCCAGTATGGTATTTCAAGGTCTCGTCTTCAGCAAAATGCGGAGGTGAATTTATGCATTGGAATAGGGTAAAAAGGTGTTCTTCATGTTCTTCAGTTGCGGAACTAAAGTTGTAAAGTCTCTGTATCTGGTGTTTATTTATTACTGTTATTTGTATTCTGTAAGATTCAGAATATTCAAGAAGTTGCCTTGGAAGTTGCTGAGTCATTGAAAGTGCTAGAATAGCAAAGCTGATACTCTTTGTTTTGGGGGTGAAAAAAAACATTAGGAGATCTTGCTCATAAAGAAACAAAAACTTCTTCCTGGAGTCTGAAATGAACTTTATATTTGTCCCAGACTGTGCAAATACAATCACACTAAATAGGAAAACATAAAATACAATTTTAAAACATTCAAAATTAGGTAACTGTAACTTTCCAGGTATGAAAAGACCACAACCATTCCAGAAATTTGTAATGTACACTAAATGTTATTGAGATTTTTTTAAAATACTGGAGTATTCCTTTTTTTGTTTGTTTTTATCATCCCTTGTTGAGGTGACACCCCAGTACTCTTTCTGTTGGTGACATCACACCCATTTTCAAGTGTGCTGGAGGCTAGTTCCGGGATGTTAGTAAGGCAGGTACTGTATTCCATTTTGTTGAACAACTTAAATTTCTTATCTTATTTTGTATCCCAAATGATGTAAAATAAGAGTGCTAAAAGTCCTGAAAATTTCTACTTCTGTAAGGGAATGGGACATAGCCATCCAAGCCTCCTATTTGTTCCCTTGTCAGTCTGCAGTAGATGTGATGTTCCCAAAGAAGCATATGTGAATATGGTATATTGAAGTAGAGCTGAAAAATGCAAGAAGAATTTGCTTCTTGGATCATTTAGAACTAAAAAAAGTGCTAATCTGATATTCATAGATATCAACTTTGTATTGCAATGAATTTAACAAAATAGATTTTTTTTTCTCTGAAAAGAGAACATCTTCATTCTGATGGAATTTCCAATTTTAATTTCCTATTTTATTTTTTTCCTATTTCCATTTCCTATTTTATTTTATTTTATTTTATTTTATTTTATTTTATTTTATTTTATTTTATTTTATTTTATTTTATTTTATTTTAATTTTTCATCTATATGAATTTTCCATTTATATGGTTTAAAGGGCTCTAGAAACATGGGAAACAGAAGAATTTGCTGGGTTCTTGGATCATCTTTCCATAGATACAAACATTTCCTAATCAACCAAGGCAAAGTTCTTGTTGTGGGTTAATTCAGTAGGCAGCTAAGCCCTACACAGCTGCTTGCTCACTTCTGCCCAGTGCAAAGTGGAAGAGCATCAGAAGGTAAAAGTGTAAAAACTCATGGATTGAAATTAAGACAGTTTAAAAGGTAAAGCAGAAGCTGCAAAGCAAAATAAAGAATTCATTCGCTACTTCCTATCAGCAGACAGATGTTTATTCTTTTCCAGGAGAACAGGGCTCTAGCACATGTAAGGCTAACTTGGGAGGACAAATGTCATTGCTCCAAGCATCCATTCCTCTTCCATATTTTCCTCAGCTTTTATTGCTAAACACAACACGATATTGGTATGGATTATCCCTTTGGTCAGTTGGTGTCAGCTGTTCTGGCTGTCTCCCCTCTCATCTTCTTGTGAATGTCCAGCCTGTTTGCTGGCAGGGCAGCATGAGGCACAGAAAAGGCCTTGACTCTAAGCACTGTTCAGCAACGGATAAAATATCGATTATCAACACTGATTTGTATTAACACAAATCCAAAACATAGCACCACATGAGCTGTCATGAAGAAAATTAATTCTACCACAGACAAAAAAAGTATACATTTGTGTGTTAAAATGAAGAATTTCTCACTTCATTTCCAATTTGTTGTCTGGAAATGGGCTTTTTATGTTTATGTTGTTATACATGCATTGAGAGATTTAAGGAAGCCAATTTGATTTATTTTAGCTAAAAGGAAGTTAACAGGGATGTGAAATTGCAATCTTTCTATATTACTGGTTCAAAATTTCGTGGCAATATGTGTTGGGTTTTTGGAATCTTAACATTTTTGAGAGGTGACGAAACGTAAATACCTTTGCTTTTAGTTTCAGTAGCTTTGCAAAATACTTTGCTGTTTGTTTATTAGTTATTTGTTAACTAGTAAATTTGTTACCCTAGTACAGTTCTGGATAGGATCATCATAAACTACTGTCTTCCCATGTACAGAGATTGCAAGTTTCAAGTGCAAAGAACACTTAATGACTTTGTAAATACTGGATAGGGCATTCTAATGCTTAAAGAAAGTGTGTAATTTTTCAAAGATAAGGATTTTGTATGGCATAGGCAGTGCTCTTTTAATAGAGTGATTTCATGGTAGAATATTTCATTTTTATTGAGTCCTGTGAGTGGTATAACTTGCTTTAAGTATTTACACCATCTTTAGATAATCAATACAAGTTGTGTCTGTTAGCATTGTTATTTAAAAATACAGTGTGAGGGAACCAATTTTTTTTGCTTGGAGACTAGTGTATGTAGGAAAAGAAATAGAAAATCATACTTCAGTCAGTCTGCAAACTCTTTATGGTAATAGTAAATGGTTTTGCCAATGAATACATATTAAAGTTTGTTCTTGGTAGCTTATAACGGGTTTAATTTCAAGTCTTTAGGAGACAGACCTACGATTGTTTTTTAGTATCTACCCTTTAGGGGAAGTAGAGATTAGGAAAGTGAGTGCTTCGGGGTAATTATTTTAACTGAGCTTACTGGAGTTACCTGAATAATGGATCTGGTTCTAACATTCGTCTACCTGAACTTACAGATTCACGGGGGGGGAGGGGAGGGAAGTACTGTTTTGTTTTACTTGTGTTGGCTTTTTATTGATCAGTTTTCATTTATGGACACTTCATATGACAGTGGCTTTTGGAAAACCGGATCTGTGTTACAGTATATGACATACAAACATACAGAAAGATTAGTAGACAAAGCAGGTCTGATCTTTTCAGACCTTTGTTAATAGTGTTTGGCTTTCTCAGTTTTTAAGCTGCAGGACTGGGGACACACACTGAAGTTTGAAAAATTAAAAATAATTTGAAGTGTAGTTAATACTTCTGCCTGGAAGATGACATCAGAGCCCCATTATGCTGATTTTTTTTTTCAAGTTTAGCTAAGATTTTCTTCTCATATAGCTTAGGGCACAGAATCATTTGTCAAAAGTGTCTCTTTTGATATCAAATGAACAGTGAGACAATTTGGTTTCTATTGGTTAGGCTTTTAGGCAAGCATCCTGCAAAGTTCTTTCAATCTTCAAATACTAATTAAGCTTGAAGTACCACAGAATTCCAGAGACTATAGAAAGGTACATTCTACCTTTCACAGAAGTGCTTTTCATTGGAGAAACTTTTGCTTTAATAAAAAGCGGGTATTTTCTGAATTGACAGGGGCTAGTGTTTAGCACAGATTCAAAAAATGATATGTTTTTTTTCTACACAGCCATCTGGAATTAGCTTACTTCCTGCTCATTAAAAACGCTTGTGATTTTTTTGGCTGTGTGCCTTTATCTCTCAATTTTTATTCTTTTAATATAAAATAGTACACAATACAGAAGCTATAGAATTAAAACTGCTTTTAATGCTGTTGTGAAGTAATCATTTTATTGCAGGACTGATTAATTCATTACAAAAATATCACTGTATGCTTGTTAGCATTTCATTGCAAATGAAAAGTTTTATTTGAATTTTAAAGCTTAAGTAAAAAAAATAATTAAAAAATAAATAAATATGTAAGATAAAGTTGTTAGCTTTAAAGCTAATGCAGGAAACCATTTCAATAGAGAGAAAGTATTTCATCTTTAGGTTTTATATACTATTCTTGGCTCTTTTAATTGATGCACTGTCAGAAAGATGGCTTGTGGTTATTGCTTCTGTTTGTCCAGCAGGAGGAGTACCATTACTACTAGAACAGAAGAAAATAATAATTAAAACATCTATGTGAGATAAGACAGCACATTAGTTCCTCTTTAGCTTTTTTTTTTTTTTTTTCAGAAGTGTATTCATAATAAAGATATCTACAAAAAGGTTTATTAGAACGAAGATCTATTAATTCATTATTTTAATTTTGATGCGAGTGAATTTTCTCCCTTGCATCTCTTCTTCCTTTTTGTTACTGCAAAACCTATTGTTTGCATGTTTTTTGCTTTTTTAAACCTGACAGCCTGGCTTTGTTCTGTATCCTGTACTGTTGTTATGGTAGCTAGGTTGACTGACTTTATAACCAGACAGAGACAGACATCCCAGGTGTTTGTACCAGAGAATAGATAAATAGGTTATTATCATGTATTACATGAGGCTTCTTATGTACCCCTTTTCTAAGAGAAACATGAAATATCTTACTCTATTTGTTAGAAATTATTATATGTATATCATATTTCACTAAAGAAGCAAGATGGAATAAATGAATATCACTTTGTAAATGGAAAGTTATGAGGGTTTTTTGTTGTTTTCACTTTTTCTTCTGGAGCAGATACCATACTCCTGGATTCAAATAATACCGTAAACCCTTGAAAATAACCCAACACCATAAATGGCAGGGACATCTGAAATGTTTTCGTGTTTTTTTTTTTTTTTTTTTTTTTTTTAAGCAGGGTAAAAAGAAAGTTGAATTTTGAAGCAATGATCTTATCATTTGTTATGATCTTGAGCTGACACTCATTGTTTTTGACCTCTCTGTTGTATGGTGACATAAACATAAAGTAACAGTCTTTACAGTCAGCATTAGCATTTGTCATAGGGATCATCCATGACTGCTGCTGAATGAATGTACAGTGTATGCTATGTCATGGGGCTGAGGTTGTTTTGCACTCTCCCATGGACTTCGTGTTTTCTGTAGAATGTTTTGGTATTATGCTATTAACATACAGATGCTCGATTCCATGGTTTGTAATACAGCCCTCAGTGTAATCCTACGCTTTACTATTCTGTGCATAGTTTCTATTGCAGGCATTTTTATGCATGTGTTTTAATAAGAAGCTGAGGATCCTTGCGGTTTTTCTGTATGGGTAGAAGAGCTAATACTGTATACTAATTTCTGTATGGCTAGTGGGAGCTAAAAACCTGATGTAACAGGAGACAAAGAGAGGGGGACAGAGCTGCCTAGGAAGTTGAAAAACAGTGGCAACAACCTATTTCACTGAAGATTAGACAGAGCCATTAGACTGTGGTGTATGCAAAAGGGAGAGAAGGGGGCCACCTGAAGTGCTGCTTTTATTGCTAAACCTGCGCGTGTTACATCAGCGGCCTTGTCACTGACGTCAGCCTGGCCCGGTATGGAAGAAAGCTGCTGTGGAACAAAATTCTATTTTGCCACGAGAGAGTTTCTGTGTGATTATACTTGGTTGCTCAGTCTGTGTAGTTCTTTCTCTGAGCAGAAATAACGTGATTTTTGGAGAGTCAAGGGGGCAGGATGTCTCAGTACTCACATTACACTGACATGGGTAAATCTTAATGGTGTTTGAACAACAGGACATCTCGAAAATACACTGAAAGAGGGATTAGTTAATTATTGAGTAGTCTTGAGGGTTGATGTAGGATAGTTTTGACTGGTTTTCTTAGCAGCGGATGATGTTTTTGACAGTCCTGAGAAAGAACAATGAAAATAAATTGGGGTGAATGTTTATATAAAGCATCATCATCCTAAATATACAATTAGTGTCGTTGCTGTGGTTTAAATTAATTTCTTTTAACTGTTCTCTTACCTACTTTCATGGAATTCAGTTTCAAGGTAGAATTGTGAAAATAGCTGTTACTAAGGTCCAATTACAAGAAGACTCTGTGTGTCTGTAGGAAAATACTGTCGTCTGTACAGAATGCTAGACTAGGACTCAGTATTGATTTCCAGGTCATCGTTGCCTCAGAGACATCGGTTCCACTAGGGACATGTAATGGCTGGGGGAAAAAAACGTTGGCAGTGTCACCTCTTCTCTTTAGATTTTCAGCAACCCCCCTTCTTCTGCTGTAGATGAATTTTTCTTTTAGAAAGGAAGGAAGGAAAGACAGTAGTATTCCTAGTTCTTCAGTATCAAAAGTTTTTCCTTTTCTGTGTCTTGGGTTAGAAAGGTCAAAGGGAAAATGCTAACTGTGTTTTTTACAGTAAGATTTTCTTCAGTATTGTGTGATGTCTTTTTTCCTACTGAAGACCATGCTGAAGAGAAGGAAGTCCTTTGGAGTCTTGGGATGCTAAGAGATGTGTTGTTACAAATATTTTTGTGCTAATGGGGAAGTATGATATTAGATCCAGAATGTGACTGCACTGTTGGCAGTCACATTTTAGTGTTTTCTGTCAAGATGAATGTGAATACATTGAAACATTTCAGATACAACAAAGCAACATACCTATGAGGAGAAACTGTTTTATACCTAGTAGAATGTGGTGTCTGACCTTGTTTTTCTTTAAATGTTTGGAGAGATGGTTAAAAAAGAAAAAAAAAATCAGCATGTCTGGTTTTGAGATTATTTAACTTTGAATTAACTTGACAGAATGAAAAGAAAAAAAAGGAAATGATGAGTGTGTTCTGTACATCTGTAAGAAAGGACATTCCTAATAAGAGCTGCCTTAACAGTTCAGAAAAAATGAGTGGGTTTTGCATTTTGTTTTTGTTTTTAGCTGATAGTTGCTGATATCTTCTTTTCCAGTAATTGTTGACTTTAATAGCCAGTATAAACGTTTTCCATGATTTGTATTTTGAACATTCAGGGAAATAACTTAAACATAAAATTAATTTTTTAAAAAATATAATTTGCTTTAACTGTTCCCTGTTTAATTAAAACCCCATATTCTTATTGTAAGAGTTCCTCTTCTTAGGTCCTAGTGGCTGAACATAAAGAAGGAAAGTTCAAAAGCAGTAGGATTTTTTTTTTTCATTGAGTTCATTTTTATATTCTGGTTGTAATTTAAAGTTTACTTAAAAGGTTTTAATAGTTTCCTGCTGTGATCTTGCTTTTTTAAGTGGATGAACAGATGTGTACATTCAAAAGACAGCCCTGAGAACATAATCATAACTTACAAATAAGAGAATGGATGTGTTAACTCATTATCAAAGGGTAAGATGGGGTGTGAACTTGCAGTAAGTACATCTACAGTAATTGCCATGTGCAAATGTTTTCCTGTGTTAAAAATATGGTGCATGTGATACAGTAAATTCATAACCTCTTCTACCCTGAAGCAACCTGGTTGTGCACCCATATCCAAAGTCATAAGCAGCCACTTGAAAATAAGATTTAATAGATGAAGATAAGTTTGTTGGATAATAGGCAGTATTACAGTTAGACCAATTGAATACAGACATTGGATTTTATAGGTACTGTCTTTAAGCTAGAAATGTAATTATTTTTATTATAAAAGAGATGGTAATAAAAGAAAACTTGTGTCTAGGAGCCGAGATATAGAAGCCTTACAAATTAGACAGTTTAACAGAATGGCTTTCTTATATTTTGGAGCTTGTGTGTAGCAATCTGACACCGTTTGAGGTGATAAAATAAGGAATAACATGTCTGAGCTTAATGTATTCCCAAACCTTAAATACCTGAATGAGGTATTCTTAGCAGTATGACACACACACAAAAAAAAGAACAAAAAAAAACAATCAAAAAACCATGTTTACATGTATAAATAAATGATTGTTTTATAATTTTAGCACATAAATATATCAGTAATTTGCCACATACCTCAAAATCCAATGTTTGTCTCTAGCTGTAACTCTTCGGGTGCAGCTCTTATCTAGTATTACCACTCAGTTCAAAGACTCTAATAAATTTTTAAATGCTAAAGTCTCTCTCCTTTCTCTCTCGTTCTAGGATGTTTTTGTATTTAGACATGAACTTGCTCTTCTAAGAATATCTGCCTTCATGGGCCTAATAATGTTAGGTGGAATAAGTGGACTCTTTTACACTCAACTAATGGGTATTTTCACTGTAAGTATCTAATCCCTTAATTTTAGAGGCATATATTAGTTTTATTTTCAATAAACATATTAAAAGTAAAAAAGAAGATTGTATTTAATGGACAATAGAGAAGCATTTCTACTATGAAGCACCTAGTTGGTATGTGCTTTGTCAAGATTTCTTCTTGAAGGAAGTCTTAAGAAGCCTTCTAGGAAACAAGTGTGTAGTAACTCACCAATCAAGGGAATTTCCTGATTAGTATTAATAAAATTAACCTTACATTGTCCTGGATTGATAAAGTGTACAAGGTATGTATTTCCTGAGTTTTGATTCTTGTTTTTATTTTAAAATCTTATATGCGGTGGTCTCTGGCTTTGTGGCAGTGAGGCCTGCTGATAAATCATAGATTCTGAGAACACAGACTTTTTGTTAAGTATTTTAATAAAAAAGTTTCCTTTCATATCTTTTCAATTACTAAGTTGTGGAATGGGATTATGTATTCTGACTGTAAATTGTTACAGTCCAAATGCATATTCTGTATTTAAAGGTACAGAAAAAAACTCTGTTTGGAAACATTTTTCAGTTAGATGAATTTGATAATTTAATAAATATAAAAGGAAGCTTTTATTGCTGTAACATCCCTTTCTGTACATTAAAAATGAATCACCACTAGTGAATCGTTTAGAATTATATCGAGAATCCAAAGAATTATTTAAAATACTCCAGTGTTCAACAAGGAGAGCACATTAGTCAGACGTGGACATATCCGAAAGAGTGTATGATCTAGCCTGCAAAACTTTTTTTTAGAAATAGTGAAGTATAAGATAACGGCATCTTTGTGACTACAACTGACTGAGATTTACCTGAGATTTCATTTTGGTCATGTTTTACACAGTATTAACCTTTTAGGTGTATGATGGAAAAATGCCTAAGTGTATTATGTAATTCCTTTGTATGGAATAAAGGACCAAAAAAAAAAAAAAAAGCTGCATAGTTTTTACTTCTGTTAGATAAAAACATATTTATTGTTTTTGTTGCTTCCTGATTTTTGTGTGCCTGTAGCTCTACTGTATTTTTGGCATCTTCTAGCTGCTCTAACAGACTACTTCCTGCACTTCCTCTCAATCCCAGGTCTGTTTACGTTTGTGCCCCGTTATTGTGTCTGATTTCTGTTCCAGGGTCTACCTGACAGGTTGTCACCTCCCTGTTTATATGCTGGCACACAACCTTTGTGTCCCTGTACATTAGTTTTTCTAATCCCATACTATGCCTTGCTAGGTATCTAGTTGAAGTGGTGCGGATGTCTGGATCCTGCTTCTTCTCCCTCTAGTGGGAGAGGCAGAAAATCAAGGAGCATTAATGTTCAAATGCTGAAATGTGGATGTCTTTTGAGTATCTGTTAAATGGATGTAGGAGAAAGAACAAAAAGCCATGTGTTTAGCACTATGCTAAAACACAGAAATGATGCAGGAGAAAATGAATAAAACAGAAACCTCCAGTTCTGTTCTGTGTGGACTAAATTCTGGCTATGGCCATCAGCATCTATCCAGATACTATAAGTATACATGAAACAGTAACTCCGAGTGAAACCGATTGTCACATATGCCTGAAACTTGGGACACTTCCTAACACTGTTAGACTGCCACCAACATTTCAGGCTGTATAAAGCGCTGAAAAGTCTTTTTCTATGTCAGTTCTCAACTATACTGTAATGTATGTCCCATTGCACCTAGTGAGCTGACTACTACTGTGGAATGGATATGAGCAAAAAATAGTATTTTCAAGTCCAACCTTCTTTTATGTGCTTAAATCATATTTCTGTGGATTGCAGAGCTGCACTATACCTGAACTGTCTTGTCCTCCTTGTCAACCTCCTTCAAACAAATACACCACAAAATAATTTCAGATGTGGATGGGCTCTGCAGTAGGACCTCTCACTACACCCTTCCTGTAGCAGAGGAACTATTGTGCTTGCTTTTTATGCGTGAGTTTTTAGGTATGGGATTGCTTGGAGAAGTAGAAATCCATTATTGGGATCCCCATTCACACCATGTGACTCTGTTGCACTGACATCTAAAAGAACCTTCCGACCTATACTATTCAATTATTAGTCGTGTTCAACTGCTCAAAGTAAGCTGTGAGCTGCCTAGAAGGGGTTATTCAGTGCCATGCTCAGACTCCTCAGGTGTGTATCTCCAAACACAAATTGCACAGCATCTGTACTTCTGTGTTTGGATCCTCTGTAAAGAATTCCTCCGCAACCACTTTCAACGTGGTTGAGGGTGTGAAATTGGTGACCTCAGATGTGAGTGAACTGCCCTGTTAAGCTGCTGCTGTCTTCTGTAAGTTGTGGGTGTCTGTGGCTACACCTTTCTGTGGTGGCTAGAGAAATTGCAGGCACTCTGCACCCCAGCTTTACTGTTGTTTTAGGGTTGTTAACTTCTGGACCACTGCAGAGGAATGGATGTGTAAAAAACCGAAGCTACCTGCCCACACACAAAAGGCATTTTCTTCTGGTTTCTCAAGATACATACTGGTGGTATTTGTTTAAATGGAAAACAAAAAACGTACAGCTGAAAGGAACCGTGGTCACAATTGAAAGTAGAAGCAATGGATGATGTTACTTAGAAGGATGCTGCTGAAACCATCACTCAAGTTTTTGAACCTTAATCTTTTAATGCTTTCCAGATCTTTCCTGCTTAAGTGAAATTGGTGGCTATGTACGTTTTGGGTTATGTTTGGTTTTCTCTTGTTTTGGCAGTCTCAAATCCCCCCCCCTTTTTTTTTGTCAGTCACTGGTCTACAGAAATTCTGCATTTGTTCTTCCAGACATCAAAGTCAAATAGAAACCTTTAACATAGGGTTTTAAGTAAGCAGGATCCTGATCCCCTTCAAGTTACTGTCACCATCTACTACTGTAATGTTGTTAGTATTTGAGCCAGTTTACTGTGTGCCTTCAGAGTCCCTTCAAAATTCTTAAAAGCTACAGTTTGATTAGGGTGTGTTATCTTTGGTAAATTTACTAGTGTTCACCCACCCCTACATCTGAGTGGGAAAGTGTCTCGATGGAAGCAATGCTTTTCAAGTTCTGGTACACATCAATATTTAGGTACATGATAATTCCAGTTTAATCAGTCGCCCAGAGTTTAGCAACCTGTCATATGGGGAGCGGTCATAGAGGAAGATGCAAATTTTCATAAGATTTTCTCAATTGATAGAATGGATTTTACGCTAAATGTCCAGATACTCTTCCACAAAATTACCCTTTGTCTTCTGAAGGTACCCTGCCTTTTTCATATCCATGCCTTTTTTCCATACCAGCAGCATGATCCTTTTCTTTCTTCTTGTTAATTCTTTGATGAATATGGAATTGGCAGGAATAAAAAAATGCAGTCGTTTTGAGGAAATCTGCTAGTCAGACTTGAACAAAACCGCATCTGATGAGGTTGTGCTTAGCCTGCAAGTTGTGTCAGAAAATCTGTCTGTACAGTTTTTGATTGTTCGTGTTGTAGTGTGGAGATCTGCTTCCCCTGTAAGCACTTCCCAACAGTTTTGGCTAGTCATTGGAAAAGGCAGATGAGAGGGCAGCAGGTGCGCTTTGCGAAGACAGTCCTCTGATGTGTAGAACTGCAAAACAAAACTGGTGTACCTGCCCCCAGTTCTGAGTGCGCAATGTGGAGAAGTTTGTGTCCTCTAGAAGCAACAAGCTGTGATCACCTAGAGATAGTAATGTGTCCATTGTGTACTGTGTGGAGTTGCTGTTCAGGATCTAGACTTCCTGTATAAACTAAGCAAATTTTGGCTGTGATGAGCTCTATTTAAAATAATGAATTAATTATGAAATTAGGCTTAATTTAGTATAAGGTACAGATCAAAATTTATTTAACAGAGGAGCACAGTCATCAAAGACTAGTAGTGCAGATTTGAGGGTAATTTAGAGAAAACTCAAACACTTGCAGGCATAGACATGCACAGTTAGAGCATTCATGTTACATTAATTGCTCTGCAGCAGTTCTTGAAAGCATGCACTATAGAAATTGCTGAAGGTACTCAGATGTGTGCAAGAGAGGTTGATGAGAATATGGGCCTTTTGAAAAAGGTGCAGCAGAGCAGCAGCTCTGTTTTTCATACTTGTACAGAAAAGCAGATAAACATTTTCTTGGTTCCTGCATTTGCAGTTTAATATCAAACCAAGATTAGTTCCACAGCTTCTGGATAAAAGTTGTTTTTAAGTAATAGGGACAATCAACATTGCAGCTCTACGATCTACTTTGAATGATATATATGACATTGCTAGATGAACCTAGTGAGTTCAAGTGTTTGGGATTTTATCTTTGTTATTTACCTGTATTTCAAATTTTGTCAAAATTGCATTTTTGGAAGGAAAAATAGACTCAGGATTTATCTAACTTTGAACTTTTTTTGTAGGAAAACTTATTCATTCTCCATAATGTAAACTTGCAGGACCATCATTTAATTTTCCAGAAACCAATCCCGTAGTTTCTGTTTTGTGTCACTGAACAAAGTAATACAAGCAGCTAAGGCTAATTTTTTTCAGGAATGTTGGACATGCCAATTTTAAAAACACACAGTTCCCAATTTTCCCATATCTTGTTCATATATAGAAAGTTTTCTGTTTACTGTCAGTCCCACAGAAGCAACTTGGGATTTGAAATTGTAATTTTCTTCCTTCCTTAGCACTATGGGTAATGAAAAACTAGTACCTGAAATAACACCTTCTTGCTTCAATATTTATGGATGGTTTCCACATTATGATGGTTCTGCTCAAATATAAATGATTGGTATGTAGCCTAATTATGAAGCAAAATAAGTATACGACTTCAGAGCACCTCTACTGATTGTTCATGTTTACAGAAGTAAAATTGCTATCAGTTAACCTTTTTGCCACTGCAGTGAGACAGGTAAAATTAAATGTATGGAATGAATTTGCATGAAATGCCCTTTGTAGATGGCATATTTCTGAGCAGAGTAGGTCTTTGCCAACATGAGCTATTTAACAAATTGAGCTATCCGATCTTGACAAGCTGTATGAAAGATCAGGAGTTTTTGTAAGATTTTAAGTAGAAATACCGGCATTTTCTCTTCTTTGATTTTTTTATTTTTATTTTTATTTTTAAAGTCAAAACTGTTGTCTAACTCATGTAATGTAAAGGATATGCCCAATATAGTTCCAAATGTTTGAAACAGGGCAGTACCTAAAAATAAGGACATATATTATGAAGTGCAGGTGATTTATTCTGCTCTGTGTGCTTGTCAAAGTACAGTGTTGCTGTGCAGTTGACTGAACTTCTGTGACTGTCATTGCATAACTCTGTGTTGTAACAGTAGATCCATTATGTAAGAGTTATTAAACTAAGAAAAAATGTGTGTAATCTTCTGTTATCCTCTTTCAAGTGTGTTCAACAGATTCTAAGATGCTTGGAAAGAGTGTTCTCTCAGGCAAAAATAAAAACATTTTAACTTGTATGCTTATATTTGGCTCTTGCATGAAGGCTGTCCTTAATGCTGTACTACTTGCAAAGTGACTAGCAGACTGAGTTTCCTAATATGCAGTAATCTCTCTGAGTATGTAAACCACCTTTTGTATTGTGGTATTTCTGCTGGGGTATCATGAGTATGCTATTTATATCTCATCTGAAGGTCCAGGCAACCAAAGAGCAGGGGAGGTGACTTCCCATAATGAGAGGAGAGCAGCTGGTTGGCAAAAACTGTCCTTAGAGGAACTTTTGACATGAATTATTGTCATGAAGAGAGGAGCAGCTGAGGTTGCCACTTTATACGAGATTAGTGCTTTCTCCCTAGAAACTAGCATATGTGAAGCACCCTTTTAGCAGAACAGGCGCATGCCTCTTTTCATCCTCCTGCAGTTGCTTTCCCAAAGCTATATTTGCCTTTACTCTCATGATCATCCTGAGTTTTAGCACTTCTTCCCCATATACACCAGATCTCTCTTGGGTAACGTATTTGGATACTTTGGAGAAAGAGAAGGCTAAGATCTCTTTCATTCAGAACTCTCTGAAATGGGGAGAAAGTCTAAGATCTTAATTTAGAAGATACTCTTCTTAAAATTTCATTATAAAAATTAGTGTTCTTACTTACAATTTTCTGAAGATCCATGTGGCATTTTCAGCTATGAAGACAGCACAGTCTGGTGTAATTTCCAAAACTGACAATGTATTTATATTGAAGGCCTACTTATCTTCCATGCCTGGCAGTTGCTTTTTCAGTCCTCTATTCCCTGTAATTGCTTGTTCTGCAAATATAAATTTTATCTTCTGTAATAGGAAATAAGGCAGTATTCTTAGATTCGTAGGCAGCACAATATTTTTCAATGGCTACTTCAGAAGCAAAGGCAAGCATAGCATAAAACAGTAGGTTAAAAATAAATAAATAAGATTATATGCATATATATATATATATATATATAGTTCTGCTACTGAGAACATCTTTTTATTATTGGTACCCCTTACTTCAGACTACTTCTAGCTGGAACACTCCCTCTCCCATGAGAAATCAATCATTTCTCTTTCACCTCAAGCAATCACAGAATCACAGAATTGAAGGGGTTGGAAGGGACCTCGAAAGGCCATCGGGTCCACAGAGATAGAGGGAGATATTTTATATATTTTGTGGTTTGTCATAAATAGTAAAAATAGTATTTATATATAAATTATTGCTTTCTTGAGACAGTTCAAGTTCAGAAAAGTTTTAAAGTTTTCACAAAAAACATCCAAAGCATACGCAGACTTATGTAACTGCTGCCTATGCCTGTTCATGGCATTGTACTGCAATGACAAATGCTGAGTTTGTGTAGATAGGAGTATCTTGCATTTGTATAAGAGCAAATCTTGAGGAGCAAAATTTACTTCATTTTATTTCCAGTTACTTTTTTGTTCTGTAGTTATTCGCATGTCAAGTAATAAAATTTAATTAACAGCTAAATTAAATATTATCCAGAAACATGCTTCTTTTCTCAAGATGTTATTTTCTTTCTTTCTTTTTTTTTTCTAAACAAATGTTATGTCATTTGATATTTTTTATATGCAACAGGTATTTGTTTTCCTAAAAGTAAAGAAATAACCTATTCATTCATTAATAGGAAAAGGCATAAATTCACCTAGGGGGAAACAAGAAGTATTTTTACCAGCTATAGATTCTTCCAAGTTTATTATTGCAAGAGGTAAAGAGCTGTTACCCAGGATCACTTAAAAAGGAGGAACTGTCAGGTTCCTTGTGTGTTAGTACAAAACTAGCCCTGGTATTTGCAATTGTCTCTTTTGCTCAGGTTCTGCTTCCGCTTAAAGAAAGTATTTCTTTATATCTTTCACATCACTTCAACTGTTAAAATTTTTTTTGTTTTTTTTTTTTTGAATTGATACAGTAAGGTTCTGACATGTCAGTTATGTTTGATCTACGAAGTATTATGGTAATACAAGTATTTAATAATATGGCATGGCCTATAAATAATGGTTTCTCTGATTATTTTGATGTGTTGCAAAACAACACTTTTTCACACGTTTTCCATATCTAGTGAGATTTTAAGTTGCACAAGATTAAGTAGCATTAAGTTGCACAATATAAGTAGTATACAATTTGTTGACCTCTTTTAAGGCTGGTACCTTTTGCATATGAGAGGGTTTCTTTTTTCTCAGGGTCTGTGCTGTTCTTTACTTTGTGGGCTGCCACCTGTCTGAAGCAATCAGCCACTTCTCTCTTTCTCTTCCTCTGTACAAAAGGAAAATCCCATCTTCCCATGGATGGTGGAAGGTAACAGGATAATCAGTTCAGTAGTGATCCTCTGATGTCATTGTGGAAGCCCTGTAAAAGCGGATTATCTGTGACCCAGATAAAATAATTAGAAATTACTTGGACACTTACAAATAACGGATCTACTAATCTCATTTCCAAAGTTAAAAAAGGTCTGTCTCTCAACATAACACTACCAGATGTTTCAGTTAAACAGCATCCTTTGCAGAGACTAATCTGAACCCTAATTTTAAAGGATTACCTTTGATTGTTTTTTATTTCAAACATTAAACAGTTTGTTTCCATTTTTCCATATGTTCAAATAAACTATTTATATAGAATTAAATACATTTCCTTAAATTTTCCAACATAGTCCATAAAATATGATTTTCTGTGATTTTAAGTGTCAGTACTGTAAAGAAATACTTTTATTTAAAATTGTTTAGTAATTAACTTGTTTCTTTGGGGCAGAACTATGTAATGGATGGGCTTTTATAAATGTAACAGATAACATGTGTTCTTTATGCAAGGTAGCATATGTATTATCGTAAACTAAGTGGACAGTGACTTTATTAATTTAATTAATGCTGCCGGGGTTTCCTGTTAATTAAGGGTTTGAATGGTGTACAGTGATATGCCAGTATCCTGGAGCCTCAATGCTGGGTGGATGTGGTAGAGAAAAATTTCCCTTCATTTGCCTTGGGGAGGATGGAAAGGAAAATAGTTTAACAGCTGGTGTTCAACAGTCTGTCTGGTGTACAATATGATGCCTATCCACATAAATTTTTCCCTTCGGAAGTATTTTTAAATGTTGATATTTATTAAGGACTATCCTTTGTTATTGTTGCAGTGTTTCTCCTTTCACCTTTAAGTAGCGAACATACTACAGTAGTATTTTCGTTGTAGTAAACAGATATATTTCAGCATGAGCATCCTAAATTACTAATAAATATATTTTACCTTTTACTTGCTCTGGCTGATACTTACAGAGAGTCAGGAACTTTTTTCATTTTGATCAGTGTTTCATTCATTTTCAAAAGAAAATAAAATCATTTTAACAAAATGGGAAAAAGATGGAAGTTGTACAAACTAAAGTTTTGATGTTTTTATCCCAAAGGAATATTTTCAAGGAGTCAGTTTTCTTTAGGAGTATCATTTCATTTAATAGCATAATGCAAAATGAAGTGTAAATAATGAAAACACAAGTGAAAAAAATAAAATTCCCTGTGGAATCAGTTAGACAAAATTTTAAGAGAGATGAAATGCAAAATAATGAAAATGTATTTGGAGTTATTTTATGAATAAAACAAAGTCTGTTAAATTCTTTACATATTTTGTAGTGTTGATCCATTGCTTTTTAATATACAGCAAGCACAAGTGATGTAGTTGTGCTAAAATGCCTTTTGTCTTGAAAAATAAATATCTTATAACTAAAAGTATTTGTAATCACATCTTTAATCAGATAATCTATTAAATACTCTTTGATTAGTGAAGTAATAAGGGCTTTTCCTGATTTTTTTTTAAACATGGCAGAAATTTAATCAAAGAACTATTAATCCTCATAATTAAGTTAGCATAGAAGAAACTGAGATTGGAAGGGGAAATTAGGATTCCCAGGCCTATGTATTCTTTACTTGGTTGTAATAAACTATAAAATAAAAAGTAATTGTAGAGAGAAAGCTGTATGTAAACTGTAAACCCAAATAATAATTTGAAATTAGAGATAAAATGGAAAATATATTCATGCAAATCTTGTCTGTCTGTATCTGCTTTGTTCTTATCCCTTCTCCTTTTTCTCTCTCTACCTTTAATCCACCTATAGGTAAATCTCCTATTAGAAGACTGCATAAAGTCCTATAAATTAATTGGTCAGGAATTAATCACATTCTGGTCATTGAATGAGATTTTGGTAACCGTATAAAGTCTTTTGAACTTCTAATTTACTTTTCTCAAATAGACTAGGAAATGGTTTAACTTTTTAAAAGTCTTAAAAGTCTATTTATTTACCATAAAAATAAAATTCTAATTTCTTTTAAAAATCTCTCTTATAAGCTATTTCAAATGTAAGAATAAGTTCAAGTGTAAAACATCCATAGTGGAAAAGGATCTCATCTGGTTTAGATCACTGCATGGTTTTAGCTTTTAAGATTTTTAGAGAATGCTTTTATTGAAAATCATTATTTACATTAGTATTAAAGAGTTGTATAACTTAAAAAAAAATAGTCAAAGGCATTTTATGCTTTGCAGAGAAACAAAAATGTCATACAAAAAATATCTTGTTCATCACTCAAGGAAGAAGGCCTGTTACAGCTCAATTATTTTTCTAGATAATAAAAGAAGTTCCTTTGAACAATTAAAAATAAGTAACTTATGATAATGATGTCTTAGAGTTCTCAGTGCTGAGTACATTTTGTTTAATACATGGGTTGTCAAATTAAGACATGAGACCATTAAAATGACTTCTGTGTGAGGAAGGTCAACAGCTAGCCTTGCAAGACATTTTTTTCTTTATTGTTTTTTTCTTAAGATGATATTGGTAAGTATCAAGAGAAATAATACATGTGTTTTGTCATGTATCTTGCTGTCAAACAGACATCAGCACCTAGCACACCATAGATTTGAAATAATATGAAAAAAATAGATCTGTTTGTATAATCTTCTGTGCAAATGTGCTCCTAATTTGTTGTTATATATTTTCTTTTCATTGAGTCATTTAGTAATGACGGATTTAATAATGAAAAATCTACTTAACAAAATTCATCAGAGCCTAGAAGAGCCTAGGAGGAATATTCCTTAGGTATAATGTAGCTTCATTTTTCATTTTGCACACAATTTAAGAATTTAAAAATACAGAAGTAATTTTCAGGCTGAATTTCACTAATATTGATAAAATTCATCATACTTTCTTACATGAGAAGTCAAGATTATGAAAACAATGTTGAAAAGTAGCTAAACATAAAATCTAAATGTAATTAGGGCCAACAGGGGAAATTTCTGAAATATTAAGTGATCTTTTTGTGAAGGTCTCAATATTTGGTATTCCTCAAATGCTCACCTGTCATATGCTTACAAAGATGGAAAAGATGTTAAGTAGAAAGAATAAAAAAATGATAGATTGTTCAAGATAGAATGGCACTTCCACATAAAAGCAATGGCTGCAAATCCCGGAAAGCTTGCCAAGATTGTTTGTTTTTCCTCTTTCTGCATTGCCGTATTTTCTTTCTGATTCTTATATATTGAGTATCTGAAAATACTGTATTAAGAAAGCTTAAGATTAAGGCAAGCTTAATGCTTGCCTTCTTCAAATGTGAGTAATAAAGCTGTATTTCTTACACATCACTTTAAGCAAGCATATAAGAAAAATTGAACCAGAGGTTGTGGCTGCGTGCTTTGGAGTTAGTCCTGTGAGTTACAAATTACTGCTTCTCCTTTGGAAAATATGAATCAGAGGAAAATATTCTTTCCATGTGCTTGATCTATCATAAACTGGTTCATGATGAATTACATCCTACAGCACAGTTTGTTAAAACACTTTTTTAAAAACCTCTTTTTTGAGGCAGGTGGTTATTGCTTATTAAAAATATAGATGTGGAAGATCTCTTTCTCTTAGTAGGTAGCACAAGTGCATTCATTTGCAAATTAATCTTAAGTTAGTCTACAAAATTCAGTCAGTACTCTTATTGCCTCTTCACAACGGTCTTAGCTGTTGCAATAGCTTACTTAGAGCAGGCAAGCTGCTTCTAGCAGTAAGTCCTTAAGGCAAAAACCAACCAACTAAAAAAACCCACAACATTCTGTATCCCATCAGAAGAATCTGAACCCTTTGCTCTTTGTCTCTCTTTTAAAACTGTATGTTTTTAATAATTTCTGTGTTTACTTCCTCTAATTTCTTTTGTCTTTCTCATTAAGGTATGATTTTTTGTCCCTAGTTGCTTTAAGGTCCTTGTTAGTGGTTGTGTTTCTCTGAATAGCCAAGCGCAAGAACAAGTATTTGTTTCCAATCTGGATGATGACATTTGGGGTCCAGATGACCCCTAATGTGAAATTAATTAGATCTTGGTTAGTCAATCTTGTCTTTTATGAAATAGGAATTTTTATATTTTTCTTGAAGATAGATATTACTAGGACTCAATAGATACGCCAAGTTTGTTCATACAAAGTTATTTTCAAAGTCTGGATGAGTACCAACTTCCCAAAAGATTTTAACATCAGCATTAGGGTGTGAGTCTTAAACAAAACAAAACAAAGAAGTTTGTAGCAGTGTTCTATTTCTATTAATAGTAATCCAAGCTGATAGTAGATGCAGACAGCCAAAGCCTCTTAGGCTGAATGTAGTAATGCTGGTGTTGTAACAAAACCTTCATTTACATTAAATGCGTAAATTCATGAGATGCGTTAATAAACAGAACACTTTGTTATTCAGAGAATAGGGGTTATTCTGATCCTCCTTTTGGTCCTCCTTTTCTTCTCTGAAAGAATTCATCTCTCTCTCCTGTCTCCAGAGGGGCTGCTGAGTTTCCTGGGGTGCTGTGAAGTTTCACTTTCATGTGAAAAGGTAAATTGGTTCACTGTCAAATGAAAATATATTTCAAATAAGCCCATCTGTTTGGCAGTGGATTATTTTTATATATACATATATATTTTTTTGGGGGGGGGAGGGGGGCCTTGGAGGGAAGCAGTGAGGGGAGTTCAGTTTCTCAAGTTAGTCACCAGCATTTGTTAACTAGTTAAGCTTTGGAGAGAGGTGATTCCTCCCATTCCTTCAGCACTAGTTCGCAGCTTTTACAATGTGTAAAGATTTTGCTTGTTTGTTTTTTAGTTCTGAAATGGTATCCCAGAAACAAAAGATTCACTGCTTAGTCCCAATTCCTTTACTGTAAAGCTAAAGTAGGAAAAAGTAGTTTCTGTCATTTTAATGCAAGGAGGAAGGAGTATTTTCTTTGACTTCCTATCCAACTAAAATCCTTGGTATGTTTTAAAGGTGTGGAAGTTTGACAGGCATTTCTTACAGTCATTTTCTGCAGTTCCTATTTTGGTGCCTCCACTTAGTTCATTAATGTAATGGGCTGCATTTTTGAGAGAAGCAAATTTTGAGGAGCATCTTTCAGGTCTTACTGCCATGATAGCTACTAAAAAGAAACAGCACCCTGCCCCTTCAGAATCCCCAAACTGGGAATTCCTCCAAAAATCTCAAATACAATGTTTTAGATAGCAGATGTAGTGAAACAGAGCAAAAAGCTATAGTTTAAGTATTATTCTGTCACGTTATGGCTGCACCCAAAGCTATTTAAGGTTCCTTTTGTGCAAATATAATGTAAATTGTGATAGTTAGAAATCATTTATAGCATGGACTAGTATAGTGCTGTTCTTTGAAATTAATTAGCAATCATTGCTTTCAAACATAGTATTATTTTATACTATCAGTTAGAGAGCTTTGAGTTGACAGGAGGCTAGTTCTTAGAGATGGAATGTTTTTGCAGTTATGGAAGGAGCATGCCATGAAACCACTGTTAAAACCTCACTGAAATGTCATGGAAGTAATGCCTGTGTCTATTTGTCTGTGCCTATATTCAGAAAACTGCGTGTGATTTTTTGTGGTCAGCAAAATGTTCGTCCTGACAAGACTGGACAAAAAGCTTGCCCGAGGAAGCAGAATATTCTCTGGCTGTTCAGTCATGTCCTGACGTAGCAAGGAAAATGGCTTGTGTCTTCTAATGCTTTCTTGCTACCTGTGGAAGGTGATGGGAGGGAAGGCAAGCTAATATACTAGACAAGCCCATGAAGTAGAGAGGAGAAGCAGTTTATCTATGGGAATTGGAACAACAGACATTATTTACAGTCTGTTGCCTCCAGTCCAGTCCTCTCTCACTCCTGAGCAGTTCAAATCCACCTAATGATGGTGCCAGAATGGATTTATATAATCTGCTGTGGGCATGTCTTTTCTGCAGAAACGGGGAAGAACTTTGAGAATAGGGGACATCTCTCCTTTGCCACAGTGAGTGTAGAATTCAGCTGATAGGCTGTGGGAATGAATTACATATTTTTGCAGTTTAGCAAGTGGTAAGGGATCCTCTTCCAAAACTAATCATAGTTGGGAAGTGGATTTAGAAGATAAAAAATTAGCAAGGGAAGTTGAGACCACCTACATTTGGTGAGGTAGGGAAGCAGCTCACTTTACATTATAACCCACTAACATTTCACCATTTCTCTCCAAACATTTATGAAAGAGGGTAGCAGAATCCCAGCAGTGCGCTGATGGCAAGAACAATCAAGGAACACAGTATGGTTTTATTGCTAGGTAGTGTTTCCAGATGACTTAATGAAGTCGCAACCTAATTAAACCACATCCCTTGTGTCTGTGTATGGCTGGGACAATAGACACAAGCTCTCAGTTTCATTCAAATGCTAGTGTAATCTGACAGGTGCATTATGTACATGCCTAAATCAATGAACAGTGAAGGGAAATATCAAGCTGCCATGAAAAGAAGGTGGAACCATGAAAAATATTTACTGCATTTTGGACCCAGTGAATAATTTTGGGACATAATGAATTGTGCCTGTGCTTGAAAACACTAGTATCAAAGAATCACAGAATCACAGAATTGTAGGGTTTGGAAGGGACCTCAGGAGATCATCAGGTCCAATGCTACTGGAGTTAAAATTGAAGAGATATATGTATACAAAGCAGGCTTTTTCATTAAATATGTAGTGTGAAAGTGAGAGAAAAGTACCATTGTTTGTAGTTTTAAAAGTATAATTTTGTGATTACCTAAATTTAAATTGATGTATTCTTTATAAAGCTTTGTGATTTTATTAAATCCATCCTGTTTAAGAGTATAATATATGAATTTAGTTTACTGTTAGCTGAAAAAGTGTCTTCAATCTGGATACGATTTAGTTTTTCCTTAAAAAAAAAAAAAGTTAAAAAAAAATCATTTTTATTTTTAGTGTTTACCTCTAGAGGCTATGGAAATGGCTGGTTTCATCTTAGTAGTGCTGGTTGTATTACGATACTTACGAAGATGGTTGTTTCAAAACTTCTTATTAGGTCCTATTATTCAAAATACTACTTCTGTTAATAGTTCCATTTTACTAAGTTAAGGTATAAATGTATTTAAATTCCTGTGGTTATCTCAGTGGACTACTCCAAGTCGGGAATGGGTGCTTGTGAAAAGTATGGCAAGAGTTTACTTTGTGCGCATTACTTCTAAATGTCACATGAATTAAGTGTAATATGTCTATTTATTTTAGTCATAATAATACTGTAAATTTTTGTTGATATTCTGTGGTGTGTTCTACCATAGTAAAATTACACAGTATAGTGTTACATCATGTTTGTAAAAATCATTTAACAGATTGAATGAATTTGTTGTGCATATAATCTCACAGCTGTTTATAGCTAATATAGAATAATGAGTAATATGAGTAATATATATGAGTAATATGTAACCTACTGGACTGATGCCAAAGCAGTGTATGCTTACAATCAATTCCCTGCCTTATTTAGTTGCTTTCATAATAACATATTAACAGTGAGGAATATAATGAAATAGTATTTCATTCTGTTTTCTTTTTTTCAACAGGACACTACGAGTATAGAAAAAATGTCAAACTGTTGTGAAAATGTGTAAGTGCTGTAAAATGTCTGCATTTATTTGCTGAAGGAGTTTTGCTTTTTTAATTGTGTGAGAGAAGAGGAACCGAAGGCATTGTTAAGATTATTTTGCATGTTACTGTGTCCTGTACTTATTATCTCTAGCAGTAGCTCTCTAATCCTTTAATATTAGTTTTATACAAAGCAGCCTCACGTTATTCATTTTCCTTCTTTATCAATAGTAAGTGAAGCTGTATTTTCTTTCAAAAGTACAGGTCGAAAATCACTTGCTACTGTGTTCTTGACATACATTGCATTGATCCTGAGGTTCTCCTCTGCTTCAAAAGTTACCTTCAGTTGATTGATGACATAGATAATTTCTATTTTCTAAAGTTAAGTCTCAGCTGCAAGCCATAATGAAAGGAAAGCTGTATTTATGATGCTGGGACACAATTCATCAGAGTCCAGTAATGGATCCCCAGCCAACCTGTATTGTTTTAGCTGACTGAAGTGCACCAGGGGTGTGCTGTCTTTCACTAATAATGCTGTCTTCTGTAGATCGAGGCCCCGAAAGCCATGGCAGCAGACCTTCTCAGAAGTTTTTGGCACTCGCTGGAAGATCCTGTGGTTTATTCCTTTCAGGCAGAGGCAACCACTGCGAGTTCCCTACCACTTTGCCAATCATGTCTAAACAGATGGATGGTGGGCACAGATGGGTCCTCCATGCTGGAAGTGTGTTACAGGTTTTATGATAATAGGACTATGACAGTCTTCAAGTCAATTAAAAGCCACCCACCAATCATAGACATCACAGAGTGCCCCAGGCTTTATTTTAATAGTGGTCTTGATTCTGTTCTGAAATTATTACAAGTTGTATGTTCAAGTTTAGGCATATTCACTTTCAAATTATCTTTCCAAAGGGATTTCTGTTGTCTTTGAGGTTAATAGCAAAAACAAATGACTGGAATGCAGTTGTACAGTGTTTGATAATACTGGCTCTTTTGTTTTTTTTTACTTCGGTAGGAAACACTGAAGTTTACACTGATTGTTAGCTTTTCCACTAAGTGTCTTATTGATTTTTATTTTTTTTTAATCGGTAGGTCTTTTTAAATAATATTGAGGTCTTATTTTCTGCTACATATGTTAAAAATTCATTTATACTGCCATTTATTTGTGATGCAAAGTTTTAATCATGCAGCACTGCACTATAAAACATAACATTTAAAACAGACAGACTTCTTCCTAAACCTTTCTCAGAAGGGTTTTTATAAATTCATGTATATGTATCTATTTATATAGAGAGATCTTACAATTATCTTTCTGCATAAATATGATCTTAGTGGAAAATATTTGTGTCTTATTGTCAACAGAAGCTATGAAATGTCCCAGGGTGTAAAGTATGCAGATGGAAAACATGCTTTACTCAGTATCCCAAGGATTTCTTTGCAATAATTCAAAATAAAATAACAATTTTAAAAGTTGTAGGGTGCAAATGTGAGAATTATTTTGTTTTAAAAATGCAGATATAATTAGCATAATGTACTGTAAAGAATAGTACATTGTCATTAGAATGATACACATTTTATATTTTTTATTCTTTAGTCATGACTATCTGCAATTAGTTTAAGTGTTTGTAAATGGGGAGCATATATGAAAATATTTTAAAATATTTATATATAAATACAGATATTTGCTAGTAATATGTCTGGTAAAGATTACTAGCTGATTTAATAGGGTATTATATTGATATACAGTAGCTTGTTGTGGGCCCTTTCTGTACAGAAATAATTAACCAAAGAAAGCATTCTGAAGGTTACATGTGGTAAAATGACAATGGTTCCTAAACACTGGCTTGACTTTGCTGTATCTGGAAAATATATGTAGTTTATTATAGCCTTGTGTATCTGTACAAATACCAGCATGGGATATTTGTGATTTTTGAAAGTTCTGTAAATTTTCATGAAAAACTCAGAGTTGCAATGTTTTAAGTTATGCTGCTTATAGTGTTTCTTGTCTTGTCTAAATGGGCTAGGACTCACGTTAAATGACAGCCAAGCAAATAGATAATAAAAAGGCACAAAATCAGCGTGTACAATATATAGGCTGAATTTGGAGAAAATTTATAAATGGTTCATTCAAAATGAATGGCTAGCTTTTGAATGCTGTTCATAATGAATTTTTAGATCAGCTCTTAAAATCTTAATAGAGTCATTGCCTGTGGTAGGTGTTCATTTATTGAATTAACAGATTTTGACAATGCATAGAAATTGCCAAAATTGCTCATCTTAAAAATCACTTGAATTTTTTGTCAACTTCTAACATTTGAACTAACTTCACTTCTCCTCTCTTACAAAATGAATACAATGCATTATTTAAATTTTGAGCCTAATGTTCAGCTATTCTTTTTTTTTTCACTGCGTTTATAGATGTGAGTTTAGAATTTAAGATGGTATGGGCAGCAGTATGTAAATGAAGGTGAGTTTCATGAAAAGTGGATAAAAAGGCTGGACTAGCACTTGAAATTAACAAGAATGTGTTTATACATTCTAAAGTAATGTCTGTATTCACTTTTTTTTGGAAGGTATTCAATTACTGTAATCTCTGCAAAGCACATAGAGGAGAGACTGCAATAATAGCAGTCAGTTTTGGCTTATATGCCAATATTTAAATATGTGTCATAAGCAAAATGTAGTGTTTTGTTTGTTTGGTTGGTTTTTAATCAAATTTCAAATTTCATAGCAGATCATAATGCTTTGATGCTTATTAAGACATACGATCAAGAATGTAACTGTTCTTGGTATGTTCATTATGGAGGCATATAATTATTCTTTCTGATTTCTAATATCATCATCTCAGGTAATTTAAGTATACTTGGAGAACCAAATCTGTAATCCAGAATCAGCTTAATAGTTGGAGCCTCAATTATAAACATTGTATATTTTATTTTTTTTACATGATATGCATTGAATGTTATCCGCTATAAGGGGATAAAAATCCACACAAAGACCAAATGTGTACATTGTTCTTAAGAAAGAGGAAGTGTGAAACATAAAAAAGTCATGGTAAGGCACAGATTGGGGAATAAACATGCTCTGAATGGACTACAGAGTATACGTACAAACATCCGTGCACTCACGCACATGATTAATAGTTAATGATGAAGAATGTTTATGCTTGGACATTATAAAGTATTTTGTCTTCTGTAAGAAGACTTTAGGACGGTCTTCTGTCAGCCTAGTGCTCGAATGTGGGGTAGAGCCTTTCCTCTCTTATTCTCGAAGTGCCCTCTTTTGGTCATATTATGCAACAATAGTTGAATCGTGGCCTGGAGCATGAACGGGCCCAGCTGTCATTCTTCATTATTGCACAGGAGTTACCTGGACCAATAATTGAATGATTTGGGCGTGTGTCTGTGCTAGTGGTCAGATTAACGTATCAGGACTGGACTGCATCTTAAATAGGCAGATAATGTTTTGAGTCTGCCTGAAAGGTAGTGTAGCATGTGGGATTTTTTCTAGAAAATTTTCAGAATTTTAGAATAGAATACAAATAGAATAGAAAGGAATAGACTTTCCTTTCAAACAATATATTATAAATTTAAATTATAGGGCACCTACTCAAATGACCCAAAGAAGAACCTTGGAGCTTAAGAAAATGATGTATATGAAAATCTTACCTGAATCTGAGATGAAAATGATAAAGTCACAAAGTCACAATTTCTCAAATGTTTTCATTTTGTTAGATTTTTGGGGGTAAATAAATTTTTCGTAGACTTCACTCATAACATTAGGAACCAATATAAATATTATTTAGGCAGCTACTTTATTTTTTATCCTAATTTTGAATGTGTGGAGGAGAGAAGGGAGTGTTTGTATGCACAGTCTTGAGAAGGATTCACGAGTAAGAACCTGAGAACCAAGTGGAAGGAAAGATTTTGAACTAGGTTTCCTTCTGCTTGTCTTGAATCTACAGTGGGTGAGTGTGAAAGGAAACTTGTGAATGTGCAGTGGAAATGAAGATGTGACTAAAACAGGTGCTTTGATTCTTTAAGTGAAACTGCAAAGAGCAGGTGTTTTGCCGTTTATGTATCCATGCCATCATTATTCATCTTTCATTGTTCATCATACAGATGTCTGGTTTTATTAAGCAAACTATTCTTCTAAGAAATAATGAAACATGCTTTGTTTTGTGCTGTAGCAGCCCACTGTACTCCAATGTAAGCGGGGTAACATAAGTAGGGGAATGTAGGTGATTAAAGTAAGGATTTCAGCAGTACTGTGAAAGAGATTTTTTTTTCAAGTCCACTTTGCATTCAGACAAAACATGATAATAAGATGGGTTTCTGGTAACTTGATGTTGTTAGTTAACATAAATCACCTTTTTATAACATGTCATATGCTGTATTTGGCCAGCCTTCCTGCCAGCAGTAAATCACTTGTAGTAGAAAGCTACTGTCATGCATTTGAGCTTGCTGTCACTTCAGTGTATTTTTTAACTTGGTGGTCTCCAACCTTTGTCTTCACCATGCAATTCATTTTGCTGCTGCTCACAAAACAAACAAACAAAAACAACAACAACAAAACAAAAACAAAATGGTAGCTTTATTAGAACAGCTGTATCACAAAGATAAAGCTTAATACCGTTGGTTGACTCTTCTCATTTTCCCAACTAGAAATATTGCAATCCTTAGAAGTGTTTTTTTTGTATGGTGGAGTCTTGATCTTTCTGGACAAAAAATGTTACTTATTCTACATATATTCCAATCAATAATACTGTATTAGTACTTCTAAACTCTTTCTAGGATAAAAACTATATGTATTTCCATAGAATCTGCTTCTGAAGGATGAGTTACATAAAATGATGTGGATATCTATCAGTAACACCTAGTATTTCTCATTCAATCCTGTAATTCTGCAGTTGTGTTATGTATGTAAGAATAATAAATTGATTTTTATTAGCATTGTGTATAAGAAATACATTTTTATTTACAATCTTGCAACTGATTGAGAGTTAACTGTCAGAATACATAGGTACTATTCTGTTTTGTTTTGTTTTGTTTTTCTTTCAAGAAACTACAAGCTTTTCCCTGGCAGCAAAATCTCTTATCTGATGTTGAAGTCTGTAGACAAAGATTTGAACCCAGTGAAGAGATCCAACTAAACATTGTACGTGTCCATCAGTGCTAATAGAAAAAAGATTAGAGAGCTTTGTATATATGCATATAGCCCAGCATATGAGCTTCTAAGGTCCTGTCCCTCTTCAATCAGACCATTCCCTACTGAAAGATTATTGTGTCCAGCCCTCAATATAAATTGCTTATAGTATATACCAAATAGCCACATTTCTAGCTCTCTTAGCTCTTAAATAATGTATCTTAAGTAATGCATCAGTAGTGGGCATGTGGTACAGCTTTTCAAGTCCTAATAGGCTTCAGCTTAGTATGTTCTCAACTGCCAGAGGTACAGGCTCATTTTACCATCCTTTGAGATCATATCATGTGGTGTGCTAACTAGTGTGAAGTCATGAAAGACCTTCTTGCAATATGTCCCAGATCTCTAGAAGCTTAGTTTGCACTTTGTCTTAAGCTTAAGTTTGTTTAAGTTAGTTTTTCTGTTGATTAACTGATTTTTAGTATTAATGACACTGAAATTGTTGTGTTTGAAAAACAGAAACTTAGACTTAAAAATAACCTCAGTGGGTGACTTAGAGGTTGAACCTGTAGGTAATATCTCCTATAAAATCAGGATGGTAATAATTTCTCATTGTTCTGGATGTTTTGTTCAATGCATTTGCTGTCTGACACAGTATTTTAGTAATGTGGGAGTGAGAATGTTTTCAAGAAGCGTTTGCTAATCTAGGAAAAAAATTCTCCTTGTGAGAAATTTTCCTTCTGATTTATGTAAGAGATCAGACCTTTCAAGGCTGTAGTCATCTACCCAGTCAAAATCACTTCTGTTGTAATAATTAATTCTGTACAACATAAAAGTTAATGCTTTGAATGAGTTCTGTTAAAACTTCTCTCACAGCTGGGAGTTTTCTGTATTCCTTAAACATTTTATATTTAAATCAGATTAGTTTTTGCTTTGCTGTTGCTTGAGTCATCATCTTCTGACCTAAGCCAGTACATGCAATGTTCTAGAGCAGGCACAGGTATATATTTGCAATCAGAGATGCATATCTCTTCCGTCAAAATATTGGACCAGCTATGAGACTTGAATTCGCACATATTTGAACTTTTTAAAATTAACTGTAACCTCCCATGGATCAGTCTTTATTAACAGACATAACTGCTTTAAAATGTATGTTCTGAGCTGTTCTTCAGGTATTTGTAATTTTTTTTATTCATCGATTAATATTCATGGTTCATAAAAGGCCAAGTGGAATGTCACAACAAATTTGATTGAGTGTGTTCAGGATACAACAACTTATAATATTGATAAGGCCATCAAAATAAAGATGCAATCCTATGCTTCACAGTCATTAGCAAATTGCATATAGAAAATATGTTATAAATACTTATCTATAAAAATATTGCAAATCTTCTATTGTGTAAATTAAATTATTTGAAAATTCAAAATTAGAGAACACAGGCATTTCAAAGATTAATTTCATCACTGTTTAAAGTTATCTAAAATAGATGAAAAGTGACAAATTCCTGCTTGGTATGCTGTTTATATCAAAATAGAAATACTATTGCTACTACCACACAGTCTGTCAGGCACACCATTATTAGCTGTTTTATATATTTATAAATATATATATATTTTAAGGTTAACAGCTATAATAGCTGAGTGCAGAAGATATACTGACAGTTTTTTCCTGCATTAATAAAGACAAAATTCATTATTTCTCTTACATGAATGAATTGAATGTAATTCTAAGTTATTCAAACTATCTAGACTTCAAAACTATTAGTTGTAGAGGTGCCTCTAGAGATTGCTTTCGGGAAGAATCACTACTTCTAAATACAGGGTCCCTACTCATGCAACATAGTGCCTTACTGAATACTTAAGAATGCGCTGTTCTTCTAAAGGTTTTTGTACTACTGTCTTCAAGGTTCATTGACAAACTTGCATCTGTGAGCTACGTTAGGCCTAGGACTTCAGTCCTGCTGAAACTGGTCAATAACATTTTGTGTATTCCTTGCCCGAGTACAGTGGAATGAATGAAGTCAGCTGTTCCCACAAGGACCATATAAGTATTTATTGCCTGGAAGAATAATTCAAATTTACATTAGAATGCATGCTTTCTCAGCTAGAAGGTACCAAACTTAAATTGTAGTACACATGCATTTGTGGGTGAAAAGGTATTTCTGTGTGCATTTTCTAACATATTGTAGATCACATTACAATTTATAGATTGAAAATTATCACTCTGTATCCTTCACAGCTTCAATCTGAATGCCAGGTAGGAAAATAATACTACTTTTTATAAATTATTAGCTTGAATCTTGTAATTCACTTCAGCATATGATTGAGTCAAACTGATCTTTGGTTAATCTTGACAGTTTTCAAACAATTCTGAATAATGTTTACTTTGGACTTACTGAAAGTTATGAGGTCTAATACAGGTTTTGCCAGAATGGGTGATGTATGAGGTGAATGGCTGAATAATATCAAAACAGGAAAACTTACCCTGGTATTATTTTAATCAAATCTTGTATTGTCTTTTTTCTTCCTTTCATTCTTTGGTTTATTCATGTAATATTTCTGTTTTTCTTTTATGTTTGATTTCAGTTTTGTATTATTTTTCATTCCTATTGAAATTTTCTATATATTGTATTTTTATAAGTCATATTTTTAAATAAAAAAATAAATAAATTTATTTTCTCCTCTGAGCTTCATTAATATTATTTTAATCTTGTGTAGATACTTTGTTTATATTTTCCAAATCTGTTTTTAGATTTTCACAATTCCTTTTTAAATGACTGTTACTCAATTGTTTTACATCAAAAGATAAAGCTATAATCCCCATTGATGGCTTTGGAAAACTGAAGCCTGATAAATCATTTAATAGTTAGGAAAGTACTTATCCTCTTTGTTGTTTCTTATTAAGTGAACAAATGAGTGTTGGTGAAAGCAAGAAAACCTGATCTGTTTTTCAATAGGAGTGTCTATCAGAATGACAGCACTCATTACAATATTGGTAGATTTCTTGCTTAAATAATTGAATAATGTAAATGTAGTTATACTGATGTATTAACCCTTCCACATTTTTTTTTGCCTTCTGAACTCTCGTATATAATGAAAACAAACAAATATGTAAATTGTGCTGATGGGTGAGTACAAGCACATAAAATCAAGACATATTGTGGCACATTTATGCCAGGACAGTTCTCTGAAGGCCTAGCTTAAGTAGAAACCTTTGTTGTAGATATAACATTTTTATAAATTGCCATTTGCAAATTGAAAATAGAGAAATAGGGTTCCAAGGATGATTATGAAAGATTTACTACATCGTACAAAAACATACAAGCAACAGATTCTAAAAATATGTCTATCTGAGCTAGTTAAAGGGATCTGGATTGGCAGCCTTTTTGTTTTGTACAAATGCAAATTGGTGCCAGAGAAGTCAATGCAAAGAGGGTTCCCACATCCAGGTCTCACTCAAATGAGACGCTAGATTTAGAGATCTAAAGAGAAGTTCAGAAATATTAGTAACTAGAGAAAAATCCAGCAGAGAGGAAATAAAATAGAGGCTGCAGGTTCTGGCATGAGCAGTAGACTAAGCCATAGCAGAAATGAGAGCAGGGAAGATTTTGGAGACCTGGGAAGATCCACTGCAAGAACAGTGAGCAGAAGAGAAAGGCCAGTGGTGATGTCTGCAAGGAAAAGATTAAAATAGCTGAATTGTAACACTTCATGAATAAGGGAGTACAAACTACATGGTAATGTGGCACAGGACTTGCATCTTCTGTTTCAACCCATGAACCGGATTCTAGTAATAATGGTAATAAAAATCACTTTCATACTGATCTTCCCACAACAGCATAAAACCAACCTGTAAAATTCTATGT
This sequence comes from Anas platyrhynchos, assembly GCF_047663525.1. Taxonomy (NCBI): domain Eukaryota; kingdom Metazoa; phylum Chordata; class Aves; order Anseriformes; family Anatidae; genus Anas; species Anas platyrhynchos. The sequence continues at coordinate 34,616,252 of NC_092621.1, read as the reverse complement.
TCTGTGTGTATTCCAGAAAAAGCTGTTCTTGCTTTCTGCCAACAATTTTGGTTTCTCTTGTTTGCAATTTCACTGGGCCTCTTTTCCCCACATAATAATTTCCAATCTGGTTGATCTCTACTCTGAAATTTATTTATTTTAGTATTTGCAAATTAGATACAACTGAATTGTGTGTCTGCCTCCTTTTTGGTGTGTGGAAACAGAGATCTATTCCGACTTGCCCATAAAAATAATTGTAATGTGTACACTGCAATATTTTTAATGCCTAAAGCTCCTGGAAGTATTTCTTGATGTGTTTTGTCCTTTTATAAACTGAATGAAACAAAGTATTCAATAGTACTTTCAGTCTATAAATTCATTTTAAGAGACTGCCAGGTAGTGCAGATGAACAAATGCATGCAAACACTGCTGTAGGCTGACCAATTACCCATATGAGCTGCAATTATATTAGCGTGCAAGGGCAATTGGAGGGAAAATTGGACCCTGTGGACATCCAGCTGAGTAAACAAGCTTGAGGAAGGATGGAGGATGTGTTAGGTTGAATAAAATACAGCCAAGCTAATTTGAAGAAAAAAAAAAAAGAGAGAGAAAAAAGGAGAAAAAAAAAAAAAGACCAGAATTAAAAAAATAAAAAAAAAGACCAGAATTTGTATCAGTCACAGCACATTCTTTGTATGTCCTCTGGTTTCACAATATTTTTCTCATTAGACTTCTCCTCTCAAAAACATTCCCTTTGCTGAAGGCTTCATTTAAGATCAGACACATACAGCAATAGACTTTGTATTCACAAAGCCAAAAAGCTGTATTTCAGTCACACAGAACTGAATGTAAAATGAATTGGACAGGTGCTGCTGAGGAATAATGACTCTTTCAAGCCCAAGTAATAATTTATCCCCGAATTGAACGTGATCTTTCTGTTTCAGATATGATTCACAACCTCACTTTTTTTTATTCCATAAAGTGAGGATTTTCTCATAGCTGTGACAAAGTCCCTGATTCTATAGCATGTTGGCTTCCATTTGGATAATAGGTTCCTCTTTTTTCTTTTCCAAGTGTTGTTAAGTACAGATGATGCAGTGAATTGAGCCCTACAAATGTGAAATTTGATCATTTGTTTTGATAGCTAATGGATGCTAACCCACTGTGTTAGATCACAAGTCTGAGACTCATAAGATCTGTCTTCAGTTGACCTCTGGTTTTCTTGGCCAAGACACCTGTGTGCCAGAAGCAGGAGTTGGGTGGGCCACACTGCCAAAAGAGAAAACTCCAACTCCCTGCTCACATGCTGCCGCGAGAGCTGCCACATCCTGTGACACAGTAGCCATCCTGTATTGGTCTACCAGAGCTCCGAGGACATCCAGCACAATGTGTCCCCTCTGCTTCTTCTACCTGGGCAGCTGCACACTTGCTTCTCATCCATGGAACATCGGAGATGCTTCCCAAAGCCTTTGAATGATGCAGCCCAAACTCACTGCTGAGTTGTGTCTTTATCAAGTGATTCTGAGAAGAAAATTACAGCTAGTGCAGTTCTCCAGGGTGCTTCTGCCAGCTCTAAGTAGTTCCAGTACATCTTGAGGGCTTCCAGTTGCTGTTCACAAAGTCCTGACTATCATGGTACCTTTACTGGCAGTCTAAAGTCCATATTTCAACGGTGTAACATCCTTTTCTAGTGGGTATGTAGCAGCTTCTTTTTGCTTCCAGGGCTGGTGTGAGTAGGATTACAAATGCCTTCAGACTCAGAGTTATGCTAAGGACAACATTGTTAAAGACGATAAAAAAATGTGGGTGCTGCAATTTTATTTATTTTTTATTTCCACAAGACATTCTTACAAATGAGATGTGTTGTTTGAATGATGTTGAAGACCACAAGAGTTAAGAGAACTTCTTTTGTTGTGTAAGATTAAAACCCTGCTATCCTGTGCAAGAAATAAAGAAATAAAGTAAATAAGAAATAAATATAAGGTCTGCAATGATACCATTAAAGTTGGAGAAGAAATATGTAGCTGTGTAAGAAAGACCTTCCAGCTTTAGAGTGAAGGAAGTGACATGATGAAAGAAGGGGGAAAAAAAAAAAAGAAAAAAAAAAAAGAAAGAAAGGGATTTATTGATCCATATGTTTATGTCTAATGAAGCTCTGAGGCTCTGCCATCCTTTGTCTTATAATAGCGCTTCTCCACTGAGGACAGAGAGGGAGAAGCGGAGAATTTAAGATGTTGTTCACTTTAATTGACTTTTTATAAATCCCTATTTCCAGTCCAGACAGGTCACCAAATGTCTGCTAATGATAAAATAATTTTACTGTAATTTTACTGTCTACCCTTGCACTGCCAAGAAGAAGTTAGAAAGATAAGAAAATAAATGTTTTCCTTTTTCCTACTTTGTTAAGTAATAATTTGTTTGGCAAAGAGGAAGTGGTTTTGAGTGTATATTAACAAATTAATGAGTAATACACTTTTCAGAAAACTTTACACTGCAGCTTTCTGACAGCAGTATGATTTAAATCAGCAAAGGAGAACCAATCTAAAAATTAGGTCTCTGTAACTCTCAGTGACTGAAAAAAAAAAAAAAGTAAACATTGTGCTTTTTGCAACTAGTTAAATTCTAAATGCAAATAATATCTGCAAGTCTTACTGCACATAATGCACAGTATGTTTTGTACGTACTATGGGTAATAAGTAAATTCAAATCACTATGCTGATATCGATCATATTTCTAAATTACACTGTTTTGCTACAAAATTCAGGGTTGAATTAGTGAGTATAATACTCCTTTTGGCTGGAATACCTAAAGAATAAGATTTCTCCAGTCTCTGACTTGGTAGGTGAGGAAATGTCTCAGGGAATAATTTTCCACAAGGTCTGTTAAAACAGGAAGCCAGGTGTACAATTTTAGAACTCTAACTGAAGGACAGGTTACTACTCAAATTTATGTTCTGTTGAGGTACTGAAGAAGTCATTTGTGAGAGATTTCATCACCTAAGCTAGTCCCAGAAGTATTTTTGTCCAATGATGTTTTGCTTTTTTATTTATTTTTATTTTTAATTTTCACCTAATTTGGGGCCATACATTTTTTTCTATCTATACATAAGTAGAAAATTGAAAAATTATATTCTGTGAAGATGGAATCTCACTTTTCAAAGTCTCTTTGGAAGTGCTGTTAGTAAACAAAAACAACCCTATACCAAACAAAAAGATCGTATTTTCTGAATAGCTTTATCTTCTGAGACCCAGTTCTTGGGAAGCAATTGCAGAAAGTGAAATGGTGATGAGTAGACAGGTACATTTTTAAAAATTCATGGAATTGTCTTTTAATTTAAAATAGTTACCAAACATCCAGCCTTCTGAACTCCTGTCAGCCTCTCATTTCTGTCTTGTTTCCTTTTTAGAATTGTCAGATGCCTAAAGAATCATGAATGTCACTTAAAAACTTGACAATATTGAGCGAGTTTTGCCAGTATATTCATGTCATATAGTCAGTGTAGTCACTGTAGTTCTCAATAACGCCAGAAAGTTTTGGAGTAATTTAAAAAAAAATAATAATTCTGTAAACCATTTACGATGGCTGTTCTGATGGTTAAAAGGGTGATGGTAAAAGGGTGAGAGAGCTGTTAGGAGACAGACCTCACTTTGAAGAGGAGGGCAAGGCTTTTATTTAAAGCAAGAGCAAGCACACCTCTAAACAGAGGAATGATGGACACCTCATACACCTAGCCTGGCTGGCAAATCTAGTACCAATCACAAGAAAAAGGCAGGATGAGTGTTTGTGCAAGAGAAAATGAAGAACAAGTTGTATGTTCAGCAATGGGAGGCTTGCTTGTGGGTTTGTCAGGGTCTGGCTGACAGACATGCACATTGCAAGAGCAGAGAGGTGAGCTGTCAGAAAGGAGGGAGCTTTGCGGGCAGGGTGAGCGCTGATGTGGAGCAGCCTGTGGCACCAAGGAGTAAAACATATTGTCTGAAAGCTCCCCTCAACTCTTCATTTGTTGCATAAGAAGAATTTAAAGAGGGGGCAGGGGAACTATCTTGTGTAAATAATTACGGAGGACTTAGTATTAGCTTATCCGTACACCAAAAATCTTTGAAATAGCATGTAAATATGCTGTTTCACACACTCAGAGCAGAGCATTGTGTTCACAGAAGGCAAAAAGAAGAGCTTGTTTAATGTATCGTGACAGTACTTACTGCTGAGATGTAATATTTCTCCAAATACTTCACTTATACTCCTTTTCTGAGAGGAATGTATCTTCCTTCCACGCTAGTTAATTCCCTCATAGATCTTTAAGCTCTTGCCATACTTTGGAAATTTGGGTAGAGAAGATAAAATGTGGAAATCAATATTAGTACAGACAACTGGTGCCCAGGGATAATCGTAAAATTTCTAATCTCTCTGTTTTGTTGGTGTTGTTTTTTGTTTGTTTGTTTGTTTTTCTTTCAAGAGCTCCAGCTGATGGAGCAATAAGCAACAGTGCATCTGTTCTGACATCAAAGCAGCATTTGCAGTGCCTTGCAGGCATTCTTTCTGGAAAGAACTTTTTATAGTCTTTGCTCACCTGTCACAACAGATGCACAAACACATTATAAGTTCAAGATCTTAACCAGGCTTATCAAAAAAGGCAATATAACTTCATTTAGCTCCCCTGTATTCTCCTTCAAGATGAGTATTCGTGAAGGTGCCAAGACACTGCAAATCCATCACTTACCTTGGCTGCTTGATCCTTCACTTTATCTTTTTTTTTTTTTTTTTTCCACTTCCAGTTTCTGACTGCTCTCTCTTCCAACTTGAAATTTAAGGGTGTTATTTGAATGTATTGGATTTGTACTGTGCCTTTCACTGCTATCTGGAAAAAAAACCCTGACCAGTCAGCATTCTCTTTACCTAAACTTACTTATAAAAAGAAATTGCCTTTCAGCCATGTATCTAAGTGAATGTGTGCTTGAAATCTTATTGAAAGAGATTACTTAAAAAGCAGTTGTAGTTGTGATGGCATTTGAGGGAGAGTGACAAATACAGACATGATATTTTACTAAAAGCCTTTTTGTGTTGAGTGCCACTCCTCAGGCAACACTTTAAAGATTTTGGCTTCAAAATTATTTAGCCCTAGAAGCATTTAGACTGCAGAAGACATTGCTTAGCATTTGTGTTAGTCACTGATAAACACAGTTATTTGTCCTTAGGGCTGAGACATCAGATTTTAGAGGTCCAGTAATAGATTGCGTAGAAGCAGGAAATCATGAAAAGTGATGCAGGTGCTTATTACAGATGCCTTAGAGTGACCGGGAGCACAGTGTGAGGACAGCAATTTCAACACGGCATTTATGGAATACTTCTCCTCTTCTGGATCAGCAACCAGGGCTCAGGCAGGGCAGTGAGACCACTTAAAATGACAGAAGTTGAGATACCTGCATCACCCCTCTCCACTCCCTTTCCTCCTTCAGCCGAGGGCAACACCCATGCTGGCTGTGCAGTCCCAGCTCCTGCCATAAATGGATGAATACTCTTCACAAAGTCTGCAGCACTCACATAAGCTAATCTTTACTGTTAATCTTAGTTGCTGTACTGGGTTTATGTGGCAAGATTTTGGTAGCAGGGAGGCTGCAGGGGTGGCCACTGTGAGCAGAGACCAGCAGCTGCCCCATATCAGACCAGAGCCAGCTCCAGATGACTCCAACGAGACCTGGTGCCGGTCAGAGCCAGGCCATGGAGTGATGCTGGTGGGGCCTCGAAGGAAGGAAGGCAGGGAGGAAGGAAGGGAGGGAGGGAGGGAGGGAGGGAAGCTACTGTGCAACAGCAGCTGGGAGAGAGGAGTAAGAAACAGACTGGCAGACCCCCAGGTCAGTGCAGAAGGAGGGCAGGAGGTGCTCCAGCCACAGTTCCAGCAGCAGTTCTCCTGCGAGCTGTGGAGAAGCCCCTGGTGGAGCAGGCTGTCCCCCTGCAGCCCATGGGTCCCACATGGAGCAGATCTCCATGTTGCAGCCCCCCCATGGGTGGAGGAGCCCCCACTGGAGCAGGTGGATGTGGCCTGGAGGAGGCTGCGGCCCATGGAGAGCCCCCGCAGGAGCAGGCCCCGGGCCGGAGCTACAGCCCGTGGAGAGGAGCCCACGCAGGAGCAGGGGTCTGGGGGGAGCTGCCGCCCACCCGTGGGGGACCCGTGCTGGAGCAGTTTGCTCCTGGGGGATGGATGGATGGACCCCGTGGTACGGAGCCGTGTGGGAGCAGGTCTTGAAGAGCTGTTGCCTGTGGGCAGCCCCCGCAGGCTCAGTTGGGGAAGGACGGCATCCCGTGGGAGGGACCCCACGTGAAGCAGGGGCAGAGAGTGACCTTGAGGGAGTGGTGGAAATGACATGACAGGGGCTGACCGCTGACTGCAGCCTCCATTCCCCATTCCCCTGTACCATTCGGGGGGAGGGGGTAGAAGAGGGTGGAAGGGGGCAGGCATTTTTAGTTTTTCTTTGTTTCTTGCTTTTCTAGCTTGTTATAATAGGTAATAAATTTCTCTAATCTCCCTATCCTGAGTCTCTTTTGCCTTTGATAATAATCACTGAATGATCTCCCTGTCCCTATCTCAATCCTTGAGCCTTTTTTTGTCATATTTTCTTTCCCTCATTCTTTGAGGAGGGAGAATGAGAGTGAGAGTTGTGGAGTTCAGGTGCCCAGCAGGGTAAAACCACCATGTATGCTTTTCAAATACTGTCCCTTCCATTACATTATATTACCCAGGGAATTACAAATCAGTGAGCCTCACTTCTGTGCCTGGGAAGATCACGGAAACAATGGAAACAATGTTAAGGCACATGCAGGACAAGGAGGTGATCTGAGACAGCTAGCATCGCTTCACCAAGGGCAACTTGTGCCTGTCCAGTCTGGTGGCCTTCTATGCTGGAGTGATTGCATTAGTTGACAAAGGAAGACCAACCAACGTCATCTTCCTGGATTTCTTCAAGGCCTTTGACATGGTCCTACATGACATCCTGATCATCAAATTGGAGAGAGAAGGATTCGAAGGGTGGATCATTCAGTGGGTAAGGAATTGGCTTGAAGGTCACACCCAAGTAGTGGCAGTCAATGGCTCTATGTCCAAGTGGAGGATGGTGATGAATGGTGTCCCTTAGGGGTATGACTTGGGACCAGTGCTGTTTAATATCTTTATCAGTGACATAGATGATGGGATTGAGTGAACCCTCAGCAAGTTTGCAGACAACACCAAGCTGAGTGGTGCAGTTGATACAACAGAAGGAAGGGAAGCCATCCAAAGGGACCCAGACAAGCTTGAAAAGTGGGCCCACATGAACCTAATGAGGTTCAACAAGGCCAAGTGCAAGGTGCTGCACCTGGGTCAGAGCAGTCCCAGACATGAGCACAGACTGGGAGAACTTACTCAGAGAAGCCCTCCAGAGAAGGACCTGGGGGTTCTGGTGAATGAAAGGCTTCATATGAGCCAGCGCTGTGCACTTGCAGCCCAGAAAGCCAACTGTGTCCTGGACTGCATCAGCAGAGGGGTGGCCAGCAGATCAAGGGAAGAGATTGTCCCCCTCTATTCTGCCCTCATGGGACCCCATTTGGAGTGCTGTGTCTGTGTCCAGGTCTGGGGCCCCCAGCAGAAGAAGGATGTGAACGTGTTAGAGCTGGTCTAGAGGGAGACCATGGGGTTGCTCAGGGGGCTGGAGTACCTCTCCTATAAAGAAACGCTGAGAGAGTTGTGGATGTTCAGCCTGGAGAAGAGAAGACTCTCAGGAGTTCTCTTTGCAGCATTTCAATACTTGAAGGGGGCTTACAAAAAAAAAAAAAAAAAAAAAAAAAAAAAAAGAGCAACTATTCTACTTGGGAAGATAATGATAGGACAATGGAGAATGGTTTTAAACTAAAAGAGGGGAGGTTTTGATCAGAGGTTAGGAAGAAATTCTTCACTCAGAGGGCAGTAAGACACTGAAATAGGTTGCTAAGAGGAGCCATGGATGTTAAATCCCTGGTGGTGTTCAAGGCCAGGCTGAACAAGGCCCTGGGCAACATGATGTAGTGGGTGGCATCCCTGCCCATGGTAGGGGGGTGTGGAAGTAGATGATCTTTAAGGTCCCTTTCAACCCAAGCCATTTTAAGATTTTATGATTTTTCAAGTCAGAGAAGCTTAGATATTCCACTTTAGAAGAAATAGACATATCCCACAGATCAAATAAGAAATTTGGGCTGCCTACAATTCAGGACTGCATAGACATGTAGAATTTGAAGCATATCTATTTTTTAACTTCTTGGTTAAACCAATGACACACATCTGGACTAAGAAGAAAGATCCTATTAGAAACTATATTTGATTTTCAGCCTTTGATTTTGGATTACGCTAAAAAGGAGAGCAGCAGATGAGCATGTCTTAGGTGATCATGTTGAGATTTAAATTTACTTCATTTTTAAATATTGGAGCTTTAGGTAAATACCATTAATATTGAAACTGCTTGCAGGGAAATTGAAAACATATCTGCATCCAAACTACTCTAAACATTTGTATATCCAGGGCACATTTCTATAACTAAATTTATATATGGCATCTGTATGAGCTAGGAAAGAATTCTGGTAATTTATGACTAATAGAAAGGGCTAGAAATTTTTACTGTATGTGTCTTCACTCACCTCTAATAAAACATCTTCAGCAAACAGAGGGGGTAAGAATTCTTCTGAGCAAGCCTTTAAGGATCACCTATTCATCTTTATTTCAAGTGTTAAGTCCTGGTAGTTGAACATCATGTTATGGTTTCCCTGTCCTACTGTAATACTTGCAGAACACAACAGATGAAAATTTGTCTTCACTTAGAATGTTGAAATACAGGATCTCACATCCTGAGAGCTACAGGAAAATCACCTTACGGGGCAAATACAACAGATGCCATCTCCATATTTTTAGGCAGAGAGAAGTGCTTTTCAGTACTTTTCAGTACTGGGAGTAGCTCTAAGTGATCCTTTCATTCAAACTACAACTTTTGAGTAGGTATAAGTCAAAATAAATTCTAAACTTTGGTGAAAGTAGCATAGTGTTCCTTAAACCAATCAACTAATAAATGAAATGAAAAAGATGTAAGTGAGGCAAAGCACAAGTGAGGCAAAGAGCCTATGTGAGCACAGTTCATCCCATGCTTCTCAAATACCAAAGGGAATTGTAGTAGTAAGTGTTACAGCAGAGGGTCACAGCTGACTGTCCCTGCTGTCTTTCTGCTTGTCATGTAATGCCCAGCTGAGTCTAGCTGCATGCTTCTTCCATGCTGAGATGCTGTGAAAACCAGATGTAAGAATTGCTACACCCACATGAAGGCAATGGCTTTATGTGTGTCTGTCACTGTACTCACCCATACTGTTCGACAAGTTTTAGGGTAAGTTGGTGGGCGGATGTGGTTTTGCTACAAACCAATAAACTAATGAAATAATTGCTAGCTAGTGCTAGTTAGTGGTTTATGTATTTGCCTTGAATTATGAATAAACGTAAGGACTTATATCTTTCAAGGGCTTTCCATCTCTCATGCATTGATTACTCCATTTAAATTTAATGAAACTTATCAGTGGTCTAGAGCTAAATTTATTAAAAATACTAACAAAACATGAAAAAAAATACAGGACATCAGTTCAATTAAATTAGAATATGATTGAACTTCTAATTCTGTGCTGATTAGATCTAGACAGAAAGTATGAACAATAGACTTTTCTGTTGTTAGCAAATTACAGTTTGTTAGTCTTTTTTGTAAGTTTTTTTTTGTTTGTTTTTTGTTTTTTTTTTTTTTTGGAAGACTTTATACACAGTGCTTTTCACATTTTTGGATTGATCTCCCTCCTGTTTTCTCACTCAGAGTGACTTTCTGCTCAGTATTTTTCAAAAGCTGAATTTAGGCACACAGCTCTGCTGTTGGCAAAATGATTTCTGAACTGATGTTTTTGCAGCCCATAGACCTGAAGCTGCCAAAATCAATCATTTTCAACATCACTGGAACCATGCCCATTTTAGTTCAGGAAGTTTTTATCTCCACCATCACTAATGTATTGAAAATAATACACCAGTATCCATTAATCTGTGACATGATCCATTAATTTCTGAAATGAGTCACATTTTATTATTTGTTCAGTTTCTAAAAGGAGTCACATTTTCTCTCTGATCAGTCAAATGTAAAGGGAGCTTATATAATACTATTCAAGTAAGAAAATTATTTGCATGAGGAAATCAGTGTACATTTAAAGGGAAGAGTGGTTGTAAAGCTGGTGAGACCAGCAGAAATGTCGCTGCATTGCACAAGGGTGAGATTAGGATCATATACACCATCCAATACCACAGGTCAGGAAGCAAGTGACAAGTGCTTAATCCCTTGTAACAGGATTGTTTGAAATGATCTACCTATGCCCTGAGGACTTGGCTAAGAAAGATTTCTAAATGTGAAGTGTCTTGTCTGTCTCATACTGCTGTGAGCTTGAAACAAGAATTCTGACTACACATTTCATTTTGGAGCAAATATTTTACCAAGGACTTTCAAACAGTGGCTTTCATACTGTTCTTACTTCCATACTGAAGAAAGTGAATCATTATATAAAAAATTACGCTAAGTCTTCACCAAAACATGGTAGGAAGGTGTGCAAGCTAGCCACATATTCATAGGAAACATAAAAGTAAATACGGACAGGTGTTTACAAACAGGAACGGCTGAAGATGCACATCTGGTTTGATTTTATTTTCCTGAATGAGACAGGGGTTTCCAGGCTTAAAAAACTATTCCTCCAAGGCACGCCTCAGAATTCGTTCCAATGGCAAAATGCTTCCAGTTCAGAGCTTCCATGACAGGTGCAAGAACCGGTACACTTGTCAGTAAGCCTGCATGTGAAGATTAGCCAGTTTGTTCAGACGTGTTCGTTCTGTTGAGCACAATGCCTTGAACACCTTGGAGCTTCCCTGTGGAACTGCTGAACTATGAAGGGTGCATCATGTTGAGGGATGTGGTCTGTTCTCCTCAAGTCTTCCTGAAAATTCCCTAGAGAGAAAATTTTCAAGTTTAAGACTCATTTCAAGTCTGGAAAAGCTACAAGTACTTAAAAGAAGATGATGTAACTTTGGTGGAATTGTTGGACTTCAGCCACAGTCTCATCCGATTTGGTCAGTTTTTCAAAACAGAATAATTATTCTTCCTCTGAATAGACTAGTAAACCAAACTGATATATGTAATCTTTAGTATTTAGAAAAGCTTCTCATTAAACCAGAGCTGCTGAAAGATAATTGAATGGCACAGCTTAATATTAGATTTGAGGTGCATCTCTCTCTGGATATCCTATTTTAAATGCTCAGAAAAAGAATCAGAAAAAAAATATGTTGCACGAATATATGGATTCATATGAACACTTTCATAACCTTGGACAAGTCTGAGCAAAACTACCAGTCTTCCAAGTAGTTCTTGACTTAGGCTGCAAAGGATATGGTGCAGAGTAGTATTTAGTCAAATCACTTATATCAAGAATTAAATCTGTTTTGTTTGAGAAAGCCAATGATGACAAATTTCCTTACAGTAATTTCCAGGTGATTCTGAATAAAAGAAGGAAGCAACGTTTGTTTTCTTATAATATCAAACCAGTTCATGAATTTTCGTGAGAAAAAATATGGGAGTGGTAGAAGAGAAAATTGTTTTTTTCTTAAAAGACATGTAGTAAAAATCCTTAAAGGATGGCTGAGAAACTGGGGAGAAAAAGGCATTACTACGATATTTTGGAGAATATTAATGAGGCTGTTCTTTTACCCTCAGTGCCCAGTGCTCATTATAAAACCTAGTAAAGGTTATGGCAAACATATCAGATGTGTACATTGAATTATAATTTTGAAAGTTTTTAACTGCAAAGGTCTATATTGTATCATAATGGTAATTGAAGAGGAAACCAGCGCTATGTAAGCTGAGCTCTATTTATGTGACATATAAAACAGGTGGCAAAAAGGCAGTAGAGAAATAATTTGTGAGGAGTATAGAAACTGCAGGTCTACTAGTTTACCAAGTACTTGGAAGATTGTGCTAGTTCTTTGTAGTTCTTTGTGTAGTTCTTTGACATAGGTCAGTGGGCATTTGAAGATAAGAATCTGAACCATTAACTAAATACCTTGTTTTATCTTTATTGCACAGGGGGGCTGGTGAGGTAGTGAAACGTTGCATTCATTTTGTCTAATATGCCCTTAGAATTGTAAGCTGCATAGGTGAACTGGCAATGTTATTTTATGAAGGCCTTTCAGAAACGAGCTCTAAAAAAATAATTTCTGATGGGATCTCAGAGCTCTTTTCAGACAGATAATCAATTTCCCAGGTGGGCACCGAGGTAAATTTTACATGTCTTTCCATTTACGTCTAGCTTGCTGTTCTTTGCCAACAGTTCTGCACCAAAGCTCCTGGAGAAATATATCTGTGCTGACCCTCACCCACCTGGCTTTCAGGAGGCAACGCACTGGTGCTCAACCCTTTGAGGAGAGGTTCGTGGCAGGCACAAACCTTCAACACCTGGGCTGACCCTCTGGAACAAAAAGTCCCGCTAAAACACTGTGAACAAAACTCTTAGAGTGCTCCTGCATACTCCAGCATGGGACTAACAAAAGGGACAGCACTGCAGCAAAACAGCAAAATGGCAGCTGAGAACTGTATTTGATGGGCAAACCTTTATTGCTTCTCCCCAGGAAAGATGGGCAATCAGCTTTTCCTTGCCTTCCCCTTCCCCTTCCCCTTCCCCTTCCCCTTCCCCTTCCCCTTCCCCTTCCCCTTCCCCTTCCCCTTCCCCTTCCCCTTCCCCTTCCCCTTCCCCTTCCCCTTCCCCTTCCCCTTCCCCTTCCCCTTCCCCTTCCCCTTCCCCTTCCCCTTCCCCTTCCCCTTTTTTTCTTTCAACAAATTTGTAGTGAAGACTGGAGGGAAGGGACCTGATTTCCCTGGAGCCTTGTCCCAGGGCTGCTGCCAGCACAAAGTGAGCAGTTGGCTTGCTCCTGGTGGCAAGGCTATTTTGGCATGCCCTGAACTGGAGTTGTGCTGTAAGCAAAGAACAGGCTCCACATTCAGTGACAAAAGTGCAGTGTATTTGAAGAAGCCTATCAGTATGCCAGTCTCTTCAAAATGGAGGTGAAAAGAATCCATCCCTGCTTCTAAGGAGATCGTGAACAAGCAGCATAATGGCTTCCATTTATTAGCAGGCTTCTTAGCACTGAATCTCAGGGGACCCAATTCAGATTTCTATGATTCTAACATGGCTTATGGGGTTGAAATTCAACCCACGAATGAGATGGATGGAGTATTATTCTGTTCTAAATGCTAACGACCACCCTCCTTATGAAACAAGGGACTTAGTGAATAAAGAACACTTGTGTAAGAAACATGCTTCTTAAATATCAAGCAATTTTGCAGGAAAATGGCAAGTGGAACTCCACCTCCGTCTTTGAATAATAGTTGTGCTCTAGGATTTTTTTTTAAGAAATGAATAAAGGTCACGTACTGCCTTCAAAAAGATGATTTTTTAAAAATAAAATTAACAGGCTGCTAGACTTCTATCACTTTAAGTTATTTTATATTGTCCCCATTATCCTGCAGGAATCATTTCAATGCAAATAATGCAATTGAAGCATTTTCTGGGACTACTTTAAGAACACAGAGTGAAACCCTCTGGTTCTGGGTGTGTCCCCGCCACTGTCTGTCTCCTGCCCAGGCTGAAAGGTTCTGCAGCACATTGGCATGTATATAATGTATATAGACTGCAGCAGTTCTGTGTATATTATATAATATATTATATATTGATATATATATCAATATATAATATATTATATAATATATAATAATGATATCATTATTAATTTTTTAAGTTAAGTCATTATATTTGTCTCTGAATTTGACTGATTCATACATTTTTACAAGTATGTAGCTTCCACTTGACTGTTTGGCCACATCTGCTTTGTTAATTGACTTCAAAATATTACTTGCAAAAAGCAGCTTAGTGGTACTGTCTTTCCTGGATGTCATCAGCCTGGGGACCAGGTGTCCAGTTTTTGGAAGCTTGCCCAGCTGCAGCTTCCAATGCATGTGCTCGGCAGGCAGGGACTCTGAAGGGGCACCACCACCCTCCATTTTCTATCTGTTCCAAAAAGGCTGTTGAGAACCAGCCATCCTTTTGGAACGCCAGGAACAGAGAAACTCTATGCAACAAAGAGGAGAGGCTGCCAACCAGACAGGCAGCACACACCACTGTGGAGTTTGCTGCATGCAGACAAAGTCCAAGGTGATATATGTGTGTGTGTGTGTATATATCTGTACCTGGTGGAGCAAAGGAGCTCTCAAGGGACTTTCTGAGCATCTGCCTAAAACGCTCTGGTGCATCAGTACAAGTTCTCACTTCAGAATGAACAGCTGGAGCTGGTGTCCCAGCTTCAACCCAGCACTGACACTTGCAAGTGTACACATGTATGTGAGAGAGAGCTGTGTGTGAAAATGATTGAACGTGATGTCCAATTAGCTATCTGCTGTTAACACTAATGGATGGGCTCATTGATGGCTGGCCTAGATGTTTTCCTAGGAAATACTGCTTGGGATAAGTGTTTGCCCACAGGTCTATTGGCTACCAGGGAAAGGAAATTGTCAACACTAGGGGAGTCTCTATATGTCATAGGTAGCCTCAGGACACTAGGTGAAAAATATAAACACGATACACACTGGTGAAAAGTGTTGCTCTAGACTTACATCATCAGTTTTTCAGATTTTTTTCCTTCCAAAGACAGTCAAGGACTTTTACAAATAGTAGATTAAGCAAACAAACAAACAAAAAAACACCCCAAAATCTGAATGTTAATCTTGTGCTCTACAGTTCCTTAAATCTGCAGTCCTAGTCTAGGTCTCTGCAGCAGCACTGCATATACTCCAGAGTAGCAAACTGCAGCTTTCTTTGTCTGAGCCTCTCTGTTAGTAGGTGTTGGGACCTTACGGAAAGAAACTAATTGATTCCTGTGGGCTCATTAAGAGTTGCGGTGTTCATTAGTTCCCTCCTGGATGGGGAAGTTGCCTAGAGTAGAGTCAAGACCTGAGCCAGCTTGGAGAAAATAAACCTTATGAAAACTCAAGCTGTTGGGGAAAAGTCAGGCTGGTAATTATTTTCTTAACTTATTAAGAAGACGGGTTCCTGAAACTGCATGAACTTGCTTGCATTTTATTTTGCTGAAGCTCTTTAGAAATCAGGTTTCTGCTCCACAACATTTATATCTTGATGACTTCTGTCATTCCTTCAAATAAATGGAAGAGATACTTAGGAAAGATTTAAAAAATCATAATAAAAATATGGGTCAGTCAGGTCAAATATTTCATTACAATTTTCAGTTGAAAAATTTATTTCAGCTTAAAAAAACCCTTCTATCAAAATGGAAGTTTGAATAACCTTGAAGTGCATTTCTATTACATAACAAGCAGTATTATACACTTCTGCCAAAGTCAAAGTTTTCATCATAAATTTGTCTTTTCCTAAGGGCAAAAAAAAAAAAGTCCAGTTACGTATTTATCCCAGAGGCATATATGACTGTGTGTTCAAACATTACAGTATTACAGCATTTTTAAAATCTCATCTGCAAAACAGACATGCCTGGGGGAAGGCTGGCCTCCCAGCTGGCAGGAGAGGGCATGGCAGCAGCACATGTGCGGGAAGCATGTGCTGACCAATGCTGCAGGCACATTTTTTTGGGTGGCAGAAATGCCCATTCTGTCCTCAGTCAAGGCAAGAAAGGCAACAGGCAGCAACAGAAGGGAGGCTCATCATTAACTCTGCCTTTCCTGGCTGCAAGTAAAGCAAACATCTGTGTGCTGTTCGTGCCTACAGGTGATGCAAAGACTTGCTGAAGCTTCAGGAGATGTGTTCCTCTGAGATGGAGCAGACACTGCTGTTTTAACGTGTCGGTCACAGAGGGCTTGGTAGAAGAGGATGCTGCAAGATCAGATTTGCTGTGGGCTGGGCATCTGAGAGCAGCATGGGCTCTCTCAGCTCCCTACAATGCGATAAAACTCTTATCCTCTTTTAAGCACGGGAAACTGTCTCATGATTACCTAACGTGTGGGCTCCCACTCCCAGACATCATAGTGCTGCTGGGGATTTGTCAGCTGCCCTGCTAAGGCTGATTAGTGGCTGAGACAGTTGGTCTCTTCATCTATGATCAGACTTCAGTGGGTGTGAAACTGCAGAGTATTCATCCTGCATGTTATTCCCAGGTTTTCTTGCACTTGAAAGTACGTTTGTTCATTGCACATTGCATGCACAACCCAGATACTCGTGCTGAGACCATTCAGGACACCTGACTGTTGTCTGCCTGCCAACAACTCGGTAAAACTCTCCCTATGTTTTGCCCAGTGCTTGATGATGTTATCTAGTCTGCTGTTACATTACCTACATCTTCCAGGGAAGGCGTATAGTTGCCGGTGCTCGCCATACATGGTACTGTTACCACAAAGCTGTTTGACTGGGAAGTAGGGACTGAGCCAGAAAGATTTAACTCCTCCTGCTCACAGTAAGTGTACTCAGCCAGCTCACCCCATCTGATACTAGGCAGGTCTTCCAACTACAAGGTTTTTAATTCATTTCCTATTTATCATGTTGACCTAACTGGAATGAAAAATAAGAAACATCCTCATCTGTAGTGCACAGATCTTCTACATAAAGGACAATATAGGGGATTGGGATGTCCAGAGTGCCCACTACTTTTGTGTCTGGCTTTTTTGATTCTGTCCTCATCAGCATGTTCAAAATAGGAAACTAAGTCAGCAAGCTGACCACAATAACACATAAGGAAAAGGAAAACAGTTTTCATCTTTTGATGCACCTGGTGTTGCTGCAAAGCATCTCTGTTGCCAGTGCTCTGGACTTGTACAGAGAGTCATTTCTTGAGGTGCTGTGACTGCTTCAGGACCAAATTAAATGGGCCACAGACACCAGCTCTGACAGGTAGGTGAAGGCGGCAGGTCCATGTGCTAGACACCTGTACAGCTCAACCCGCAGCCAAAATTACTCTGTGGGTGTGTGGGTACCCTGTCTGTCAGTGGGAGCATTGCACTGCTGTGACAGTAGCTACAGTGCGCTCTCATCTGTGAGAGTGCTTATCTCTGGAGGTAGTCTTCATGGAAGGGACAAAGACTGAAGAGGAAGGAAAAGGAAGCAAACATGCACGGGAAAGATGAAGTGCAATAGGAGGAGCCCTGGTGGTGGCTCCATGTGTTGTAGTGTGGTATATTCATACATATGCCAGTAGTCCTGGAGTCTTTGTGGTTCAAGGCAAATGGGCCCTGTAGATTTCAAAGTCTTCCACATTGCAAAATGTGGAAGATGATAAACTGGAAATACAATCAGTAGAGAGATGCTACGTGTGTTCAATACTTGCTCTTTTACTGTTATTATTTTAATGTGATAATTTTAAGTAGGCAATCTCCAAATGTGATTTTTTAATTTTTTATTTTTGCTAAAGAGGTGTTTGTAACTAAAGCACATATAGAATCTGCAGCACAGAGGTAAAATTGGTGTTGACCCCTTCGCAAAGACTGGCAAATCCCGTTCTTTCTGTATATCCCCTTTAATGTGAGCCAGGGTTTATTGATTTCCTGCATGTGCTTACATACATACTTTTCCCTTTCCGCTGCTTAAAATAAAGTCAGAATTACTTGTTCTTCTAAGCCATCCCTTCCTTCAGAGGATCTCGTATTTTCCACGTGGGAGAAAGCCTTGTCTGGAAAACCTCGCAGGAAAGTGCCTTCTCTCCCTGTGGGTGGTGGGTACAGCAGGCAGATGACCAGAAGCCATGGGGCAGGAGGGAGCAGCTCCCGCCCCCTCGCCTCCCCCTCCCTGGCCAGATCACCCTGAGCAGAGGAGGTCATGGACATCCATGGAAAGGGAGGGGGAAAAGTCTGTGGCACTGAAACCCTAGCTGCACGCCCACCCCCCTCTCCTCACGCTGGCTCACCAGGCTTTCCTATTCCTTGCGAAAGGCTGATTGCAAAGAGTTAAACTGTTTCCATATGTCCAGTGCAAGAACAGAGTTTGTAGCCTTTGGCAACCTCCGGCATCCAGCTGCAGCTGCTACCTGTGTGTTCCTGGGCCGCCCGCCCGTGCACGCGTATGCCTGCGTGTGCAAGTGCGTGGGCGCCTGTGGCACCCCAGCCGTGCCCCCACCGTCTGGCCAAAACCCGTCTGTCCGTCTGCGTGCTGGCACAGGCACAGGTTCACAGCAGCCCCTTTCCCCTCTGTTCTCACTCTGGGAGCTGACCCCAAACCATGTCAAACAATATACAACCGAGAAGAATGCAAATAAACTTAGGTCTGCCTAGCCCGGCGATGCAGTTAGCCGCCCACTTGCAAGATACTAAACTCGTGTACACATGATACACAAAGAGCGCTGGCTAGTCTCACCAATCCCTTCAGACAAAAAGAAAAAAAAAAAAGAGAGAAAAAAAAAAAAAAAGGAAAAAAGCCCTGATCCTTGTCTTTATATCAGCGAGGTTGGAGTTCTTGCTAATAAAGGAGCTTTTCCCATGATGCAGCATGATAAGGATTGGCCTACATGTAGCCCAGCAAGCCACTGCTGATGTTTTCTTGATTAGGTGTCTTATCTTCCATTGAGCTGCATCTGATGAAGGTTGCTGACAGCGTAATGGCAGGGAAAGCATCGGACAGCTCCATAAAATGGCAGCTATGCTATGACATGTCAGCCAGGACCTGGTGGATGGTAAGTTGGTGTGAAAACTTTTTTTTTTTTTTTTTTTTTTGTTTCCCTCCCGGAAAGCTTTTTTTCCCCTTTCTGAACTCCTCCTTCACTGTTGCAATGCACATGCCGCAAAGTTCAGGGTGTGCAAAGTTTTGAGCTCCAGCCTGGTGACTCCGCAGAGCTCCTAAACACCGCAGCCAGATAGGGTTTCTCTGCTTTTGTAGTGGCATGGGCCTTCTTTCCTTCTTTACAAAACAGCAGCAAGGACAGAACAGCATGGGATTTCTCTTTCTCCTTTTTTCTTCTTCTTCCTCTCTCTCTTTTTTAAATGTGAAATGGAAATTTTGCAGCGCCTGCCAAACTATTTGGTGTGAGAATGTAGAGGTGGAAGCAGCCACAGGAAAAAAAGAAAGCAGCCTTGTCATCATGCTCTTGGCTAATTGTTCTTGAGTTGGTCTTAAAAATAGAGCAATCTGCCTCTTTATTCTGTTTCCTCTGAATAATTATTTAGAAAGTGTATTGTATCATGTTGTGAGCAGCCTCCTAATCAGCATGCGATTGTCCCCCACGCTTCCCCTTAATTTGGAGTCCTCCTCCCTTCCAATGAATGCAGTAACTGGAGCAACTACTGATTAATATGCCGCTTGTCATAATTAAATTTAGTTAATGAGGCTATGCATATTCAGTCCATTTTTTCTTTGTTTGGATGAGCATGGGGTTTTTGTTCATATTTATACAGCTGCAAATGAAAGCAGGGAGGTGGAAAAAAAAAACAACTTAGAGAGATCAGGAAAGGGTGGACCCTGAGAGACAACTTTTTTTAATGTTAGTGAGCAAAGGAGTCCAAAACTTTACTTGATCAAAATAGTGGGATGGGGAGCAAGTCTTTTGGGAAAGAACAGCTTTCTTCTCGCCGGAGCTACATGAAGTTTTCTCCATATACTGATTTTGTTGCATGTAGACAATGGTCTCTTGTATGCAGTAGCCATGCCATGAAAGGGACTTTCTGCTGACTAACATTGCATTATGAATATTAATTTCATTCCTGGGTTGCTTTGTCTGGCCGTGTATTTTTACCCTTTTCATTCCTTCATTGATTGCCTTTGCTTGTTTGTCTGGATAATTATTATGCTTACTGCATGGGCTGCTTTTTCACAATTAGCACAGTGCTGAGACAATAGGCACTTTATTCCTGGGCGGTGGGTCTGGGGAGCACCAGTGGATAGCACGTCCCAGTGCCTGGACAGAAGGCAGCTCTCTGATTATAAGTGCCTTCCGACACTGCTTTGCAAGGACTTCATTATCTTTCCAAAGGTGGATGTTGATACGTGCCTTCAGTGAGGGTATCATACCAGAAGGGAGTATTTAATTTAAATTATGCTTGCTACTTTTGATTGTTTCTGTACTTTTAAAATACAGGCAGTGAGAGTTTTTCTGTCTTTTCTACTTGTTGAACTACTGCAGTGTGAACATTGATGTTACTTTGAAAAGAACAGAGAAGGAAAGTAAATGATAAAAAACTGCTTAGTGAACTTGCTTTTTCACTGGGAGCTATACTTCATAGCATTATGTTTACATTATTGTTTATATCTTTAATCAGACTTTTTTATTGAAGTGTGTACATTACTGAAATGAGCTATTAAAGTGGCTAACAGATGTTTAGATGAAGGCACTATGAAATGTTGTGTTGCAGATCTCCTTAATATTGCATGTTCAGAGGCTTTTTTTAAGTAGCATGTCTTAATTATAATAAAAGTCTCTATAAGGATAGCTGTCGGTAAGCTGGCATTGCTTCCAAAGGGAAAAGAAAATCAATACTTTCACTGCATGTAGTGTTTTATCCTGAACAGTAATCTGTGAAATACAGGTAATGTAAATATTCGTTGCTATGCATGTATACTCCATTCACACTTTAAAAAGAGAGTTTAAAATTCATGGCTTTTATGTATAGGTGAAAATCAGATGGAATTTTAGCCGTGCCTTCTACTTTGGAGCATATTTCTCATTTATAAAGCTGTAGTTGTAGAACCGAAGGTAAACTCACATGCAGTGTGAATTGTTTTCTCTTAGAGAAGGAGACAAATACCTTATGAATCAATGTGCACAAAGTGTTATCACAGAATTTATTGTATATTTATTTGTAGTAAATGCTTGACAGGAATACGCAGTATAAGAAAAAGCTTCAGACTTCTAAGTGGGAAAAAAAAAAAAAGCAGACTTTTAGTTTGCTGCTTCTGCTTTTTCTGATTGATTGTAAACAGTGAATTGCTAATACCTTGTGGGAAACAGGAAATAGTGTGCTAAGATGGTTATTTATTGTTGTAAAAAAAAGTTCATTAACAAACACAAGCATCATTATTATAACAGGCATCATTACAAAACCTGTATTTTTTTCAGCATAGGTAGGCTATCTGTTTCATTATAACTGTGCAGCATGGAGGTTCAACATCAAATGTAGTTTGAATTTTCCAAAAATAATGGCTTTTTTTCTTTTTTCTTTTTTAAAGTAATTACATTGAAACTTTTTTTCAACAAAAGTTTATTCTATCTTTTTAAATAAAGTGAAATGGGTATTTAGTAAGTAAAGTCTTTAGTAAAGTAAAGTCCACTTACGGTATTGCAATACTACATTTTTTTTTTTTCCTGTATTACTCTTTATTTCATTCAGGTTCTTTTATTTAGCTTCAATAGTAACAAATTGATAGGGAAAAACAATAAAAGGAAAGTCACTCGCTCTCTATGTTCTTTTAAATATAGACCTATCTACTAAAGCATAAAAGAGTAGAAGTTTTACTGAGAGGGTAATAAACAGGTAAGTGGAAAAAAAAAACACACACAATCTTTAATATACAAAATAACAGTAAATAGAAATTTTTAAATTGATTACACGAGATTTTTAGCTGGCTGTAGTGTGATCACCTTAGTTGTGCATCATCTTATTATTTTTTCATTTAACTCTATGGTGAGGAAAAACACATATTCAAGTGAAGAGGGAGAGCCTATATATCAAGTGCTGTTCAGTACAGCTGGCAAATACTCCAGAATTTTTTGTATGAAAAATCTCCATTTATAAAGCTAAGAGGAATGATGATGAGGGTGATTTAGAGGATGATACCTGCAGAAACAACACTATATTTTGCTGTTTTCAGTCTCCTCATGGTAAAGGACTGATTCAGAATTAAAGTCATATGGTGTTTTGTGTTTCACTTTACAGATTTAAAAATTCAGATCCAAGTAACTATTTACAAAACTGTTTGACATTGTTATTCAGCTGATATTTTTTCTTGTAGGAAAGGTTTGCAGATATTTGGATCTCAGGAACCTACTGAAAGCTCTTTTGTTAAATCTGTGCCAAGGCTTGAATGTATATTGACAGTTGTCAGATCATTTCCATGCAAATCTACAGAGTACATATATATATATATTTTTTTTTTTTTTTCTAAAAAATCTCTTCTTCCTAATCTCAAAACTCTGTTTTTGTAACCATTTATGCATGCATGTGCAGCAGACATAGAAATGAAGAAAATTCTCTCTATCCAAAACTGTTGAGAAAAAGTATTGACAAGTTTGTGTGCAGAACAATCCAGAGACAGCTAGGAAGTTCAGATCTGTTGCAAATACTGCACGTTTCATTTTGCCTAGTGGCTTTATTTTATGATCAAAATACAGCTTAAACTCTGACCAAAAAGATTATCAATACAAAGTTTACTGCTTTTCTATTCTACTTTTTATTTTGTGAGTTAGAAAGAAATAATTTTAACAAATATCACACAATATTAAGTTGTATTAGTAGAGCATATATTATTGAGTGGAAATAAAAAGACTAACGATTTTGATGCCTTATTTCAGTATTAAAAGAATTATGGCAGTCCTAAATTTATTAGGAAAGCCAGATTTTAATGTACATTTTGGTTCTACACAAATGTTAATCACATTCCAAGGGAGTTGCAGTATGTCAATATTTTGCAGCAGCACATCTGTGCAGTTTTCTAACTTGGATTAAAATTATATTCATAATACAACAACTCCATCAGTTGTTCAGATGTACAGCTTGTTAATGAATCCTTTGTTCTCAATAATGACTTTTAATTAAATGATTTAGGAACAAATGTCAATATAACCGTGGACGTATTGGACTTGTTGTGCTTATTCATGGACCCAGAACACAATATCTTAATTCAGGGGGAGAAGCGAGTAAGAGGAAGGATTAGCTCAAGGTTATGTTCATAGGATGTTGTTCAGTTTTCCTGGCATACACAAACATGTGAACAGCATACATACCCTACTACAAGGTCCTATGTAATGAAATTACATAGATCCTGTGTAATGAAATAGTTATTCTGAATGATTAGCCAAAAGACATACAAATACTTTTGTCTTTTTTAAGACAACATGGGTTCTTATGAGACACTGTAAAACCTTCTTTTTTATTTTTATTATTTTTGTTCCAAAAGAAAGCTATATTTCAATCTGTAACAAGTATCTGGCTCAGGAACTGTATATACTTGGTATCTTTCTGAATTTGACTGTTTAAAATCAGAAGGATATCTGGAGATAGGCAAAACTGCAAAACTCAAATGCATTTTCCTTTCTAATGTATAATGCTTTTTAATATGGGACAGGGGAATAGTTCTTTCAAGTTTTTAATTTTCTTTTAACAAGAAAAACCTAGAAGGAGCAGGGAATTCAGATGCTAGCAGAATATGCTAGTGTGGCATGAAGGTGCTGTTCATAGCATCTTCATTGCTGTTTTTAAAAACCATGCACTTTTAACCAAGAAAAAAATACCAATAGTAGTTCACTAGCAGGTACTTTTCTAATTCCTCTGTGTCCTTTACTTCGCAGTCCCATTCAAGTTAAATATGTGTTTCCAGTTAGTTTTGCTTACTGTGAGGTGTTTAGCAGTTGCAACACCTTTGGAGTGTAACAACGCTTTGACTTACACTTTGTACTTGAAACCAACAAGAGCTCCACACTGCGAGTCTGAGTCTGACGTTGCCCCTTTTGTCTGTTCATTCTGGGAATCTTTACAGTTTTCTTATGAGAAAAATCCTGCATCAACAATATTGTAAACAAATGCTTGCGTGTGCCTGGGACTGCATGTCCATTATGCATGTACTGTGTTGGCTTAAGACATGATCCAAAGTCCACTGAAATCAGGTCAAAACAGCTTTTTAGTCCTAAACTGTGCTTCTGCAGCATGTAAGATGCTATAGTACTTTATGTATGTCTATAATTTATACAATTATAATATTCAAAATGTAACATAGGTGTTTCACATAACTGTTTAATAAGATTTCCTGTTGTAACTTAACTGAACTTGTGTTATGATTGAGGACATACATACACTAAGCAATCTATGGCACCTTGCTGGAGTTAAAACTTGTGTAGGATCTGTAGAAATCTTGTGCAACTCATAATAAAATTGCTTTTTCTTATCCAAAGTTCTCAGTCTGTTCTTGAATTTATTTATTTATTTATTTATTTATTTATTTATTTATTTATTTATTTATTTGGGTGGTGGTGGTGGGTTTTGTTTGTTTTTGTTTTCCAGTTAACTGTTTTCTTCATGGCAAATTCTTTTTGCTATGCAAAATAGGTGGTTTTCCCACTGGAAAGTTGGTGAATGTTGAATCAAAATTGTGATGAAATAAAGCTGAGTTTTCTATACTTTAGTAGGCTGAAAACTTCAAAACTGGAAACATTTCTCTTCTTTGAGATGTATTATCAGGTTCCTAAAATATTACATTTGCAATCTTAAAACAATCAAATTCAGTAAATTGAAGATCTAAATTAAAGAGAGATAGATGAAGGTTCCTGCAATTTATTTTTGCAATTTAAGTAGTACTTCATCAACAGTAGAAGTTACTAGTGAAAAAAGAGCTTGAAAGTCAGCCTTTTGACAGTTGCTGGAAATAAGGAATGTCTAAGTATTAGCTACAACTGGCATAATTTTTCTCAGATTATAGCATCATGACACAGACAGTATAACAAGGAAAAACTGTATTGAGAGCAAATAAAAACAGCACTTTCAAACTTAAAAATCAATATGAGTAGGAAGCAATTCTGAATTCTCTAACAGCTGCTACTAACAACTTCACCACTCTGTGCAGTCATACCATTAACTGTCTTAAAACATTTACTAGAACTTTTCTGAATTCCAAACAAAAGCACGCAATCAAATATTTTTAACAGATCTTGTAACCTGCAATGTCATGTAAACACTGAAGTTCTTCTGTCTCAATACAGCACAGCATGCATGTCCATTGACAGATTTATTTTGTTAAGCAGAGGTCAACGTCAAGGGTCAAATTGTCATTGTTAAATGTCAAAATTATCAAAGACATTAAATACTGAAGAAGGAAACACTCTATATAGCATCTTTGTGAACGATGACTTGGTTCTCAGGTAATCTAAAAAAAAACATTCCAATGGAAACAAACTGAATTCTTTGTAAGTTAAGAAAAGACTGCTCAGAGAAGTTAGATCCAGATGTGAATTCTCCCAGTGCTCAAGAAAATGTGACAGGAGACTTTTGATTTCTTCCGAGTAATAAATTTGATCCAATAAAATTCTCTGGTTTTCCATTTAGGGCAAGTAATCTGTAAAAGAATGCTGTTAGCAAAACACTGTGGGCTTGAGATTTGTGGATACAATGCAACAGATAAGTTCACATTAAAATGAACAGAGGATCGAACTGAATCCTTTAATACTGAGCTTTTGAACTAAACAAGTTTAGTGTTTGCTATGCTTCACACTGAAGCACTACAATGTTGCTGTGTTTAATGAGTTGTATTCCATTTACTCTGTCACTCTTACCTCTGCTCTAACTCTTACTCATATTTTAAGGAGCTCTGCTTTTATAACACCTCTATAATTACTCATTAGCTAATGACAAAAGAATTGTCTATGCACATCTTTCACTAGAGGTAAACACCTGTGCTGATTCCTCATAAGAAGATGTCACTATATGACCTCAAAGTAAAAGTTAACATCATGTCAGAAAAAAATGAGATTTATCACACTGCTCTGGAAGGCTGGTTAGGTTTTTATCTGTCAGAATTTGTCTGCAGACATGCTGACATTTCTTAATCTGTGCTTGCTACTTCAGCTTCCCAGCCACAGTAATTGTTCCTGCAAATGTGTTTGCAAATCAAGGATTTCTTACTTGCATCTTTGAGGGTACTGGGGGTGGTGGGAATACTGATGGTGGTGATACTTGGGTGTTTTTCACAATATTTTATCAAGAGTTCTCTTATTTCATCAAGTGTTGCTCTCATAGAACAATCCTCTCTCTGGCTTTAGCAGCAGTCTAGGGCCCTGTTGGCTCAAGAAAGGAGAATAAAGTCTACATAAATCTGCATAACCATGCTGTAAGATTATTTGGCCTGCCGATCAAATTTATTTTTGAGTGCATTGTGATGGGCCTAATGACAGAATAAGGTATGAAATGAATCTATCCTGAAAGCTAGCATCTATCCACGTGGCCAATACAGCAAATGCAGCAGCAGCACTGGCTTCTGTTTTACACCTGGGCTTGAGCTCCAGCTGTACAGGAGTATGGCACAGCCCTAAGGTCCATGAATGTTCTGTCCTTGGTACTGATAATTAGCAAGTTTGAGCGGCAAGTGGGGACTGAGCCAGAACCTGAACTCAGTGATTTGTTTCATCAGAATTCTTACTGAAGTCTTCATAGCAGTGTTAATTCCCACCACCAGCACCATGATGCCAACATGCTTTTCACTTTAGCCCTATCACTGATCCATCTGACTCCAGCTGCGTGTTTTGACTTGTCATAAAAATCTGTTCTTTTTTTAGATATATTAAAAGGAGAGCAGCTTTTTACTCAGGATGATGATAGGAGAAGGGGGAATGGTTTTAAAAGAGGGGAAATATAAGGAAGAAATTCTTCATTCAGAGGGTGGTGAGGCACTGGAACCAGTTGCTCATAGAAAAACTGTGGATACTCCATCCCTGGAAGTGTTGAAAGCCAGGTTGGATGGGGCTTTATGCCACCTTGGTGGCATCCCTGGCCGTGGCAGGGGGTTGGCACTGGGTCATCTTTAAGGTCCCTTCCAACCCAAGCCATTCAATGATACTGAAAATGATGTTGAAAAACAACAGGAGTTTCAGCTAAGTCTGTGACTGCTTTAGTTCATGAGAATTAGTGAGAGAAAGGAAAAATCCTTTTATTCTTGTTCAGATAAATTACAATGCAGTTAACAGTGCTACTTGAGTAATCTATGCAAAAACTAGGACAAAGTGAACATGTTAATAGTAATGATAATGCCAGTTTTGAATGCCTAAAAACCCTTAACCAAAGATAATTGAGTACAGTGATTTTCAAGGTATTTCATCCAGCTGTGTTTTTCTGTTGTGTTACTAGAATTGTTTCAAGGTATCTCTTTGACAGGTGCTTGAGTAGAATATAATTATTTGTTAGTGTTCTTTCAAAAATCCACAAGAAAAATAGCATGTCATTGATTAACAGAATGTCTTTACTGAGCAGCATATAACCATTCAGATTTTCTGTCCATTTAGTAGCCTTATAAATGCTTCTTACCACAGCAGAAATATTAGTGTTGTTTATTTGTTTTTTCATTTTTCTAACTCTGAGATATCTTTTTTATTCTTGGGGTGAACAATTTCATTTATGTGATATAATGCCTATTATTTGTTGTATCAGTAAGTCTTTCTCAAATAATAATGACACGTATTTGGAAGTTTCCTGGTATCTAATTTGCAGATTGTCCGCTCCTTGACTAATCTTTGTGATTATTTTCATTATCTGTATAGATTGTCGACAGGAAAAAAAAAAAGTCTATACAGAAGTATCAAAAGTGACAACCATGTAAGGAAAACAGTCATCTTTATTAGCTCCCAGGCAGCTTTCCAAATGGAAGGTATGGTTTCGTCTTGCTCCAATTTATACTTCTGCATTCAGTAAGACCCAGTAAAGACAGAGCTGTGGATCACCTGTTTCAGACAAAGCTATCCTAATACATAACTTTTCCAAAGCATTTCAAAAGTCACTCAGACTTTTCCTTATAGTCTCAAATGAGTTTTATGACATGAAAGCCTTAATACATTTGCTGTAGACCTCATATGCACATATTTTAGATTTGCTTCATTTTATCAAATTATGAAATTGGATTTAGAATGATCTTTTCCTTCAATAGTTTGCATTAAGATACTTGGAAGTGTATAGAATAAGGTCCAGAAAATGCATATATGACTATAAATGGGAAAGATACCTGTCGTTTTTTTGTTTTGTTTTGCTTTCACTTTGTATATTGTTTGCTAAAAATAATTATAACTATTTAAACAGATCATTTGAACTAAGTGAAAGAGAGGCCATGTTCTAGGGGGATATTTTGGTAAGGATTCTGAATAAATTCCACAACAGTGGCAGTGCCCTTCAGTGCACATTTGTATGTAACTGAAGCTCTGGATAGGCAAAGAAGGATTGCACTTTTAGCACAGGGTTTGACACCAGAAAAGAAATTGCTCAGAATTATTCTGCTCCTCCTTGGCATTGTCATTCAAGACACAGAAGGTGATTTACCCACCATTTACTGTCCTACACTTTGCAGGTTGATCCACAATTAACTCGTTACTTGTATCTTGTAATCAAAAGGTCTAGATATACAATGATGAATGTATCAGAGCCTTTCTTTTCCTATCAGCGTCCTACATTTTCGCCAACAATAATGAGCTGTCACAGTGTGAGTTCTGGAGACGAGATTAGTACATGGAAGAATGAATAAACCTGTACACTAGGAGCATAATTAAATCAAGCAGAACATAATAACAAGCACGTTATAGAAGTTTGACACGAAACAGGGGCAAATGTGAACAGGCTGCTGAATTACACACATACACAAAGCTGTGCTTTGTTGTTATTCCTTAAATATTAGCAGTCTTGGTGGTACCATGTTCATTATTGCCCAACCTTACATAGCTTGGTTTTCTGTGTGCGCTGCTAAGATCGGCTACAGAGCATCACTGTGTTCCATACGTGGTGCTTTTTTGCTGGCATACTGTTTGTACCACGGGAGCAGGAATTTCAGCAGCATGGTTTTGGAAATCAGCAGTGTAATGGCAAGCAGGTACTGATGTAAGGTATGTAACCTGTTTCTGTGCAGTGAGAGGAGAAGCTGGGTGATGGATACCCCCCTACAAATACACTCAAGTTTCTCCTGCATTCCAGACAGTAGTGGAAGAGAGAAATTTGAGGTTAGCAGTGGGCCCCAGAGTGGTGATTACTTTGTAATGGAAAAAATTCAATTACGTGAAATACTAGACCCCTATCCCTGTCTTAGCTCCCCTCAATCTATTTAGGGGTAGTCAGGAAAAAAAAAAAGAAACTTCTCAACAGATGCCTGGCTGCCTGGGTACAGAGAGGAAAACCATAATTTGTCTGTAATCCCTAATGCAAACAGTTGTTCATTAAGAAACAAAACTAATGTAATCTTGATGATTTGCTTGGATTTCTACTCTATCATGTTGTTTTGTACAGCTGGCAGGCTAATGTAATTTTACTTAGAAACCCAAAGCAATCTGGTACTCAGACAACACCATGCAGATTTAGGTAAATTTGGGGCTCAGATTAGCATAATACTAACTAATCATGAATATCATTTGCATTAATTAGAGTATTGGGGAAAGATTGTTTTTTAAATGGAAGAAAATTGAAAGAAAGATTAAGGGCAAGGGCTTGCAAACCTGTTTTTGCTTTGTGCAAGAATATAACAGATGATTTCTGCTATAATGCCTAATATTTTAATGTGTAAGTATTAATTAGAGTATCAGGGAAAGATTGTTTCTAATTGGAAGAAAACTGAAAGAGAGATTAAGGGCAGAGTTTATGAATCTGCTTTTGCTTGATGCCAGTATGTAGCAGATGATTTCTCCTATAATGCCAAAGAGCTTAATTTGTAAAGGATAGGGTGACTAATACACTACACAGCAAAGACACTACAAGGGTTTCTTCCCAAATTAGGTTTATTTCATGCTAAAAGAAAACTAGATACTCTGTGAGTATGTCTGTGATATTGCTAACAAAATTAAACTAGTAGGGTAGAAAAAAACGTTTGAAGAGATATGCTGTAACATGAAATGGGATTGACCTTCAATAGTTTAACATTTGGTACAGCTGGCTTCTTAAATAATTACAGTATGACTGGGTTGTTTGAGTGCTTCCTTTAAAAAAAAATAAATAAATAATGAATAGGTAGACTATGCAACAAATACAGTCTAAGAAACTCTCTGTATTCAAGGTGATCCAGATATGCAACACCTCACTTCCCTGCATCTTTCTGGTCATTCAGGGCTTTGGAAACAGATTTTATGGACATTTTAAAGATCAGATTATAAGAACATTTGCGGTGTATACCTTAGCCTATAAATATTTTCAAGACTCCATTGTGTATCAGTTATTGCAATCTTTAGCTACAATACAGTACTGTAGTAATCATTACAATGCTATACAATGTCTTCAGCAGCACCAAAGACTTCATGGTTAGACAGTGCATTTTCAAAATAATGCCCTTTTATTCATGGAAATTAAAATAAAACTGATTTTACTGGGAGTAGCAACAGGTCTAATTTGGAAGACTGTAAGGATATTATATACGGAGGCAGTGTCTTTGTTTTGTGTATTCCTCACATACACTGCGTGTTCTTGTAGGACTAGTAATTATGACTTCTATTCATGTGTAAACATAATCCAAAATTTGAATCAATCATTGAATCTCATCTCTGGCTAGACTCTTGAACTTCTGTTTTATTTAAGTCCTTGTCTGTCATCAAGAACCAGAAAAACTTCTACCAGTACACTACCATGCTTCTCTCTTCTAGAAGAAAGTGTGTTTGCATACATACTTATGTGTGAAGAGGGAAAAAAAAAAAACAAAAAAAACACAGGCAAAAGAAGCTGTATTGTGCAGCTAGGATGAAAATAATTCTGGTCTTTCTCAGAGAAACATGTGAGGCTTTTCAGTGCTTTTATACCAGGAGCTAAAGACTTTGTGCTTCTGCCAGTGATTCTGCATAGAGGTGAGATAAAAACACAAGGCCAACAAGAGCAAACTTACAGCCTGAGAGACCATCTCATGTGTCAGGTCATGGAACAGCACCACAGTAGAACAACCTTCAGTGTAATGTAATTTTTAAATGGAAAATAGTGAAAGGAGTTTAGTAAGGTCTTATGTGCATTGCTGAGAATCTGCATTCAGGCTGCATTTTGAAAACATTTTCATTTTCTTGAGGTTGCTTCTTTTCAAGCTTAAGCAGAGTGCACGGCTATAGTTTAATATTGCCTTTCAGATAATGCCTGATGAGAAATCTGGCACATCAGTCTACCCAATCACTTGTGGATGCAGCTTTAAATACTGCACTTTTAAGTCCTTCCTTCCTTCCTTCCTTCCTTCCTTCCTTCCTTCCTTCCTTCCTTCCTTCCTTCCTTCCTTCCTTCCTTCCTTCCTTCCTTCCTTCCTTCCTTCCTTCCTTCCTTCCTTCCTTCCTTCCTTCCTTCCTTCCTTCCTTCCTTCCTTCCTTCCTTCCTTCCTTCCTTCCTTCCTTCCTTCCTTCCTTCCTTCCTTCCTTCCTTCCTTCCTTCCTTCCTTCCTTCCTTCCTTCCTTCCTTCCTTCCTTCCTTCCTTCCTTCCTTCCTTCCTTCCTTCCTTCCTTCCTTCCTTCCTTCCTTCCTTCCTTCCTTCCTTTCCTTCCTTTCCTTCCTTTCCTTCCTTTCCTTCCTTTCCTTCCTTTCCTTCCTCCCTGTCCTCAGGAAATGTATCTTGCTATTGCTAGCATTTACCTTTAACTGAATCTTCTATTGCATGATGATCTCAATATTTACCATATTAGAGAAATTGGATGACAATTTTGTGTGAAATTCAATACACAAGTATTTCCCAGCAAAAAACAAAAACAAAAACAAAAACAAAAACATAGCAGAAGAAAATATAAGCATATTTAATGGGATCATATAGCAGTACAGCTTATATTTGATGACCTCCTTGCTCCTGCAGACAACCTAAACATACTGATTTCCAAAGTGTCACAGTGATGAAGGCAAATACTCAAACAAATGTCAACAGGAAGAAAGACAAGAGACTCATTTAAGAGAAGGAATATTTGAAAGCATCTCTTTTTGAGCTTTTTGACTGAAAAGAGAAAAGAGAAAATATAATTCTATCATCAGAGATAACAGGACAGGAATCCACAGTTGTAAGTGTTATTGTTGACACCTATCAAATATTGTCCTAAAAAGTCATTATAGGAGCATCCACTATGCACAGCAACATAGTTTTAAAGGGTTTTAACCATAATTAAACTGAATGAGAAGCATGTAAATTTATCATGTCAGGAGTTCTGTCTCTCATATTGATGTTTCTTGGACTAATTATGCAGAGTGCATCCCTGCCCAATGCTGCAGTGTGTGCAGTACAGGTGTGCTCCACGGCTGAAGCACATGAACTTGCCCTCTAGCCATGAAACGTGGACACTGTTCCTGAATCTAAATTAGTACCGGTCCTACTTTTTGCTGAATCCTTTCCCAGTCAGGAATAAAGCCATAAAATGTCTTTTCTTAACCACTAATAAATGCACATGGAACAGCAATTATGAAAGCTTCCCCAGCTAACAAAAAATATATATAAAATCAGCTGAATAAAAGGAGGTACAGGAGCTCTGCTCTCTGAGAGTACTCCAAAAAGAATAAGGTAGAAAAATTGATTTAAGCAATATAGGTGGAGCTGTTTTCTCTGTGAATGAAACTGCATGGGAGAAGGCCAATCCTTAAACTGAAAATAAAGTAAAGGCAAGCTTCAAAAGCCTAAACACTCCACTGTGGTGGTCAGTCAGTTCTACATCCCCATCTTTGTTTTGGCTATGCTGAGTGGACAGGAGACCAAGACCAGAATATATAGTGGTTAACAATTGCAAAATGACCTGTCTCCATAATGTAGCATTAGTATACAGATTTTGAAAACATTTTTATACAGATTTTGGATTAGAAATTGTTTTTCCTATCCAAATTTCCCAAGATTCAAATGTTTTCTATTTCACATCAGTGCAAAGTAAGTTTGTTTATTTTTTTTTTCCATCTGTTTTTGGTTGTTTGCTCCTTAGGTTTGGGAAGGAGCAGGGGGAAAGAGCAGTGAGGCAGAGGGAGGATAGCTCACAGATGGAAGGACAGTAACTTATATATTGGCATTGTAGCCAGAAAAGCATGTGACAAAGATTAAATTCCCTGCTCTGCTATTTCACATTCCTAAAATAGATAGTGAATTCAGTACTTATTTATTTATTTATTCATTCTGCAAACATACAAGAGTTTTAAGAAGGATCAGACATTCACTCCAAGTTTTCTACGAAGTGGAGCAAAAAATGTAATCTAGGAGATACACTTTTCATTAGAAAGGAGAAGTTACTGAAGGAGAACAAAGGCTGGAAATTAGGTTTTCTATACTCCAACCATTAATTGCTATGGCTCTCTTTTATCCTTTCTCATTTTATAAGCAATTATACTGTGCCTCTATTTCTTATAAAAGCTTTATTTAAGCTGTTAATTTTCATCTAAAATTTTGTTTTTGATTAATTGGCTTTTTTGAAAATGAATGAATGAATGAATAAATCAATCAATGAATGAATAAATAAATAAATAAATAAGTTTGCTTGGCCGGAATTCCAAACCAGCTCAAATCCTTGCTTAGATGAGAAATGTGTGAAGTCTTTTATCATAAATTAAAAAATTAGATTAGGTTAGATTAAAAAATACTTCTTTTTTATTTAAATATTAGTGAACAGAGTCTTCACCTTTAAAAATATTCCAGCTGGACACAGCCAGATCTGAAAATGTATGCACGTGCATTACACATTTTTGAAGTTGAATTCTTCCTGTCATTTTATCTAAAAACGGTGGATACAAAGTGCTATGAGACATGGTTGGACAAATGCAAGCAACATTTTTAATGCATATTAGGAAGATACAGCATGTCACCTGGAAGATGTTTCTTCAGTTTTGATGCAGTGATAATTTCAATATATATGCTCTTTTTGACAATACAATAGTTTGTTGGTTTACACCAAGTTATTGTTGGAAAGAAACTGGAGTTAATGTGACCAAATACAGTGTTTTGAATTTGGATTTATTTCACTGCACTTATAACACTGGGATGTTTGGTCATCTTTTGAATGTTGATAGGCTCTCCAAATGTAAGGCTACTACAACAGAGGCTAGAAACAGATAATAAATTTAATATGAAATAATTGAGACAAAGGAACATTTTAAGGAAGGAATAATAGTACTTTACTTTTCAGGAACACTTAGGTTTGCTCTTTTTTTTGTTGTTTGTTTGTTAAGATACTATTGAAAATAATCCATGCCTATAAATCAAAGTGCCAGGTGAAGCCCACGGCGATAATCTGATGATAGCAATCAACACAGTTTGTAGAATTTCACCTGATGGCTTTTCTTGGAGACAGGCCAGGCACAAAGTTGTGCCAGAGAATTGCTTTGACTCCTCCCCAGTGACACACAGAGAGGGATTTATCTGGTGGAAAGAGCTTCCTATAGTGTAGACATCTACCACTGAGCTCTCTTTGTAACTAACAGTTACCTGGTCAGTGGGGTATAGGGGAGAATTTCTCTAAAAGACATCTAAAGAGAGCTGACTGAATAGGAGTTGTCTCACCTGCAGTTTGACTGGTTAAGGCAGTGTACTTTTGCTCTGCTGTGCCACCACCACAAGTGTCATTTCATATAATATTTGTTGGCTAAGTGGAAAGAAATTTCATTGTAACTTCAGTAAAACTTCCTCAGAAATATCTGAGTCACTTTAGATTAATGTAACTTTTTTTTTTTTCTTCTTTTTTTCCTAACCATTAATATATACTCAAGAAATCAGCTCACTGAGCTGTCCGTTGAGTAATTTATATCAGCACTGAGTTCAGAAACATTTTTATAGAACATAAATGATTTTGTCTGAAGGAATGTTTTGGTAAGGGAACAAGGTAGTCTTTGTCTAAACTACTTTTATTAAAAATTCATGAGTAACAGTATTTCTAGAGATCTATAAATCTGGATGATTTCTCTTAGTCATGTCCTGTATCCAGCTGAGGCTGTTTCTCTGCCTAACTGTGTTTTATGTTCTTACAATGTCCCACGTTGTACGGAGTTGGGGTATGTAAGAGAAAGAGTAATTTAAAACTATATTAGTGCATTACCTGACAGACTTCAGGAATTCCGTTTTGCAGGAAACTTGAGACCTTAGTACAATACAAAAGTTTGAACTGCCCACAAGCCATTTGGCCCTCACCAAACAGGGAGTGAAAACCATGCTGCAGGGAAGACAAATTTTCAGGAGTATTTAGGAATTTACCTTGCCGACTAATCTGATACTTGAACTGACATCAGGTAAGTAGCAGCATATGCTTCACAGGTACTTCCAACTCATTTGCAGGTCCTCAGGAGTAATGAAAAATAAGAGGCTTTCCTTAATACTGTGAAATTACCTTTAATAGCTTAAACTAGACATAAAAATACATGATACTATAATCCTTTTATTTATTTTTTATTATTTTTAAATGATATTTAATTTTGCAGTTTCTTATTCTTTTATCTGTGAATCCCATCTGACACAATTGTTCCCTTGGAGGTACAGCCAATTGAACTAATAATAATAAAAAAGTGAAATTCAAAGAGTAGGGTTTTGCTGACCCATACACAGTAAGAGAAAGTTAAGATCTAATAATCTCAAAAGATTCTGCACTACTCAAAGGTCAGGGAAAAGCATACAAGGCCAATTTAAAGGAGAGCTTTAGGGAATAGAGATTAACAGATGGATAGCAAACAATGAAGAACATTCACACAGAAAATATTCACACAGAGCCCCAGATAAATTAGAACAAGACCTAATGTGGGGTAAATATTCTCAAATCCCTGAAAACTCTTGAGGTTTTCTCCTGTTCTGTTATGGCTGATCGAGGCTGGAAGTACTTAGACACAGACTGACATATCTCAGCTTCTCTGAAATTTCTTAAACAAAATAAAAATTAAATTCATATTAAATACAAAATCTTACAGGCATCTCACTAGGCAAATTTCCAAAGGTGACTGTGTTTCTGAAGACAATGTTCATGAGACTAGTGCCTCTGGACAACAGGAGGATAGCATGTTAGATACAATTTCTATGACATTAGATAGACTGACCAGCCCAGTGTAAGTATTTTGAGCTTTGCCTTCCTTCAGCAAGTGATGAACAATTTCCAGTCCAAATTTGTTGCCTTTCAATACAAGAGATGGCAAATAATTATTTAACAAATTTGAACAGAATATAAGAGGCAGAAGAAACACTGTAGCATGCGGCAGTTACTAGATGACTAGATTAAATTACTAGATTTGTTGATGGCATTGCCACCCTAGGCAAGACTCTTTAGCCCCCCCCCCCCCCCCCCCTTTTTTTTTTTTTTTTTGGAAAAGCTGCGTAGTTGTATAGCTGCTTTAAGTTAATTAAATACTTTCAGATCTTTCTTGGAAGAGATGCATTTGTATGCTTTTCAAAGGCATTGCAACACCAACCTATGCTAGCAGGTTAAAATCAGAATTCACCTTATCATCCCATAAATCTTCTTCCTGAGAGTTATCTGTTATTACATAGAGTTATAGAATATCCAAGTTGGAAGGGACCCACAAGGATCATTGAGTCCAACTCCTGGATCCCCAAAGGACCACCCAAAAAATCAGACTGTGTATCTGAGATCATTGTCTAAACACTTCTTGAACTACAGCAGGCTTGGTGCCATGACCTGGGGAGCATGTTCCCTTTTCCTGATATCCAGCCTGAACTGCCCCTGTCGCAGCCTCAAGCCATTCCCTCAGATCCTATCACTGGTACCTAGGGAGCAGAGCTCAGTGCCTGCCCCCCTGCTCCCCTCGTGAGGGACCTGCAGGCTGCCATGAGGCCTCCCCTCAGCCTGCTCTGCTCTGGGCTGAACAAACCAAGTGACTTCATCTGCTCCTCATACGTCTTTCCCTCTAGACCCATTAGCATCTTTGTTGCCCTCCTTTGGACACTATATGCTTTATGTCTTTCTTACACTGTGGTGCCCAAAACTGCACACACACTACTCAAGGTGAGGCTGCACCAGCACGGAGTAGAGCAGGACAATCACTTCCCTCGACTGCCTGGCAGTGCTGTGCCTGATGCATCCCAGGATACAGTGTGATACAGAGGGATACAGGTGGTCTCCTGGCCACCAAGGCACACTGCTGGCTCATGTTCAGTTTGCTGTCAATTAAAACCCCCAGGGGCTTTCTGCCGGGCTGCTCTCCAGCATCTCATCCCCTAGTCTGTACGTATAACCAGGGTTGCCCCTTCCCAGGTGCAGAATCCGACACTTGCTCTTGTTAAAGTTCATATTGTTGGTGATTACCTAGCTCTCTGTTTTGTTGATCTCTCTGAAAGGCCTCACCACCCACCAACAGCTCCACCCAGTTTGGTATCATCTATGAACTTGCTCAAAAACCTTCAGGTCCTTCCTTCAAATTGTTTATGAAAACGTTGAAGAGGACTGGAGCCCTGAGGAACCTCACAAGTGACAGGTCACCAGCCTGATGTAACACCATTTACAAGAACCCTCTGGGTCTGACCTGTCAGCCAACTGTTTACCAATATTATTGTGCATTTTTCTAATTGTGTTCTGGTTATTTTGTCCAGAAAGGTAGTGTGAGAGACAGTATCAAAAACTTTACTAAAACCCAGAAAGATTAGATAGACTTGCTTCCTTTGGTCAATAAGCTGGGTGACCTTGTAGAAGGAAATTAAGTTTGTTAGATGTGTGTAAATAGTCCATGGCATATTAAAAGAATTGTTTAAATGCCAAAAGAATAATTAAAATGTGATTTTCATTTGATTTGCTTTCTCCTGCCGTTGTTGGCCCGAACTTTTCTGCCTTTTGGCACGCTCATGTAATTTTCCCCACCTTCTGACAGCAGTTCTCTGTGCCTCACCCAGAGCAGAAACTGTCTTTAAGTGTTTCTTTGAAAAAACAGAGATGGAATTATGGCTTGTGTGCCCTTGCTACTACTTGAGTTTAACTCCTAGTTCTGTAGTGACCAATGCTAACATGCGATATTTCATACATTGATTATACAGTTTTTAAAACACAAGATAAAATTATTTGGTTGAGTTTCATTAATGCGTAACCAAAACTGGGTCCAGGAAAAACAAAATTCCTAGTTCAACAAGTTAATAGCTGTGATAACCATGTTTCATCCCTGCTCTAAAAAATTGGTAATGAAGCCTATTTGATTATTTGTGCTCTGAATAAGATTAGAAGCTCTTCTTCTTTTGAGTGCTTACAAAGGATCCTGGTGGGGATGAGCAGTTGAACATACAAACTCTCCCACGCTATTCCAGGCTGATAATTGTTATCTGAGAAACATTTTCAAGATGGCAACTTTTCATGCTTTTTTAAAAAATATTTTAAATGAAAACCGGTACTCTGGAATTCTGTGCATCAAAAGTCACTGTCATCCCTGTTGGTATTATCTTTGGTTATTCTTAGTGCTCACTCACAGACAGAGCTGTTCATAATCATCTCATGATTGGTGTTAAGGAGGATTTCCTTTTTTTTCCTTCCCTGTCTCTCTCCTAACCCTCTAAGTCCTAAGTCTACAGAGATGAAGGCTAGCTGGCTTCTGCTCTCTTTCCTTCCCCAAAGTGTGAATTATACAGCCCCAGGAGACTATGCCAGTTGCAAGAAGAGATTAAAGGGACTAGGACTGCTTAGTTTGAAAGGCAGAGGAGTGAGAGAATATATGACAGAAATATAAATGCTACACTTTATAAAGAAGGTTATTGACTTATGCTCATTATACAGAACTAAAGTGATATTTAAGTGAAACACGAGGTACTCAAAAGGTAATGTTTTCGATGCTACATGAGTAATCCACAAAACTCACCATTAAAGGATATTATTTGACAAATAGTCACATCTTACTGAGTTTTCTGGGTTTAGTAGTGAAAAGGGCAGTAGGATTAAGAATCAGCAGCAAGACTTCTGTTAGAAGTCTCCTTATTTTATTAGCACACAGTTAAAGTACATTATAGTTCTGTGAAACTGTGTTTATAAGAAGAAAGAGAGTCATTTTACAAATGTTCATCCCCTGATTTGTCTGATCTGCTTTTCTGATTCGCATTTTCTAAATTTTTCCTTGTAGTTAATGAGTAGTTTATGGCCCACTCTTTTTGCTATTTTTTCTGCTATCTGGGTTTATACTAGTGTTCTCACTATTCTTCTGAGCAATTAATGAAGGAGAGACCTTTCTCTTAAACCCAAATGAAAAAAAAAAAAAAAGATGACATCTAAAAAAAAAGCAAAAATTGTGTAAAGGTCTTATATTAAAGTCTAGTAAAACCTGAGGAGTTCAGGATGCAGCTAATCAAACCTAAACCACATCCTAAGTCAAAGCTGGTGAAATGCTGAATTTTAGTGATATAATTTAGAAGTAAATCTAAATCAGTACTGAAATCAGTATATTGGTGCCAATGTTTTAAACAGAACTAAACCTAGTTCCTAACTGTACATGAAACATACTGCACTGATGCATGTGCTACAGATGCAATTTCAAGATACTGTGCCCTGAGGAAAAATGGTCTAGTAGCTCTGTGGAAGCAGCATAGGATTTTGAAGCCCAAAGCTCCATTTTCAGCTTTGCTGTAAGCCTCCATTTCTACTGAATGTTTTAGCATGTCCATGGTTTGTTTTTTTCCAAATATGAAATCTATATTTACTGTTTCCATGAAAGGACAGGTAAATTGTGTGGCTAGTTACAAACAGAGACTGGAAAAAGCTGAAGTAGAACACTGAAAGTATGAAAAGCAGGGTGCAGACGGTGCTGTATCCACCTGTTACGAGTAAAGAACACTTGTTTATGTTTGTATTTGTGAGCCTGCACTACATTTGTAATTGAAGTTACTCCTGGACCTTTCTGCCTTTCTCAAACATTTCCAGGAGACCACCTCTTTAATAAGCAGAGCACAGGAGGCCAGATGCATTGGCAGTAACATCCTGTTTTTTCTTAACATTTTGTGGAGAATGGGTGTTTATTCTTTGTTTCTTTACTGCATTTATAGACTACGTGACTTCAGCTGGAAGAGCAAACTGGTTGTGCTTGATGATCTTAAGGGTCTTTTCCTGCAAAAATGATTCAATGATTCTATAAATGCTTCTGTGATTCTTGCCAACAAGGTTTGATACTGTGATACAGACAGAGTGCTTTGGTCCCAGTACCACAACAGGTATATGTAAGGCTGAATACTGCCTTGGGGCAGAATTAGGCTGGGCTATGACACCCCACTGGCTGTTCAGCATATTCAGCATTGACAGTGATGTACTCTAGTGTTTCAGCGACAGGACTGATCGTGGTTTTTTATGAGAGTGCTTCTGCATTTCATTTGCATCATCCTTATTTATCTAGAACTATCCTATCTGGGCAATTGCTGTCCCTGATAATCCTCTGTGGAAACAATTCATAAAACAGAGTTTTGGGTTGCACTGTGAACTTATACAGTCCTGCTTACTTTTAGTATGGAAGAAGGATGTCTTGTCCTAAATCAAGTTTCTTTCTATTTCTCCTTTATATGTGCACTATGCAACTTCTGTATAATACCAATAATTGATGAGCCCTATTATTCTAATGCCTAACTGTAGGTGAAAAAGGGAAGCATTACTATTCCCCTCTTAATGAAGAAACTTGGTATTCTCAGTGAAATTCCAGTTTTATAACTTCTTCCCTTTTCTCAAGACCCAAAATTATAAAGGAATTCCTTTATTAAATGCAAACAAAGAAATTTCAGATAATTCAACTACTATAGCCGTTACTACTATCCTTTAGAGAAAAGGCTTCTATTCATATAGGTAGCATAAAGCTGAAAGCAACAAAGACAGTATTGACCCAGTCATATCAAGTCTCCTCAGTTCAGCTATCTAATGGTTTACTCCAGGGCCCTTCTGACTTTATCACAGAAGTTACCTTATTTTTTGAAGTAATGTTTTTTATCATCATGCTGGACAGGATGTAATTATCTTTTCTTTCTTTCTTTCTTTCTTTCTTTCTTTCTTTCTTTCTTTCTTTCTTTCTTTCTTTCTTTCTTTCTTTCTTTCTTTCTTTCTTTCTTTCTTTCTTTCTTTTTTCTTTCTTTCTTTTTCTTTCTTTTCCTTCTTCTCTCTTTCTCTCTTTCTTTCTTTCACTACACAGCAGTTCAAGCATATTGTTATTTGTGCATACTTGTGCATGAATGGCACATTGTTTTCTCAAGTATTTGAAATGACTCCACATGTGTCTTTTTGCTTAGCAAGTAGCACAGGGACAACCTAAAGCATTCACAGATGAACAAAAACCATGTCTTGTTTCAGATGTTCCTTTCAATAAATAATATAGAGAGCATAGCAGAGTTTTTGGAAAACAGTGACTGTGAAAGAATACAGTATTATAAACTATTGACAGCAACTCCTTTAATTTTGGAAAAAAAGTATTAAATGCATTGCTGATGTCATTTATAGCATTTTTATCTATAGGAGAGATAGAAATTAGGTAACAATAACAAGAGCTTTGAGATGGCAGTTTGTCATAACTTCTGAACTCTGATTTCTCCAAGCTCCCACTGATTCATAATACATTTCTTTATATGAGGTAAAGCTGACATCCAATTTGTGATATAGCACCATCATG
Source organism: Anas platyrhynchos (assembly GCF_047663525.1). Taxonomy (NCBI): domain Eukaryota; kingdom Metazoa; phylum Chordata; class Aves; order Anseriformes; family Anatidae; genus Anas; species Anas platyrhynchos. Next base: position 34,574,820 of record NC_092621.1, on the reverse strand, counting down.
TTAAGACCCACACTGAGTCCATAAAGTCCATTCTAAACAATGAACAACCATCAGTAATAGTAGCTCAATCAGTTCCTATTCACTCATTTATAACGTAACTAATAACATGTATGTGTAGGGAAAGACACACTTGGTTTTATCCGAGAGGAGGAGGAGGAGGAAGGAAGGAAGGAAGCTTGGGGCTGTGTCTGACTCTGATTCCTCTTCCCATGCCTGATCCTGATCCCCTATCCATGGATGGATGTCCAAGCTTGGCCTCACCCCGTGCCTGTCCCCATGGTAATGCTCAGTGCCTGAGGCTGGAGCTCTGCCCTGGCTGCCTGCTCCCTACCCGGAGGTAGTGGGATGGGCCTGGCTGTGAGGCCCTGCTCTACTGACCCGGGAAGTACACCACCCCCATAGTGCACATCATCCAGAGCTCTTAATCTCTTCAGGGGGTCTTAATCCTGTACCTATGTGGAGCTAGTATGGTCCTCAAAGTGCACTGTACAATGGAAAAAAAGTGCTGACAGGAGCACAGTCACTGGTTGTGCATCTGGCACTGAGGAGGTCTCAACTTCACCATGTCTCTGAAGCCATCATGACCTAGAGCATCAACAGCCAGAAAAGGTCAGAAGAGGTATGTACAATGCACTCACCACTTTGCTGTATGTCTATAGAGAACTGCCAGACCTCCTACAAATAGAGGAAGTAATTACTTTCAGGTAAAGTTAGAGAAAACTTGTTGCAATGCCTGGGGTGATATATGGGAAATTAGTATGTCATCAGTTTGAAAGAGCATCCATCACAGAAGGTAAGAGCTCAGTGACCCAGGAAATTTCTCTCTATCTTATTTTCCTAGTAATCCTTCTGCAAGTAACCCCATTTAAAATGTAAATGGATGGATATTTAAACAGTATTGGCCAGAGTTTTCAGAGAAATGGCAATTGTTCATTATGCATCTTCTTGTTTGTTTCTCTACTGATTAAATACCATTGTCTTTGTGTTTCTAGTCAACAGGGTACAGCACATGGAGCTTCTAAAAAATCTTTCCTCAGACTGGATGTCATATTAGACAAGTTTCTCTGTGTTGAAACAAAAACTGACTTAAATATCAATAATCTGTGAGCACTGGTAGGATTACTTAAACCTTGAACTGATAAAATAACACTAAGTTCCAACTGCAGTTGTATTTTCTACCCCTAAAGGACAAGTGAGAGAGGAATTTCTCCTGATATGCTAGAAGTTTTTACCACTAAATCTCCCAAGATATATCACACAACCTGTGACAGAATTTAATTCAGGTAGTTACAGTGTTGCCAAACTTTAAGTAGAAATTATTTCAAGTTTATGGGAGTAAGAATTACAAAAATCATTGCAGACTTCAATATTTGTAGTTACTATTTGCAAAGCTGACAACACAGTAATCAAACACTTGGGATATGGCATAGCAAGAAAGTTCTGTCCTTGGCCATTGTCCCGGCATGGCCAAAAGGTGACACTAGATAAAAAAGGTTTAACTAAGGTAGAAACTTCCAAGTTTCCTGAAAAGGACAGAAATCTCACCCAAAGCTACAAGCTGCTGAGTGGTTGTAATACAGCAGACAGTCCTTTATATGTTTTTCCTTGTCCACTACTGTGGAAAACAATGCAGGAACGGTATGTTGTCATTAGGAGTTAGAGTCAATCATGGTAACGTACACAGAGCCAGTACCTTCCCTCAGTACAGCTGGAGGGCATGTGATAAACTTGCAGTGCTAATGTGAAAAACTACAAAAAAAACAAAAACAAAAACTAACAAAGAAGCAAACAACAACAACAACAACAACAACAAAACAGCAGAATATTGGAAGCTTTCTTACACTCTGCTTACTTAGCTGTGTTTAATGCACCTACAAAACCACACCTCCATTGTTTGGACTGGCCACATAATGCCTTCTTCATGTTGCCAGGCAGACCTTGACCTCATCCTCCATTGGCGTCTTATGTAAATTTACACCTGGTTGTTTCTTTCAGTCTGCCACTCATACCATTTCAGTGCTGCTGGGGACACTTCCCTGCATCTTCTCAGTCTTCCTCCTACTGCCAAGGCTTTTTCTGTTTCTTGTCTCCATCCTTCATGTCTTTCTCCCAAACTCCGAACTCTTTGTGATCTCTCCTCCAAATCTTTAATGTGTTTTCTGGCCTGCTGTAGACAGGATCCTTCCTCGTATCTCTTCCTGTTGTCAGCCCTCTGAAAATTCAGTCATACTGAAGCCAGACTGCCTTCAAGAAAGCTGCTAGCCAAATGGCTGTCCTCTTCTCTCAGTGTAGGTTTGCTTCATCTGTACCAAAACCAGAAGAAAATAGACTATTCTCTTACGCAGCTGAGTTCCTGCTAAGTTGTATAGCTAGTAATAGCTGTAGCTGAAGGTATTCATGGTCAACATGAAACTTCATGCTTGAACACAGATAGCTGAAAACCATGAGAAGAATTTCATGCCTTTTTGCAGGCACAGCAATAGAAGTACAATCTGGCAGGTACATTGCAATCTGCTAAACAGTGAGGAGTCAGTGAAGTTTTCCTGGTGGGCTACTTGGGACCAATCCAAGAGAGGATCAAGACATTAAAGAGTTTCCTGGTCTTGGGGTCCAAAAGCCTTTAGAACAGACAGAAACAGTTTGGCCAGAAGGCTAGGGGAAACATTTGTGCAGAGGAAATGAAATAACCTTGACAGAGAAGCAGAATGGGACAAATAGGTCTCTTGCCTATTTTGCTGTGAAAGCTCATAAATTAAGGTTACAAACATACTTTTTTTTTTTTTTTTTTTTTTTTTTTTTTTTTTTTTTTTTTTTTCTCATAGTCTTTATACACCAGATGTGGTAGCTGAATTGCTGAAATATTTTTCCACTAAGAGGGAGTCAGAAGTAAAAGTTTCATCTTTCCCTCTGTACGAACAAATGCCTGTTCTTTGGCTGACAGAGAACACAATACTAAACTAAGCTCCTGCCAACTTAATCAAACATGGAAAGAACATAATTTGCCTGCTGTAAAACAAAAGAAAATAAATAACACCATAGATTCTGTCTGGAGATGTCCTCTTGGTATACCCTTCCGTTACTTGCTTTGGTTTCCCCTCTGTTTCTCAGAGGAATGGTTTGCAGCAATGGTTGTATTCAGCCTTCCTGTAGCAGTTACAAAATGGTCGCTATTTCCAACCACAATTGTCGAGCATTTATAATACAGCTGCAAAAACTCTTGCGGTTGAGCTGTAGGAAAGAAGGTATCTGAGGAAGCAAAATTTTTTCCATTTTAATTCCCAAACCCTTCTACTTGTGGTTTAGTCAGTTCTGCCTAGATGTTAAAAATTTCATGCTATTACCCAAAAGTGAAATGATTTGTTCTTGTATCTCATACAGCTTATTCTCAGGTCACTGACTTTGTTCATTTGAACAACCCTATATGTATAAAGTGTTTTGTAAAAGGCCAAGATGCCTGCAAAATCTGGAAATTCTGGAAATTGCATTTCAGACCTCCTTTGTGAATAATCTAGGTTTATGTGAATAGCCATGCCTCTATACATGTATTTTACCTGAAAGGTCAGAGGATTAGCAAAAGTAGAATGCTGTGGGATTTGCCAGAGTAAAAGGCTCAGCATGACTATCTTATTAAAAGCCTATATCTTAACTAGTATATTTAAACAAAAGTAATTTGTTAAATCAAGACAAGCAAGTTTTTATGAGAAGCAGATAGGAAAGATTGTTTTAGTGTTAGTTATCTTGGTCTTCTGCTTCTCATAGACCTTCCCCTAGAATCTGATATAAATTTAGGAATGTAAAAAATGCCAGTGTTCCAAAATAGTCTGTGTTTCATGCAAACAAACCAAACCAGACAAACAAATCAAACAAAACCTACTAATAAAATAGTTTAAAAAAAAAAAAAGGATACTTGTGAATACTAGGTGAATGATTCACCAAGTCAACTTGATTCCTATTTGAAGTTAATGGCATATGCTTGTCTTGAGATACTGGCATCTCTAAAAGCTTTACTGCTTTGTTTTTTTATGAAACTGCAGTACTTATGCTATATCAGGCCGTATTTTGCAGTAGCAATAAAGCCTTTGACTTTTTCACAGAAGTCACTCATTAGCTGCTTACACACAGGCAAATCTACAGCTGCAAGCATTAAAACACAAGTGGGTATTAAATGTGAAACAAGTAAAGCTTTCAACTTTATTTATTTATTTTATTTAGCTATTTTTTTAAAATTCATGTCTGCTCAAAGAGTAGTCATCTTTGCCTAGAAATCACTTTGCTATCTCAGGCTCCTAACAACTGTTTTGGAAATTTCTGCAACCACTCTGACTGCAGTTCTGTTTTACTGGCTCATTGATATAATCTTGGTATTTTAGGAGATTAAGCTAACAATCCCCATTTTAAAACTGATGCAGTAAACTGCTAGATGAAAATAATGCTAGGGTTCAGACTTTTCTGTGTTTCCAGTCGTGACAGATTGCCTTTCCCGGAGCTGATGCTCAGCTGAGGCCTCTGCAGGGGATGGGCAGGCTGTCAGGATAAGGAGAAGCACACATGCCAGTGGGTGCAACAAGCCCTTCATTTAGCAACACAACACTCACCAAAGCCTGCATCCCTGTTACCCATCCTTCTAAATGCATATAACAGTCCATGTTTGCAGACGCTGTACATAAATATGAACATACGTACACAGAGAAGTGTGCACAAACACTTACAGATGTTTGAGCAAGCTAAGAACTATATGAACAGACTAATAACCAAGACTCAGAAAAACAAAAGAAAAAAGATGAAAAGGATATCTGTGTGTAACTGCTTGTAAAATAATAACAAAAAAAAGGTAGGGGATTAGTGATCTTTCTGCATCTCTTTGGGACAGGACTGGTGAGCAACAGGTACAGCCTCTGTATAACACAATGTCATGTTAATGAGTATTGAGACTTAGCAGAGTTTCAGACTTTTTATTTTATTTATAATAAAATACTAAATAAATTCAAAGGGAATAGTTTTTCTCCAGTGGGGCTTTACGGCACCTTAAGATTTTGAACTGTAACAAAATATACTTCATTCAGCTCAGATTAAAAAGATGCCAGAATGGATTTAAATGGAAAAAAAGGAATGCTATTCTACAACCAAAGCATAATTCAGCTGGTTGGTGGCTATGTCTCTGCGTCTATGCGTATGCATCTATGTTTCACATGATGCATATAAGGCTGCTCTACTTTATGCCAGTTGTTCTTAGTACCCTTCTTCCCTCTTGACAGAGGTAGTGGGGTAAGCTAGCCCCAATCATACCCTCTTCGTGCACATAGTGCCACATACAGTGAAATGAGCAGAATAAGGTATCAGCAGTTAATGTCTCATCCACATGGCATGCAAATACCCCTATGGTAAAAGAAATCTGCAGTAAATCAGTGCTCTCTAGGTAATTAAGTTACTACACCTGCAAAGCAAGCCTTTTCACATCTGTGATTTTCAGTTACTCCATCTCTGAAATAGACATGGTGTTTGATTCCAGTATACATACCTTGCAAACACATTCAATTAAAAAGAGCAAAGCAACTGTGATACTGGTTTAAGCTTCTACTCAAGGATTCAGCAGAATCCCTCTGTGGTTCAGGGCAGGTGTGCTAATGTTTATATCACAATTCCTTCCTAGCCCCCAGCAATGGGAATTGTTCTGAAGAGTCTTATGGCAGAGGAACGTTTCTCTGTCCCACAGCTCTGAGCTGCTAGTTTGTCCTGTGAAGTCATGGGGAACTGAATGTTTAGGAATAACTCAAATCTGTAAAAATTAATTCTCACCTGCCTGGGGCACAGCAACTACTCTATGTAGATCTGAGCTTATACAGAGTGTTTGAATGCCTGGATTGCCTAAGAGCTATCTTTACAGATATGTATATACATACAGATTTACATTATTATTATTATACTATAATACTATGTAGAGATATTGCATATTTAATATATATTATATATGTAAAGACATATGCATGTGTATATGTGCATATTTACACAGGCATATAATCCTGTATTTGTGACTAACTATAATGCCTGTGCTGATCCTTGATTTTTTTTTTTTCATAAAGATGTGCAACCCAACATGAATAAAGAAACAGAGTTTCTTCTGTTTGGAGAAATGCTCCTGCATCTACTGTTTGCTACAGTCAGCTGCTCAAGAGATTTTTCCATGCTGTAGGAAGGAGACTTCTGATCCTTGCCACACAACTTCTGAAAGTTTTGTTTATTCAATTAGATCCTTGGGATGCTGATAATTGAATATCTTTGCATGTTTGTTGCCTCACTTAATTCCTGTGCATTTGCTTAAATGAGTCCAGGTGATTTGCTTCTTGCCATCTAAGTCTCATTAAGAAATGATAACTAGTTGAAAGCTATTGTTCTTTTCTTTCTTGTGTAAAGGGAGCAAGGGGAAGGAAAGAACTTGGAGCTGGGAGGAATCAGGTGCTGTTACCTCTATTTTTCAGTAATAAGCAGCAGACCTGCAGGCACATGAAGGATGGGAGAGACTGCAGGCCCCTCAGACCAGGCTCAGAATTTCAGAGAAATTCTTCACCCAGTCAGGACGCGAAGCCCCCAGGCTGCAGAGTCCCGAGCTGCCTGGGTCCTGTCTCCACAGCCAGGCTGTCCTGGTGGGAAAAAGGCTTCTCCTCATCTCCAGCCTGAGCCCCTTGTGCCTCAGCCCATACCCTGCCTCCTGCCCTCCCGCCAGGCACCGCTGGGCAGAGCCTGTCTGCATCTCCTCCGTCCCCTCCTGACAGTGCCAGGGCTGCTGCTGGCTGCCTCCAGCACCACCATCTTGATGACCTCTCTTCAGCTCCCACCAGTTAGTGGGTCTTCTTCTTGTATAGTGCAGACAATGCCAGATACAGTCCATCTATTGAAATCATGATATTTTCTTCATTCTTTTTAACCTCTCCCATATGCTTTCATTAAACAAAATACATGTTTAACATGCAAAAGACATGTTATACCTTTTTCTCTGTTATCTTTGCTTCATGTGCACACGTTTAGGTTCCCTCAAGCCTTTTCCATCTGTAAACACCAAAGAATTCACATGCAATAATCAACTATGGAGAAGTCTTGCAGAAATTAAGGAGAATTTCACAAATTTTAATTCAGTAGTTTCATAGATCTGGCAACTTTAAGCAGATTCAGAGGTCTCTGAAGATGAATATGCATGTTATGCGTGTTTCTCTTCTGATTCATTTTACCATTTTCTACCTATTTTCCTCCTTCATCTTTTTGTTAAATTCCTCTGGAGACTGTTCCTTGGGACATTTTTTTCCAAGCACTCATTTTCTCTCTGTGTCTGCCCTGGGAGCAGTTTGTCCTTTCTGTAAATCTCTGCTCAGAGGTAGCTACCTTAGCCTCCAAAGGTTGCGCTACCTGTACATCTTACTTCAAATGTCATACTCTGAGCAAAGTTTTGAGATAACAGTGTGGCTAATAGGGCATTTGCCCTCTAATGAATAGGAAAAAAAGAAAAGAAAATGAAATGATGAATTGAAAAAGGATCATGAATGATTCAGGCAAATTTAAGGCAAATTATATTTTTTCATAATGTGTCCTTTTTGTTTGTATGTTTCTTTGGTGAATAAGGATTATTTTTTATTTTATTTTTTTTTCTTAAAAAAACAAAACATCAAGGAAAAGGTGAGTGGTTTAAATTCTGGTCTGATGAAGAATGGTGTGATCTGTCCATAGCAGGACTGATTATGTCTTAAGGATACCTGTGTCAAGAAGAGAAAGCAGTATTTATACTGATTTTACAATAGAAAGAGCAAAATAGAGGAAGCTTTGCTTGCCCTGGAAAAATTCATCTGGTTGATGTAGCTCACCATGTAACACTCCCCATGTCTTACACTCCATGCTCCAGGTCAGTAATTAGGAACTGTCACTATGTTCCTCTAGACATCTTTGTGGGAAATGGGAAGAGAGGAGAGAAAATAATCCAACAAACTCTCTGAGAGAGGGCCTTAAAGCCCTGTGTTTTTTATGATCTTCACCTAGAGATCTACACAACTGTAGCATCAGTGGAAGCTGGTGCAAACTGTGGATGCTTCACTGACATCCTCATTTTGTTGAAGGCAAATTAGAAGGTAAAAAGGTGATATAGCAGTAAAGTTCTTCAGAAATTGATAGGTGAAATGCAACATTTAAAAGAGACATTGCCAAGATTTAGTAATCCTCAAGGTAAAGATCTGCAAGGACATACTAGGGACATACTGTCAATTTTGCAGTTGGTCAGCATAAGGTTTGGCAGAAGAAAATAAGATTTTAGACTGAATTGTGTGTGAACATTCATAGACATCTCTGGATCTGATCATTTTGAAGTGAAGAGGAAGTAATTCTTGGTCCTGTGGATATTTAAGTTAGCTTCCTAAATGCTGGTCTTTGCAGAAGAGGCTATAAAAATAATCGTGGTTCGTGAGACAGGCTATGAAAAGCATTTCAAAAGATGGAAAAATTTGTGAAAAAAACATTGAGCATAGGATACTTCTGTTTTCTATAAAATATGAAAGGACTAGAAAGACTCCCAACTAGTCCAGCAACATGTCAGCATAAGTGAAATTGCTTTAATTTATTTGAGAGCACAATATTACTCTGTGGATGCAATTCATAGACCTCAGAGAAATCCTTGACCTATTAGTCGTCTATCTTGGAAAGAATATAAAAATGGAAAATGTAATGCTTCCTGTCCAGGAGAGGACATGGTGAAGTGAAATGAAATTCCTCAAAGAGGGAATGTGAGATTGAAATATTTATTTTCTTACCACAGAACAAAGGAATGGCCTAATCTTGCAATATATTGACTGTGAGGCAATCAACATTCCTTATCAAGCCACAAAATAATCAGCAAAAAATAACACTAATGGAGTCAAATGGTTATATGGTCAAATGACAATGTTAAAATGACACTGACAAGAAATGGGGGCTGAGCAGATCACATGGATGGTGCGAACTTGTTACTAAATCTTTACTGTCTGAACGCAGAAAGGCAAGGCAGATGGATCCAAACAAGTAAATGATTAAAAACTAATGTTACAAACATGTGTGATTTTGTATCTTCTGTCCTTTATCATTCTGTTGCCACTACAAGGCTGCCAAAACTTGAAGGAGTGTGTGTCTGTACAGCATCTGCAGTTCTTCATTTATAATGTTAGTTAGATATTTACCCCTGGTAGTTACTACAAGAAAATATACAATAAATGTTTCTGTTTGTTTCGAATCTTAATAGTTCCTCCTCATTAAAACACACACACACGCACATGCACATGAGATGGCATTTCCATTTCCCTGTAGACAAAACCCAACTTTGTTTAAACAGATCTGGGCTGACAGATCATTTTCAGCCATTGCAGAGTTGTTTTCATATCATTGTCTTGTCTTAATAGCACAGTATACTACATTTTACTACCCGAAAATAAGAACACTGGCCACAGCAAACCAGACTAAGTTGTTGGCAAACACTCACTAAGCTTGAATGGGATTCCAGACACCTCTCTGTGCTTGGAATTGCAAGCATAACAGGTATGATACACTTCTTTGTTATATTTTATTTTCCTCATGTCTCAAAAGTTATATTTCTTAGGATTAGGAAAGAAAGTAACCCTTCCATCTTTTCAGTCCTAATTTTCTGTAGATATTGTCAAGTGTTAGTAATACAAAAGTGTTCATGCTATGTAGCACACACAAGTCAACCAAACACAGTCTCCTGGTGCTTGCTGCTGTGTTTGGGAAGTAGATAATGACAGCACATGGTTGTGAAACAGCCTCCGAACTGACTCTATAGAAACATTATGCTACATGTTTATCTATTTTTTTTTTTTCATTTATATGTAAGAAAGAAAAAGGTTCAGCTCCCTATGCCTACATTATCTCCCTACTACTATGTTTGTGCAATGAGGAAACAATTTAGCAGTAGAAAAAAAGAAAAAAAATAGTTTTTATGAACTGTGTTTATTGCCTTTCCTCTGGATCACTCATTCTTGTGCAAAAGGAGTAAGTGACTTGCAAGTCCTTCTGTGACTTGCTTATGTGATAGTTTATGTGCATATTTATATATAAAGAGATTTCAGAAAGGTAACGATGTAGGTTTGTGCTAGCAATTGCTCTTTTCCACTTTCCATTTGGCTTAGCTTGTCATTCAGTTTGACTCCACTTTCAATTTCTTTGACTATATCTTCTCTTCCTTTTGCCTGCTAATCTACTTTATATCCTTGAAAATATAAGGCATTTTTTTGTTGTTGTTTTCAGTCCAAACTATCAGGTCAAATTAAAAGCCATGGAGATATGTCAGCTAGCTAATTAATGGGGAACACTGTATTTTGTATTTTTGTGTTTATTTATTTATTTATTTTCATTAGGACCTGATTTCTGGTTAGCAAAATCAAGTTAAGGGCATAACTTTTAAAGACAAATTTAGTTGTGTGAACACAGGCTTGTAAATAAAATACATTATTTGTCTTATAATGCAAGGTAGTAATAATAATTCCTCAACTTTCACTGGATGACATCCCTCCAGACTGGCCAACAGAGTAACATAATCGGTATGGCATTGTGCCTGGCTAACATGGCTATATTGCTCCTGAAATTGAAGGTAGAGTTCCCATGTGACCTCAGAGCTGTTATTACACACCTATTGTCTGTATTTTCACTTTGAATAAAAAGCTCATCTGCAGCTTGTCTGTGTTGAGATTTTGCAGGTTTGCAGGAAGACCAAGCAAGAAAATATTTACTTTTCCAAAACTCTGTCTGAAGCCTCAACTATGAGTAGGGTATATGTGCCTCTAGGTATAATCATATTATATTTTATATCAGCAAAAACGCTGTTTGGATAAAATTTTGATTGATGATACAGATCTTTACATTTGCAGCTCTCTGATCAGAGTGGAAGGTATTGGAAGTTTAGAGGCCTCCCATGCAGACTAAATCAGCAGACTGAAAATCTCTTGTGCTGAAACACGGCAGAAAATGTGTGATTTTTATCACTGCGAGAATTTTTATTCATAAAATTAATTTTCATTTTGTTATTCTTGTGCCTTTAAAGTTGTCACCATCTAGCTAGCCCTTCTTGCAATATAGATGGACCTTCCAGAGATGTTAGCAGAATTTTTGTTACTGATGTAAAGTACCTGAATAATTCCTAAAATTTTTTGTTTGTTTGTTTTTAAAAATAAGCAATAAGTCTAATGTGAGTAATGTCAGATTTGCAATTACAGGAGAGAAGAGTCTTAGAGTCCCCCAAGTGGTGACTCGTAAGAATTGCAGCAATATGTGAAAAGTCGCTGCGATTCAGAAAGTAATACAGGCATTTTCAAGGAACAAAATATTTTGAAAGCACTGACCGACCAGAAAGTTTTAAAATCATGGATGTTGACCAAGGAATTTATATTATATTTCTTTTAAATATGGTCACAGACAGACTTTTACAAAAAAGTTGCTCATTCTTTCTGTTGAGGCTATATTCTAAGCTTAGAAGTAGAGGTTTTTCCTTTCCTTTCCTTTCCTTTCCTTTCCTTTCCTTTCCTTTCCTTTCCTTTCCTTTCCTTTCCTTTCCTTTCCTTTCCTTTCCTTTCCTTTCCTTTCCTTTCCTTTCCTTTCCTTTCCTTTCCTTTCCTTTCCTTTCCTTTCCTTTCCTTTCCTTTCCTTTCCTTTCCTTTCCTTTCCTTTCCTTTCCTTTCCTTTCCTTTCCTTTCCTTTCCTTTCCTTTCCTTTCCTTTCCTTTCCTTTCCTTTCCTTTCCTTTCCTTTCCTTTCCTTTCCTTTCCTTTCCTTTCCTTTCCTTTCCTTTCCTTTCCTTTCCTTTCCTTTCCTTTATAGTAGGTATCAAATTACAGTCCATAATTTTAAATTGAAGTAGCTAGGTTTGTCATTACAATTGTGTTTTAGAATAAATTGAAAAGAGGCTTCTTGGCTTTAGAAGTAACAACTATAAAAGTTACAACTAATTTCTATGTATTTTCACATAGGGTCCACACTCAGGATGAGTTAATTTTTGAGTCTCCTGGTATTTCTTTTGCCTACTAATAGCAGAATATTTTAAAATCAAACTGTACCCAGGTGTGGCCCTTGTCCTTATGTGTTTTCATTGTTGTCTAATATCTCCTAAGGACAGTACTTTCTATTATTTTTCTGTATAAGATCTATCAAGTAGGTCTTGGTGGAAAACTGGTGAAAGAGGTGGCACATTTTTGTTTATCTGTGCTTTTAGCTTGTCGATGTTGGCTTGGTACCACTGTTTGCCATTGCTTTCTTTATAGCTGAAAGCTGATGCCTGATGTGACTGCTGCTAGTGAATATGAACAAAGGATTGGCTGGTGATGCTGAGTTACATATAAATGGTTCCTTTAGTGAAACTATGCCTTTCTGTCAAATGCCTTTCTACACCAGAGAGATTTCATATGAAGTTCTGGATATTTAAGAACTTGTGCTATTACCGTCTGGTAGATTTATTCACCACAGCTGCTATGCATTCCCTCAAGTCTGTTCTTTCCTTCCTCCTTATTTTAGCATTAATCTCTCCCATAACCCCTAAAATAATTAGTACACAAAAAATTAGTTTGTGTAGAAATCCAAATTGCTTTTCAAAAAGAGAATCAGAAGCACGGATTTCTTCTGTATTCTTATAAATGCTTTTCTTCATTTGTATATCACATGTTTTGTAGTTTCCATGCATGAATTCAGTAACAGAATATGGTTGAATCAGAATTCATACAACCATGTGGGTTATGTTGCTTTTGTTCACTAAAAATATATGTTCCTGGTCCTTGGAAGAAACCCTTCCAAAAGTGACTGAAGTATTTTGTCACCTGGGAATACATCACTTCCAACATCAGCTATATTCCATGGTTCGTTTTAAAATTCTAGGCATGCTAGGCACCGTATATATCCCCACCATGACGACACATGCGTAAGTGTTATCGTGTTATCATCCATCCTATATTGTCAGTTATTTTATTCTCTAAATATTTCTATACATAGTATACTGCTTCAACAAATGCACTGCATTTTCAGTAGTGAAGCTTGTCATCTAATGACTCGCAGTAAAAAAATAAAAAGGTGTTGTGCTGAGCATTGTGGCCCTCAGAACCTGGAGTATACATACACAAGACAGAGAGCAAAACAAAAACTGATCTCTTTGTGATGAAGCAGCTCAAAATTCTCCAAGTTCTTTGTGGAGGATTGATTCATGAAATAAAACTCCCATTCTCTCACTGTGGGCTGCATCCATTGCCTCTGTCCTGATTAAATAGCCAGCTCTGCCTTACGCACATGCCAAAGGCCACGTTTCTGTCTGGGATGTGTGTCTGCATGCTACTTGTCCTGAATACAAACTGAGAACGGGACCTGGCTTTGTGGTCTGGCTCCTAAGGCATAAAACTGCAGCCAAGCCCCCTCTGTGACCTCCCTGAGACTAAGCTGATAGTTCATGACCCACCTTGAATACATACTTTGGAAATAGTAACAAGTAAACCTCACTAAACCCCAACTATCAAGCCAAAACAAAAGAACTGTGTGTGCATAAGGAGAAGCAGAGCAAGGAGAGTTTTTCAGGTGGGTTTTACTATCTCTGTGGTGCTACAATGCAGACAATTCATAGTCACTTCTCCAGTGGCTGCATTTACCTAATGACATGAACATTTCTCTTTGCAATATTTTTTAGTAGAAATGTTCTGCTTTGCAGAGCTTTTGGGAATTAATATAATTATAAAACTTTTTTTTTTTTTTCTTTCTGCTTCTCAAGTAGTTAATAACATGGATTCCAACATCACAAATGGAGTTCTACAGCTATTATCAAAACAGCACACTTTTATGTAATATTTAGAAAAAATAAAGCAAATTTTAAGCAATTCTGGCCATGTCAACAGGCTTTTACAAGAAGTTCTCTCTAAGCAGAAAGACAGGAGGTCTCTTTATCTTGCCAAGTTGCAAAGTCTTCTGGAAAAACAAACAAACAAACAAAAATATATAATGCATGATATAGATAGAGAATTCATAGAATCATAGAATATCCTGAGTTGGAAGGGACCCTTAAGGGTCATCAAGTCCAACTCTTGACACTGCACAGGTCTACCCAAAAGTTCAGACCATGTGACTAAGTGCACAGTCCAATCTCATATTCTTGTTCACAGCCTGCTGGAAGGAAGGAAAACCATGTCCAGCCCTTCACAGGCTCAAAGTGGCTGATATTCTTTCTGCAAGTGCACTGCACCTCTTTACCTCTGTAATTATACCTACCAGGTGTTTATTGTGGTGGTACCAGGGAGGTGGTTCTTTTGCCTTTTGAACCGTACAGTACAGTCTCACAGAGTCTAGAGTAGGAAAGCATCTATGCTATTGGTAGTGATTACTTCAGAGAGATTGTCGTTGTCCACTGAAACCCTCAGTAATGCATGGCTTAAAAAGGCAATGCAACCTTATTATCTAACCATATCTTCATTAAAATTTTAAGAAGGAGCTGTTTATAACACTACCACAAAACATGGTGTTTTATCTCAGCTACACAATGAAATTTAAATGCAACTTCTTCACAGCAATAACTTCCATGTTCATAAAGATTTGAAAGCTGATATTGATTGAATCTATCATCTTCACAATTGCCTACCTAAGCTCAAAAAATGTACCTTCAAATACACTTTGTATTGCTTTTTTTTTTTTTTTTTTTTAACTATGTGTTTGGAAGGATGTCCATGTCATTTTTCCCTACCAGTACTGCAACAGAAGACTGGCATATTTTTCTTGGTAGTATATCGAGACCAGGGAGAATGGAACAACTTCAGAACAAAACCTCTGCTCTTAACTTTATGATTGGTAGACATTATTATTTATTACCATAAATTTTATTATAAACAACCTCCTAAAATAAATATTTCATCAGAGATTAAGACTTAAATAATCTAGGGCAAGGAAAAGCCTTGAGGTCTTAATAAATGTTAAAGGACTTGACATTATTGCTGATAACTTAAAATTTTAGTCACTTGGTTAGAGCTGTTGCATTGCTTACTTTGTTTGTTTCTTTCAGTTTAAAAGGGGGATTTTACAGATGAGCATAGAGTCATAAAGTATGGATGGGGGAGATTTAATCAGTGCACACGGGAATGTACTATACCACCAGATTGCAATTATTAGACCATTTCCACTTTCTTAGGAAGATCTTACTCTCAATTATTTGCTAGCAAATAAATGAGTAAACTAATAATAATGCTGAGGTCTTAGTCTTGCTTCCGTAATAGATGGCTCAGAAGAGATCCTTTGTAATTCAGCCTCAATACCATATGTCTCTGTTGACATTAAAGTGCTTAGTTCCAAATGAGTTGGCTTCATTCAAGCATCTTAATTCAAGAGTGGATGATTAGATCTTAAGCTAAAAACCTATTAGGATGTAAGCACTTATGTTGCTGAAAGGTATTAAAGGAACAGCATAGTGTGGTTGCAGATAAATCGTCTGTTTCTAGTACTGATTGGTTAAACCTTGTTTGATCTTCAAACAACATTTAAAATGAGCTTAAATGTTCAAAGTTGAACATGGCATAAGTAAACCTCCAGGATACATTATGTGAAAATAGATTTTGATGGCTTTTTAGGAGATGGAAAGCTCAGAGATGATAACTTGATTCTCTGTGAACAGACATAATGTAAGATGCTTTAAAGCTTAGGAAGATATCTTTTCGAACTGAAACGTATGTTTTTAACTTTCAGTTGGTAAAGCATGGCAAGAACTGTAAGAAACTCCTAAGAACTTTTCAGTCATTCCTGGACATTTTTAATAATCTCGCAGGCTGTGTACTTGATTTTATTTTTCATCTGCAGAACAAGGCAAATTATATAGTTAGCAAAACACTCAAATTCCTATACTAAGTAAAGTGAGTTATTGTCTGATTCCTTGTTGAATAAAACTCAAATATTTAAAGTAAAAAATGCTATTTTGAAGGAATGCTTTATGGTACAATTTAAACCTGTATTTGACCAAGGCCACTATAAATTTATTTTCTAAATGATGTATTTCGCTTCCAGCCCTATGACAGAAATATAAGATGAAATAAATACATAAACAACCTTGAAATCTTACTTAAATACTAGTTTATAAAATAAGTAATAAAAATAATAACTGAATTTTAGAAGAAGTCTTGTGATTTGTGAGGTCTAATTTGGTGACTGCTGAGAATGTTTGGTTTTGACTGTGTTGCCAAAATTGGTTGCAGGATAAGACTGTCAAAAAGCAATTCCTCCACAATGGTCTATGTGAGTGCTCAGCTTTTGCTAGTGGTCACATTCATTTCTGTAAATCAATATATGCTTAAAAACTGACAATCACTTAGCATGTGTTATTGCCATCTAAAATATAGGTAACTCTTTCATAATGATTTATCTTTACTTGCATATAGGAATCTTACAAGGAGTACATCTTGGGGTGAAATGTAAAAACAGGACAAAACAAAAAACTCACAACTGATTAAAACCGCAGTGATTTTCTTTGGGTTTGTCTGGAGGATGATCATTTTCTGATGGTTTCTTTGAGGAAGAGCAGTTTACGTGATGCTGACTTCTGCTCATTTCTTGCTGCAAATTAGGCTTATAGATCCCTTGAGACAATGGCAAGCTCACTTTTGTTATTATTCACTCTGCTTTAATGGAGGAGGGGAAATAGGAGGCACCTTTGCAGGCTATACTGAAAACAGAGGAGTTTTAGGACATGAATAAGGCATCAACTTAAAAAACAAATAAACATTTTTAGACATGTTGCTCTGTTGTAGGGGTGCAGCTTTGCTTCTAGATGAACAACGTGCTTTCTTCTTTCCTTCTCTGAACTTCTCATTTACTAAGCACAAGTCAGTAAGGGATTGCTGCTTTAGTTAAATCAGCAAAATTTTTGTATTTAAGGCAAAAAGTCAAACGGGTCCATGCAGCTACAAGGCTTAAGAAGCTATTCTCTAGTCTTTTAACCCCATTTCTGCTGGGAAGCTGAGTTACTGCAAGTGAGGGAAACCAAAAATAGCTGTCTCTGTTCCCATCTGTGGCACTGCTGTGACATATAGACCTGTCAGCCTGTGGTTTTGAGGGCAAAGTCCTGGACCTGTGTGCTGCTGGAAACCCTGCTCAGGACCCAGTCTGGGAGCCACACATGGCTTTCTCAAGTCAGCCACAGTATGTGAAGCGGAGTTGAGGCTGGCCTCAGGTTGCTTGTGTTGGCTGTAGGAAGAGAAAAAATGCCTGGTCTACCACACCAGAGTAAGTCAGCTATGCTTTGGGGCTAATTTGAACTGGCTGAGTGAGTTCATAGCCTATTGATGCTTTGCAGCCTATGACTATGTTGTTTGTCTTTGACTCATAGTTAGAGTTTTAGCCAGGTTGATCATAATCAGACCAAGAAAGGTTTCACTCATCTACACTAGGATTTTATATCTTCATTGATCATGGTTTCAATGAGAAAAACCTTTTCATCTAGTTTGTAGTCCCCTTTTGTTCATGTATTTACTAGGGTCCAGTATTGTCCTAGGTTAACATTGTTCTCCACATGTGTGTCATGACAAACCACTACACAAACCCTCCATCCTTATGTCCCATTTGGATACATATGCATGAGTAAAAGAACTATATCAAAACCTGTTGCAATGATGAAGAAAGGTACATTGATATAAAACAATATAACAATGTGAACTTCCTTATAGACCTCCTCATTTTGAGTAATCCTCTGAATATGTGCTGGTTTACGAGATGAAATAAGTACATGAAACAATTAGGCTAATGGGGAAAGAAAGAGTAATTGGGAGAGGGAAGAGTAGAGAGTGAGTAGCAATGCATGAATTCACATTCCCAGAAATCAGTACAAAGGATAAGCAACAGGCTACTATTCTGAACTCCTTGACAGGAACAGGAGTTGATTTTCATTAACAAATTAATGTGTTTCAAAACTTCAGAAAATGCATATTTTCAGTTGTTGTAAGCTGAATGCCCTATGGCAATGTGCAAGAACGATAAAACAATTCATAACCTAAAGACTGGATATTATCTAGTTGAAGGGGAGAATCTGAAGTGTGGGAACAGTCTCTCCCTGCTCTCACCAAAAGAAACAACCCACTACATTTGAATTTCTCGAGTGAGAATTCTGGTTGACTTTGTCATTTATTTCTAACAACCTATTTACTTACCTGAATCTCTACTTGATGACTCCTTGGTCTTCCCTCCTCAGCCAGCCTCCCTCTCTTGTCTGTAACATCATCACCTGCACCCTCACAGTGGTTTGTGGCAGAAGCAGAAGCCTCCATTTTCTGATGGTGTGACCTACAGGCTGACCTGGTGCTGCCCCACTGCTGCATCACCTTGCAGGTAGCACTGCTCACACACTACCACTACTACTTTCAGTCCAGGGCAGCTAGGAGGCTCAACCAGATGAGATCCAAGTGACTCTGTAAATTTTGGCTGGATGTACACCATACCTGCCCCCTTTCCCCACCCTGCCAGACTACAGGATAGGTTTTTTCAGTGCTGTCATGTTGCCCACTGTATCCTACCCCCTCACAAAAGGCACATACAGATTCCTCATGGCTCATGGTGAAAGAAATACAAAGCAGTTCTGCCTGTAATAACTAAAAGATTTATGAGATGGCCATACTCTCAGTCTTAGGAGTGCCAAGTGCTGATGCTCAGCACATGATGATGGGGGGCCAGGAGGGTGATAAGAGCTATAATGAGCAGCATAACTTTAAGCTCATGAAGCTTGTCCCTGGAATAGCTCTTGGGATTTGAGAGCTGAAGACATGACCTCCCAGGCTGACACAAGGGTACGAACTGTGTCAGTTCTGCTCTAACAGGAGTACATCAAGGCTAATGTTTTATCTCCTTAGTGCTTCTTTTGGTGCTTCCCAAAAGCACTTAACATAAACAGGCTGATCAAATACTGGCTTTGCCACACGTGTGTAGCTGAAAACTGCTACTAAGGCATGGTTGGTCTAACAACATCTAATGTGTTAAAAACTTTTCAGACTCTAAGTGAGTTTTATTAGTTCAACCGCCTGGCTTATTATTAGGTCCTTTCAATTATCCTCTGATGTTCACGTGTCACTGTGCTGAGTGAGGCACATTTTTTCCCTTTGCAAAAGGGTGTTTCTGCAGACTTGCCTACCATACACCAGTAAGTGCACAGGAAATGTTGCCATATAAAAAGCTGATGCCAGCAACAAGAACATGTTAAAAGCCAGCACAGTGGCAAGAACTGGCAAATCCTGAAAATATTTTTTCTCTCTTTTGTTCATTAGAAGAGGGAGCGTGGTGCTGAATGAGCTAGAAAACTTTGTAACAGCCATCTTCTCAAGCATGTGGTGTTCATGTGTTTAGACACCCACAAGAGTCTCCTAGCCTTAGTAAAGCTGGTAATATTGTTGAAAGTACTGTCATGTTATGGTTTAAAAACAAAACAAAACAAAAAACTGTGAGGAATATTATGTGTAAAAAATCCTTTCCTTAGACACAGTTCAGCTAATTCACCAACAGCAGAACATTAAATGGGAAGTCACACTTACGTGCTGTTTATAGTTAAGAAGAACACGTGTTTGACAGTAACAGAACATCCTGAGACCTTTCCTATTCCTGATCTATTTTTGGAGGCAGAGGGAACTCTTTTTCTCCTCCCAGGACATTAGCTTTGAACCTTGAGGACAGCTTACAAATTCACGAACTAAATGAGGGAGAGATCAGTACTTGCTCAAAGTTGCTCAGGCAAGCAACAAAGCTCATTTTGATTATCCAATTCAATTTCCAACTTTTATTTGAATAGCATGTAAAATTGTTTTAAGAGCAAGAATCATTTCAGAAAACAAAAACAAAACACAAACATAAGCATATTCAGTTGTAGGAATATGATCCACGTGGATGCTCAGTGGGACGGAGAATTTTGCAAGAGGACATAAATTGCAAAATTAAGGAACAACAGATGACACGTTCACTTGCACCACAAACTGGCAGTAAAAAATGCCAGGGCAGATCTGGGCTGCATACCAGAAGCATCGGATAACAGGGTAGGAACTTACAATTACTATAAGAACTTTGGAAATTTTCTGTTTGGGAGTAAGGATAAATCTACTTTGTCTGAATGCTAATCTGAGTGCTTCACTGGCTGAAGCTTGTCCAAGGTAGGGTGAATGCCAGCAAAATATAATTTTCTCTCTATTGTCACAGAGGTTGTGTTTTAAGACCTATTACACAGCTGTGATGGGGTATAAGTCTATGTTGATGGCATGGATTTTTGCTTCTTTGAGGGTCTTAGCTCTGTTGTTTGCTCTCTTTGTGTTATAAATGTCTTTATTAAAATCAATATAGTTGAAGACACAGATATACCAGCTTAGAGGTTTTGCTGTTTTTGTAAGAAGACAGTAACTTGCGGTGTAGGTATGGCAGAAGAACACCTGGAGTTTTACATTCATTGTAGGCCTTTGGTAAGCAGAAAGGAGCTTGAAAGTTGGAGGAAGGCAAAACAACAGAAAAGAAAAACAAAATTTTACGTTAGTGAGTGATTTGTGCAAGAGAAGTTATGTGATATTGGCTAGGTGAAAATACTAGACATTTGCATAGTCATTTGTGACCAATCATAGGTGCAAAAGAAAAACATTACAGTTTAGCTGCATTCAAAGTCAAAGAAAAATAGTAATCCTGAGGCGACATTTCTGGAAAATGAAAATTTAAGTATGAGGTCACACACACAAAAAAAAAAGTAGTAGTGATATTAGTAGAAGAAGAGGAAAAACTACTTGCTGTTGAAAGAGCTGTCTAATGAATTGCTAAGGAGCCTTTTCAGCCTTGGCTTTAATTATAATGGTTGTTAATTGTATTTTCAATCTGTACGTGGATTAACTTGAAATTCAGAATCGTTTATGACTTTATGATATGAGGGAAATGGGGTTATTTAGCCTGGAGAAGAGGAGGCTCAGGAGGAACCTCCTTGCTTTCTACAACTGCCTGAAAGGAAGGTGTGGGGAGCTGGGGGTTGGCCTCTTCTCACAGATAACTAGTGATAGGACTACAGGGAATGGACTCAAGTTGTGCCAGGGGAGGTTCAGGTTAGAAGTGAGGAGACATTTCTGCTCAGAAGAAGCAGTCAGGCATTGGAACAGGTTGCCCAGGGAGGTGGTAGAGTCACCATCCCTGGGGGTGTTTAAGGAAAGGTTGGACATGGTGCTCAGGGACATGGTTTAGTGGGTGACATTGGTGGTAGGGTGATGGTTGGACCAGATGATCTTGGAGGTCTCTTCCAACCTTAATGATTCTGTGATTCAGTGCAGAATCTGCCTGAGAAAGCTACCGTAGCCAAACGGCAAACACATACCCAGTGGAGATGACCACGACTTCTCTATAATCCACTTATAGTGAAAACCTAGTCTGCCTCAGGCTACTCTGTCCCTGTGCCAAAGGCTTCTTGAAATGACAGACTGCTAAGCAGAAAGAGTAGCAGGTTCACCCTTTCCTTGGGAGGTGAACTCTGGGCTCTGGTGAGGACTGCCCCTGCCATGCACCAAATGGGAGCCTTGCTAGGTGCCTCAGTCATGTTACACATGTGGCTCTGTGAGGCTTGTGCAGGGGAGCAGGAGGGGAGCGTTCCCTGCAGGTTGGAGCAGGGGAGTGCACCCCTCCTTTGGGAAGCCCAATGGATCTCAGTCCAGGTGTGCCCACTGCTAGAGTGGAAGTGGTAAGGCTGGGCCAAAGGTCGTCAGCAACCATCACACCAGAGACTGTTCAAATGTCCTGCAAGTAAGCAGCAGTAACATATCTATGTTTTACAGTTGTAAAATACCATATAACCAGGGTTGTCCATATGCATCACACCAGTACCTTAGGCTGTGCAAATAAGGGCACCAGTCCAAAGCAGTAGAGAAAGCCTGCAGATGCTGGCCTGAATGTTTTGCAGTACTTAAATGTAACTTTGTTTCCCTTCATTTTCCTGTTTATTAAAAATACAGTCAGCGAAGACAGAAACTGTGAATACTAGGTAGATTTACTCTGCAGTGAAAACTATGTAGATAAACTATGTCATTCCCCTTTCCTTGCAAGGGTGTTATGTATTGCTCTTTAGACAATCTCAGAACTCAGCTGTGCGTTATTTTGTCAAAGCAGCTTCTCTGATTTGGGTGATGATTGTACATACAGATAGCATCTTACCAATGCTATCAAAATTTTCATTGAATGCCCTTATTATTGTTGCATCAGAAGCTCTTTAATCCTTTGTATTTTTAATAGGAAAGAGCCTGGAGCCTTTTTTTTTTTCAGCCTGTAATAAATTCTGTTTTATTTTCAGTGAGATAAATCAACTGCATGCGTGTGTGTGGGTATGGGGTTTCTTGCCTGGAGGCACCCATGAGCAAAATGCCAGGCACAGAAAATGCCAGTGGAATTCTGTTTCTAATAGAAAAGAACAGTGCTTATAGATACATTTTCTCTTGTACATCCCATAATGTTTTGCTATGACGAGTGCCTATGGTACAAAGAGAAATAACCTTTTAAAAATGCTTATTCAAGATCCTGCTGCAAACTGGTGACAGTTTAAACTAAGTAGTTCAAAGACAGTATTAAGCTAATTTTGGGCTTTGACCTACCACCTGTATTTTCTGTCATGTGGTCAGAATAGACAGTTGAACCATAAGAATTACTCTGAGAGTCATGGAAATTAAGGTTCTCATTCAATATAAAACAAAGATATAATCTCTCTGATTTTAAGATTATAAAACATATTCATTTTTGGTCAAGCAAGTGTGAAGCAGATCAAAAAAAAAAAAAAAAAAACAAAAAAAAAACCCACAAACAAATGTATGTAATAGAGCTAGGCAGAAGAGAGATCTGATCAGGGTCTCCTGCTTCCTACATGGATGTCTTGGGCTAATTGGTTTTGAGTGTGGAGGTAGCACGTCTGTCTCAGGGTTCACAGAGTCACAGAATGATTAAGGTTGCAAGGGACATCTGCAGGCTGTCTGGTCCAATGCCCTTGCTCAACCAGGGACACCTAAAGCAGGTTGCCCAGGACCATGTCCATGCAACTTTTGGGGGTGGGAATAGGGTGTTTTTCTGATTTTATTTTTTTCTTTTGACCAGAGATTTAATTCTGGACAAGACAAATGTTTTGTCCAAAGCTTATATCTTAACAGAAAAAAAGTCCTTGTTTTGAAAGATTATTATTTTTAGACACACACACACAAAAAAAAGTCAAACAAAAATTTTAATACAAAAAAATCAGTAGATACTTAGAATGTCTTCTCAGCTGGGTGTATAAAAAATTCACTTCTGTCTTCTGAGCATAATTAAAAGTAGCACAGATGGGCTCTGGGAAAGAAAAATCACTGGGATGACAAGACAGCACAGGTACTGCACTAGACATGCTCATGTGTACTAACAATCTTTTTGGGCTAAAGAAAAATAATTGTAAACAATGTCATGATGCATAAAGACAGGGTGGAAAGCAGTAACAGTGTAGTACAATTATTGAAACAATCATTTGTTACCTTGTGTTTACTCCTTGTGACATCATCTCAAAGGATTATGGACTGATTTTAAGCTTCAATGGTTTATGGATGTGATTGACAATTCATTTGTTATAACCTATATTTTATTCCCGTATGTATATAGGTCTCAGATAAAAATAGTGTATGAGATAACTTCAATTTAGAAAGCAGCCTAGAAGCCTAGAAAGCACTGCAGAACATGTAACCAGTAATGGCAAGATATTGGGGAAAAAAAAATGCTATTTAAGGTCCTGCGTATGGAAATGAAGTAAATATGCTACAAACTCTAGTTCCACAGGTCTATAATCAAAAGAAAATTTACAGGAGTTACTACTGAATCATTTTTGTTCCAGGTCTGTTCCAACTGCTCACGTGTACAATGTGCTGAACAATGCCATCTTCCAAATACACATAAACTCACATGCAGATGAGGATGAGATTGTATTGTCCTGTTCACTATAAAGACCCTGTAAGCTGATTTCAGCTCTTGTCTACTACCTTTTTTTCTGAACTGCTGTTTTCCATGTTTTTCAGTGATTTTTATTTTTATTTTTTAATGAAAATGTGCAGTAATAAAGAACATTTGGTACACTCTTCTGATAGTGGCTATTTAATTTCTTGATGGATAGATGCTGAGCTCTCACTCTCCTCAGACTTCATCTGTAGTATTCCTTTCATAGCAGTTAATACATATCCTGGAAATGGTGCTTTTTTTGTTGTTTGTTTGTTACAAGAGCAAAGAAGAGAATGTCCATTAATATGAACACTTATGTTAGAATGAATGATGCCCCATTTGACTCAACGAGTACAGTTTTCAATTAAGTAGGTCCTGTCTTTTTGCCAAAATCTAGCTGTACAACATATTAGCAGACTTCTCTGGTATTTGCTTTCCCCAACACTGATAAAATAGGAGAAAAATGTTCTTACTGAAAAGATTTTGGAGACAGAAGAGTGGTTGTTTTATCTCTCCTGAGCCTGTTTTTAGGTATTCAGAATCCGCTAGTGCTAAAACTTAGTGCAAACTGTAGGTGGCACCATTTGTATAAATTTTGCAGACCACTAGGGAAAAAAAGTTCCCCCTTTGTAGAATTTCCTGGTAGCTTGCCGTGATCGTATAGTGGTTAGTACTCTGCGTTGTGGCCGCAGCAACCTCGGTTCAAATCCGAGTCACGGCAAAGAAGGGTGTACTTTTTGGAGAGATGTAACTAGAGACTGCGTATTAAAAATTATCTATTAATGATGTCTAATAGTAAGATGGGAAAGCAACCAGAGGTTCTGTAGTTGTTTTGCTAAAATAATATGTGACACAAATATTATTTTACTAATCCAGTTGCCGAGTGTGATTTTTTTTAGATTTATTCAAATGTTGATGGATATTGTGATAAACATTGTGGCATAGTGAGCATGTAATTTCTACTCATTGCATCTACTTAAGACCTGAACTGAGCAATGATGTCTGTCTGGTTTTCATCTTTGCTAGTTTTATATACTAACACAAAAGCCTGAATTGCTTGGAAATAGGACAGTGGTAGATGTGGAAACCCTGCTTACCTAGCCATGGACTGCTGTTAGGAGGTTTTTGCTGGTGACAGGCAAGAGGAACCATCATCTATCAGTGATTCTAGTAGTTCTCTTTGGATTTCCCTAACTGCTCTGCATCACTGAATAATGTGGGCTCAGGTTCTTGGAATGAAGACTTGTAAAATGACCACATGAGTTTTACAAATTATTTACTGCAACTAAAGGCAATTTGTGTAGTAAATGACAAAATGACAACAAAATTACATAGCTGGTAACAACTGGATTCATAAAGGCCCACTACTACGGAGTTTATCAGATTATTTGCATGCCACTGAGTGGAGTTTCTGATAGGTGGTTCTTTAATTTTATAAGGAGTTAAGCCAAGAGCAAGAATGGTTTTCTCCTGTTATTGCATTTGCATTTGATGGGACATGAGTTCTCTACATAATGCACTGTGCCTTGACCAGTCTCTGATGGATTCAAGCTTCCAAGATGGGCCCAGGTCTCACAAAGCATGAATGACAGGTGCTCGTCTCTCTGGAACCAAGGAGAAGCTTTCCTTGTCCTCTGACCTGTTGAGGAAATGAAAGAAAAAATTCTTTGCACCTATATCAGGAAAAATACAGAAACCCAATAAGCTGGCTTGGGAGAGCACCTCATCTCTGGAGGCTGGAGGCTGAGGTGTCCCAGTTGTGGCTAGTGACTCTTGGCATCTTCTGACCTCCCCCAGGCTCAAGACAGCTCTTTCTGGTATGTTTTAGGGTATCTGATAGCGTTCCTCTGATTGGCCTCAGACTTCTGTCTAAACATCACTCAGTCTTTTAGGAACATATCAGAGCAATTAGCTCTCAATTTCTTGGTCTAATTGACAGGACGGATGTGACTGATTTTCCAAAAGAAAGCAATTTAGAAACATACTCTGACATAAAAGCAAGAAGGATGATCTTTCGTACTCTGTCCCTGCTACTCTCTCCCAGAAAATTCATCTACCATGTTAGATCTTATAAACTCCTGAGACTAGCTCCTCACAGGTGCACATATTCTTTAAAATATCCCAGTGAATGAAGTCCTAGAACTGAAATCCCAAAATTGTAAAGCCAGAAATTCTGCTCTGTTCATGCATCATCCTGAGGCTGTCAAAACAGTCAAGGTTCAGCCCTGCTTAACATCAAGGCCCCTTGCTACATACATATATCCAGTAATTCAAATTGTCCTTTTTGGTCTTTTATGATGAGTTACCTGGAAAGTGTAGTCATTTTGCTTGCCTTACTTTGTTTAGGATACCGATAACCAAATTATGAGTGAAATGCTCACTCTACATAAACAGATAGCAAGAACAGTGTAGGCTGATAAGCAGATCTTTTTTAACAGTTCCTCTTCCAATTATTCATTCTTCTTACAAGCAACTCAAAATTAAAACTCAACTTCATTTTGGACTATAAACATACTAATATAGGTGACTCCCTGCATTCCATTTCCTGCAAAATATTTATAATTTTTTTTTCCATCTCACTGGGGAAAAAGAAAAAAGAAAAAACAAAAACAAAAACAATGTAGTACAAAACAATTTCTGAGGTTATCAGGGTTGCAGCATAGAAAACACAGAGGTTTAATCCTGAAACTGATTTTGAACCTTGAAATGTACAAAGAATTACCAGTACATGTATGCTTCTGAAACATGCAGGTCCTCATTTCTAGCAGACATGTCTAGATAGCACTTTTCCAGTTGGAAATGCTGATTTAATAATAGTACATTAAAAACTTTAACAAGGACTCAGCTTTACAAAATCCATTTCTGAAACCCTGATTTATATATTTATTTATTTATTTTTCTCTAAGAAGGCCAAAGAGAACTTCTGCAGCCTTTTCTGGCTTTATGAAGAAAATTGGTCTGTTGGGAAATGAAGAATAATATTTTAAAAGCAGAACAGAAGAAGAAAGTGCATGTCTTTCTCTGCAGCTCTTCTACACCATTTCGTGCCTGCCTTTGTTCTTGTGCATGGCATGTTCTGCATAGAATATTAAATCTTTTAGACATAGATGTGTCTATTTCCATATCCATAACATTTCTAATTCACATTCTGGCACTGCAACTGATGCATCCATCAGCAGTGCCTGGGAAGAGATTTATTTCTTGTTATTGTGTTTTAACATTAGCTTTTGATTAGGGTAAGAACTGAAAGTGTTTTTAAGCTATGGAGAAAGATACCTAGTTGTTAAGGAGGCAACACTGAACAGTGAGACTGGAAAAAGTACTGAAAGATTAATTGAGCCTGATGCAGATTTTTTCTTCCTTCATTTTTTTGGGAGTGCAGCAAAACTGGTTGTATCCTGTCTGATGTTCATATCAGGTGTTGAGCAGGATAGAAAGCAGTGGCTGTTTTGAATCTGCAGTCATCAAATCAAATTAATTCTGTTTTTTCATTCTCTTTACAGCACTGCAGCTCATATTAAAACTTTTATAGGTCCCTTCTGAAATCCTTTCAAAGGGCTCTGGTCAAGAAGACTCTTTGAAAGTAGATCTTCTGTGGTAAAGAGAACTCCAGAAAGCTTGAATAGCTGGTTGTGCTTTAGCAAAGAATGCCAGGAATTCATTTCACAGGTGGGATGATTTTACCTCTGGAAATTCAGCTCTGAGTTTACAGGCTATTATTGCAGGATGGGTAGTAATTGTAGAAAATTTGGCAGAGAGAGAGATTCCTGAGCCTGATGTGTAAACATGACTGCGTAAACAATGCCCGATGCTGCAGTTCTGTAGGTTTTCCCACAGTCTGTCTTCAGTGTTTCATCAAAGAAATTGTGCCCTTCTTGCTAAATAAAACTGCGTGGCTTCTGACTTGTAAATTTCCAGCAGTTCCTCATAGCCGTAACAGTGCAGAGCTCACTGGAACACATGTGAAGGCTGTGGTCAATTTTTGAACCTTTCAACTTGTACCACTTTGGGTTAAGCTCTGGCTCAATCTTGAATCCCACAGCTTTCTGCACTACATTTCAAACTACTGACTCAGGCCTGGTTTCACTGCTTGATCAAGATTTCAGCACAAATCTCATGCCCCAAACTATTCTAAATAGTGTTTAATCTGTTTTTGTTTTCTCTGTGGTTTTATACCTTATGAATTCTAAATTCCCTAATTTTTATTCTAAAAAATTTGTAAATGTATCCTCTTCACCTGGAATTTCACAGAAGCAAAATCAGCTCTTTGGGCTAGATTCAAACTCATTTGATAAACTTCTATTTTACAAAGCTTTGTGAAAACTATGCTTAATATTTTAAAACATTTTCCTTCACTCTCTGATAAAGAAATATTGTATATGGTTTCTCTGTGCCAAATACAACTCAAATGACATTGTGATACCATTTTAAAGGAATTTCAGTGTAACAGAGAAATCTCCTTTCAACAGGATCCCACAGCATAATGTCTTTAAAATGTTTAAGAATGGAATAAGAGTGAAAAGTCTTGATAACTCATACTAATACAGCAAATATTTTCTGTTGTAACACAGTCTGCTGCGTTAGTATGATCAGTGTCACTGTGCTGCTAAACCAGCATCTACCCACCTTTTGTACCTGAGAGGTAAACATGGAGCCAACAATATAGTCACTGCATCATTTTGGCATATAAATATCTGAGGGGATCTGATGGTGTCAAGAGGATGAAGCTGGTCTCTTTTCAGTTGTGCCAAGCAAAGGGACGAGAGGCAACAGGCACAAACCAAAGCACAGGAGGTTCCAGCTGAATATGAGGAGGCACTTCTATACTGTGAGGATGACAGTGCACTGGCACTGGTAGCCTGGAGAGGTTGTGGAGTCTCCTTCTCTGGAGATATTCAAAACCTGCCTGGATGCCGTCCTGTGCAATGTGCTCTAGGTGATCCTGTTTGGCAGGTGGCTTGGACTAGATGTTCTTCAGAGGTCCCTTTCAACCTTGGCCATTCTGTGACTCTGTGATTCTGTGATTTCTGCCTTGGGAATCCTAGTTTAGACCTGGTGCTTCCAGGGTCCTAATTCACTCTTCCTTTTAATAAAAAATTGTCTGTCTCTGATGAGACTTGTTTTGTTTTCCAGATGTGCATCACTCTCCAGTTTGTTTGGAGTGGCATGTTAAAAGAAATAAATAAAAAATAAATCTGGTGTATATTTTTAGGATCTATTTACTCTGGGGTCTGTACTACTGCTGTTTTTCACTGGGCAGCTGAAGGCGAGAAGGTGTACTGACCTTTGTATTGGCTCAGAGAATAAAACTTCTTTATGATATAACCATGAAGGCATTTGTATTAAAACCATATGGAGTAAATTAGTGTTTTACTGTTAGACACGAGAGGGAAAAGTCTGAATTACTTAGCTAAAACAACAGTAAGGAAACTAGCATATCATGGGCAATTCTCTTTACAAACACGATTTGAAGTTTTGTGCAAAAACTGAAATTGACTGGAAAATAACTAGAAAAGGACTCTAGAAAGACTGCTATAAGAAAAATAAAGTATTTCTCTGATACAAAAATGTAAAATTTTGAAAAAAAATAAGGTGGATCCATCTGCTATTGACCTGCTTTTTTTTTTTTTTTTTTTCTTTTCTTCCCATATTGTCTTTTGTATTTCTTGTTTGCTAAAAGATAAAGATTGCTTTACTGGAATTAAAAATTCCCTGCTGGTCTTCATAGTTGCATGAGTCTTGCTTTACAAGCAATTCCTTTTCATCTTAATAGTTTCAAGATAGTTTTCCTTCCTTACTGAACCCTAGACAGACACCTGGAGAAAGTTTGCCAAGAGCTGGGAAGCCTGTGTCTGGATGTCTGAATAGGGTTTGACTTCAGAAGCACATACACTGTCTTCAGTATCAAAAACTTTTGAGATTCCAGCTTCAACTTTATAAACAGACATTTCCTATATACAAATGTTTGTTGCCTTACCCTGCTTTTTCTTTTGGCTTGTAGTCAGTCTCTCTGCTTGTGTATGAAGAAATCATTTCAACAAAATGAAGTAATTTCCACATCATTCAGCAAGATGCATAGATATCTAATGATGAAATTAGAATTGGTCGTGTGATCTGAAGTTCGTTAATACATTTCTGTTCATCATCTATTAATACAAATGAGAAGTAAAACTGTGTTGTTGCGTGGTTCTCTGAATGAAAAATGTGCCTATCCATAGGCACTTGGGATTGTTTCCTGAAAATTTGTTTCCTTGTATATTTCAGCTAACTTCCTTACCTCAGCATCCCTAGACTGAAAGACCACTAACACCCCCAGTAAACATCAGTTTTATCCATGAGGCGGTGTAAGGAGGAAGCATGAATATTGGTTAGCCAAACAGAGAACCATGTACAAACTTTTCCCTCCTTTTGGCAGAGTCCTCCCAGTCAAATCATCCTCTCCCCATAAAAAGAGTACTGCATTTCCAGGAGCAGTTTGCTTATCTTTAATCAAATTTCTAATGTAGACATGATGTCTGCCATTCACTGCTATTGATTACTGGCCCAGTAAGTGCACCATTCCAAGAAGTAAGATACAATCCCCCCTCAGAGTGAAGAAATTAATTGTATGTAATTCTATGCCTTCTTTGCTGCTCTTTCTGGAAAAAATCTTCTGGGATTTTCTTTTGTGATGAGTCATCCCTGGGGACAAATCATAGGAAGAAATACATCTCTGTTGGCAGATAGAAAGTTTGAAAAACTGGCAGAGTGAAGTCAGTGAAAATATTGTCCCAGACAACCTCAGTACTACAACGTCTGTATGAGCTGCTTGAAATCACACAGAAAGAGACACAAAATCACAGCAAGCACCTCTTTGGCGGAGCCATGCAAGCAGTGCCACCTCTCTCACGTGCCTGGTGCTGTTGTGGCACACCCAGGCATCCCCCAACCCAAAACTGCAGAGATGACGAGAATTGTGTGGAGAAGACAGGCGCAAATGTTACAGAGGCAAATATATATATGTATATATATATTCCTGCTCCTTCTGGCAATTGCAGTCTGGCATGGAAATCTTTCATTGTGTTCTGTTTGGCCAGACTCTATGTTCAAATGTACAATACTGTGGAACTGCAAATCTTTTTGTTTTCAGTGCTCTGCCTAGTGACGAAGAAAATCTGGTGAAAGGACATTCAAAGATGTGTAATTATTTTAAAAACTGTTGAAAAGTAAGTGTAAAAATGCATGTTTCCCTCCTGCTCTAAGTCAGATTTCAACAGGTTGCTGTAGCCACAGCATTGGACTGTCACAGCAAGCTGGCACACTGTGACAGGTTTTGAACAGACATGGCAGAAAAAATAAGATTTAAACTAAAATATCAAATGTTGACAGCACTGAGTCACCAAAGAAAGATTTCTGTTGAGGTTTGAGAGTTAATGTTTCAAAACATAAGTCTTCATAGAAGAGTTATTCTAATAATTGTCTTTATTAAATATATTATATCCGCCATTTAGTCTAACTATTTAATGCTGTGTCAGACAATGATAACAAGAAAAGATTGATAATAGCACATATCTTCACAATTTTGTTAATTAGTTACAAAAGTGGGAGGAATTGGTGAGTATAGCAGATGGTTGTGCTGCCATTCAGAAGAACTTCAAAAGGCTGGAGTAATGGGCTGACAGGAAGCTCATGAAGCTCACGAAAGAGAAGTGCTAAGCCCCGCACCTGCAGAGGTATATCCCCATGGTCCAAGAGAAAAAGAAAAGGCCCTGGAAATTCTGGTGGGTAGTGGGTGGGCCATGAGGCACTCATGTCCTTGTGGTGAAGAAGGCCAGCAGCATGTACGCTGAGCTCTCAGCAGAGCATTGCCAGCAGGTGGAGGGGGGTGATGAGTGCTCAGCACTGGTGAGACATCTGGGTGATGTGCCCAGTGCTGGGCTCCCCTGTACAGGCGAGATGTGGACTTGCAGAGTTCAGTGAAGGGCTGCAAAAGTGATGAAGAGCTTAGGAACTGAAGAGGGCGAGAAAGCTGGTACTTTTTAGGCTCAAGAATTAAAGGCTTGGAGGGTGGTGGTGGAAGTGGATTTTATCAATTTGCATATACATCTGATATGAGGGTGAAGAAAATGCAGCCAG
The DNA here is from genome assembly GCF_047663525.1 of Anas platyrhynchos. Lineage (NCBI taxonomy): Eukaryota > Metazoa > Chordata > Aves > Anseriformes > Anatidae > Anas > Anas platyrhynchos. The sequence goes on along the minus strand of NC_092621.1, from coordinate 34,542,754 downwards.
ACTTTTTTCCCTTTTATATACAGTGACAGGACAGAAGACAATGGTCTTTGATTGAAATAGTGAAAATTCCATTTAAATTTAGGGAAAACTTATTTTCTGTGGGGGCAGTTGAACAGCAGACCAAGTTGACTGGAGCAGTTTTGGGACCTCCATCCTTGGAGATGCTCAAAGCCAACTGGGCAGAGCCCTGAGCAGCATGCTGTTGCTGACCCTGCTCAAGTCACCATGGGACTACAGAGTTATTTAAAACTATTTAAAAGACCCAGCATTACTGAGGGACAACCTCAGTGATGCTGGGAGTCTGTGGAAAGATGCACACACACATACACACACACAGGCAACCCAGACCTGTCAAATAAAATAAAATGTCAGTGCTTGCAAATCATTATTTCTTAACATTTCTGTGCTCATAAGCACAGATAATGTATATCTGTGCTTAACAGCACAGGCAGTTGAGCAGAGGGAGCCCACGAGTGCCAAGAAATGGTAAGCAGAAAGCTTGACAACCTTTGCTATTAACATCAGCAAAGCCTGTGTGAGCAGGAGGAGTAAGCAACAGCTAGAGGTAGTGCATCTTAGTTGGTACTAAAACATTTAGGAAAACTTTAAATGTCTTCTCTTACGTTTGCAGAATTGCCAAAGGGTTTGAAACATGTTTCTTGCCCAGTGCATGCGAGTGTTTTATTTTTGCTGGAAGTTAGAGGTGCCAAGTGATGGGTATGAATGGTTAAATCTGCAGATTAGCAAGACTGCATGGAATTTCTTCTTCATGGAACTTCTCTTTTTTGCCAAGGTGAATGAATATAGGTTACATTATTTCAGCCAACTCCTTCTCATTAAAGAAAAAAAAAAAAGACAGAGTTATCTTAACTTGTCTTCTACTAACCACAAATAAATAAAAAGATGTCAATTTGTTAGTCTGTTCAGACTATGCTCTTTTTACTTTCCTTTCTTTAACAACTCTACACAATACGTTTGGTTGTATGTGCTGGTATAATAATAAAAATATCCACAATTGTGCAGCAAATTGATTCCATTTCTAAGAGTTTATCTTGTCCCAGTATTTGCAGTGCCTTGGCTTTGATCCAATAGTCTAAATTATTTTAATAGTGCACAAGGCCACATTTCTGCACCTAAGCACATATGTATAGCTTTTTTTTTGGCATTGATTTGTAAGAGTCTATGTGCTAAATAAAAGACTTTTACATCTGCAATACTCACGCAAGGTCTCATGCTGATTAAATGCCTATCCACTTCATATTTGAGGCCTACTAGAAGCCCAGTAATCTATTCCTCTATACCTTCCATCTGCCGTACTTCTCTTTTGTTGAAATCAAATCAGATCATTGTCAGAAAACCCAGTGCAAACCTACTGTTTGCATGGTATTGTGTGTCATTCAAGAAATTGAGTGTTTTTTAAAACCATTGACATTTTAATCTCAAAATCATGTATGCATAACTGGTGAGTACGTCTCTGCCTTTGATTCAGCTTGTGCATTTATAAGTTTTGAACCTGAATGGTTGTTGCTGGCAGCAAGGGAAAAACGTGTTGCATTAGCCTGTGTCAGCATGTCTAAACACAAAACATGTGCCTCTCAGGATTCTTTTACTAGACAACATGTTAGTTATGTTTCTTTAATTGATTGTGGTTGTTAAAATTTAGCTAAGAGCTTCATTAATTCAGAAATTGTGAATCCTGGCCTAGTGGTACTGAATCATCCTGATTTCATGGTACTGTTAAATGAACCTGGAAAGCCATTCTGGTTGAACTAAACCCCTGTGACACAGTACTATTTTTGCATCTGGGCAAAATCTAGAATTTGTGGGTATTACCATTCTTATTTAATTTTCTGAATTAATTTGTATGGACAGATTATATGAGACCAATGCAGTCTGCAGAATGATTAGGATGTGTTTGCAATTGGGTTTGAAGTGTTTTAATGTTTTTTTCATTTTTTTCAGTGTTCTTCACATCCTTTATCAAAGCCTGAAGTTGATGATGGGTGTCTTTTAAAATAATTTTGAAACCACTTCTCAAAATCACTTTTTTTTTTTTTTTTAATCATTATATTAAATCACTTTTTAAATGAACTTCTCTTCTTATGTTAGTATTGGCTTAGCGTAAGAGCCAATGAGCGCTTTTTATTTAGACATGAATTTTCATAGTATCTAAACAGTACTCTGTTTTGCTGGATATTAAACCTGCCTTTAAGTGAACTTAGTTGGCATATCAAATGTATGACAGCCTGATGAAATCTGTAAAGCACGTTCTGCATCCTTTGACCCTGTTCACTTGGAATTCTTCTGGTGCACATAATGCTGTGAAGAAACCAGAGGGAATGGTGACAGTGTCTGAAAGCCAATACCTACATATCACATCCAGCTGCATTTCAGTCTGCCTGGCAAACACGTGTCAAAAATTGCCTTTATTCATGTCCAGCATCAATTTTACTTATGCGATACAAAAGCATTCTAGCTCCAAGACAGTACTGCGGTATGTCCCTCAGTAATGGGCTTGTCAGACCAGAGCAGACCATCATCTGAAGATTCCTGGCTTCAAATTGTATCTTTAATACTCACAGTAAGTGTATATGAATGGACAGAGTCAATCAAGCTCATCTGTTTAACCTGCCACATTCTTAGACCTGTGGGTGTCATGGTGCAGAGTAGCCAAGCAAATGTAGTTTCTTGACTGTCCAGACAGTACTGTAACTGCACCTCTTCAGAAGAAAACATTCCCTCAAATTACTAAGGCAATGGTGGAAAATATTTATGGCAGCCACATTTAACTTAATTGCTTCCTTACTGATTTACAGCTTTTCTGTGGAAAGGAAAACCAGGAGGCAAAAAGACAAATGAAATATTCACACACTTCTCTAAAGCAAGAGCTGCTTAAAAGAGTCACAAAACCTTACGTGCAGAGATGCTTAAATGCAGATGGTCTACAAAGCACTACCTTTATTGTCATAACTGATACCAAGAACTAGGTACTTCATTGTAATTCATATGGTAACAGATGTGGGGGTCATGGCATTCAGCTACACTAGGATTATGCTAAAATAGGATTCATTTACACTAGATATTAAGGGCCAGGTTTAATAAAGTATTTCATCTTATTACTGAAATCATTAAGCTGGGCATTTGATGTCTTTATTGAATTTGAAACCAAGAGCAGTTTTATTTATAATAAAGTTAACAAACAACAACAAAACATTTTACCTAATAAACTAACTATCTCTTTGTAGTCCAAGCTGTCTTTGTTAATCAGCTTTCTAGAATTCCTGGCATTTCTCACAAGTACTAAATATAACAGTGCTACACACAAAAGAGCATGCTTGTTAGGAAACCTTGGTCTTTTATGACTTGTTTCCGTTAGTGGAATACCTGAGGGAGTGTTCAGTTTGGGACTGACTTTTTGAAAATTCAAATTTAGTCTCATCCAGAAAAGGAGGAAGTACAGTACTCTGTTGCAACCCATACAAAAAATATCATAGGAACTGAGATACACTAGGAAAAGTGAGCTGTAATTATAAACCACATATAATTTTCTAGCAGCTTTGGTGTAACAAGAAACTCGTTTTTCTCAAAACAAGGTACACAAGACATAAAGAACATTTTAAATAAGGTTTAGGTGATGTTGTTGGAAATAAACAGCAGATCTTTCTTACTTGTTCCAATAAGACTTTTTCTCAGAACAGAATTATCCAACAGAACAAAATGGACATTCAGTCACACTTTTGTAGCCAAAAGTGTTATCTTCACCTTGATCTAGTCAGCAATGCCCCCTTTAGTGTCTTCTGTGTGCATCCCAAACTACTTTTTTTTTTTTCAGTTTCAAAGACATTATTAGTTTCCTGAAATCTTCATCATGACAACTTGTGCCACTCCCTCTACCCCTCTACTACCTGATGTTGTCAACAGCATACTGTTATCCTTCTAGCATTATATTACTTCTTTTCCATTCCAAAATCCTTTTTTTTTTCCTGTATAAAGTTTCCTCTTCTCTTCTCTCAGCTGTTGCCTGTAGGCCCCAAATTAAGGTGTGAAATCATGTCACAATAGGACTCACAAGAGACCAATAAAGGATGAGATGGTCCATAAACTGTCCAGTTACATGGACTGTGTTCTTTTAAAGTCAAAAATTGATTAAATCTCTGTATAATTTTGCTAAAACTAGGAAGGCTGCTTCACCTTCTTTAAAGTGTTTTCAGGTTTCTTCTTTGAGCCTTTTTAAGGAAATTGACACTCGTTTTTCAAGTTGGTTGTTGGTGTCTTTTATTATTATTATTTTTCAGATTTCACTTTAGCACCACTAGAATTGCAGTTACACAGAACATCCCTTTTTCAGGAACATGCACATCATCTATACAAGACTACTCTTTCTGTTGATTTGTCATCAAAAAGTCTTTTCCTCTGTCATCAATGTTTTCTTCAGATTTTAAAATGTTTAGGTGCTGAAAACACCCTCACAATCATAATGGGTAGTGTATTATAAATACCATACAAGTTCATTGTGTGTAATGATGACAACACTTGCACAAATTTAAGCATTAGACTACTAAAATACTATTACTGTTAATGACATAACAGCAATGTACCCAAGTGGGCCCAAGAGACCTTGAATTTATTTCCCTGTCAATATGTGTGTGTGTGTGTGTGTGTGAACCATCTCAGCATGCCAGCATATCTCTGGGAATTGCTTTTGTCAGTTCAGTTGTGACCCTTACAGTGTCTGCACTGAGACCTCCCTAAACACTAGCTCAGCAGCATACATTATAAGCTACTACATAAGTGCATTTTCTATTCTTGGTAACAAAACACTGCATTGTAAAAAGTTATTTTGATGTAAATTAATAATCTTTAAAATATGTGGCTTTTGATGGTTGGAGTCTTTTTTTTTTTTTTTTTTTTTTTTTTTTTAACTAATTACTTCGTGTATATGCTATTTTGGTTTTGGAAAGCTCTGCTCAGGACAGAATGTGGATGAAAAAATGAGAGCCACTGTTAGTAGAGGCTCTTCAAACACTGTAGGTGGCACAACTTCCTGGTGCTTTCAGTCCTAATCTTGGAAAAACATTGCACTCAATGAAGTCCATTAATGTATCTACTAAATGGAAGAAAAAAAAATAAACAAACAAACAAACAAACAAAAAACATTCAAAACCCATATATATATTGTTAAAAAATACCTTGACTATCATATTTAATATGCTACATGCAGCTAAAAGGGAATAAGATTCCATATTCATTATTTTTAATATTATCTGGTTTAGATTTGTATGGTAATTAAGGTTTACCTAACAGGAGTTTATAAGGAACGGGCACAATAATGTCAGACTTCTGGCTTCTTTGAGAAATCTAAGCAGTGATCTTTGCTCTGCCTTCAGTTCATCTGAAAGAGGTTTTCTTACTCTAAATAAAAAACTTTGGTGAATACCTACTTTTTAAAAGCTCAAACGAATTTTTTGCCTGATATCTATGAGATAATGAAACATTAAGAGGTTAAAAATCAGATTGAGGTTTGGAAGATACCATAATCTAAATGTCAGAATGAAATTACGAGCATCTACTAGTAGCAGCTGATTCCTGAGATTGACTCACACTGTTAAAACCTTTGTTATAGTCATTAAATTATTCTGTAAACAACTAATTATTTTTAATCATGTTTTCACCAGTTATGTCTACATTTTCAGTATTCAAATGAGAAGGTTCAGATTATCCCTTAATATGATTTTAATTGTTAATCCACCTTTAATTGGTACTTTTTTGGTGAAAAATATTTTTACTGGGACTGAAATAATAGTGATAAGGTTTTCTTTGTATGTATAAATGCTATGTCTGCAAATCCTATCCCCATTTTTTTCCTCCTTTTTTTTTTTTTTTTTCCCTTTTGAAGTACATGGGAATCAAATATTTCATTTAATGGGGCAAGAATATTTTCAGCTTTGGGGTGGTAAGGTGATTGCAGGTTGACATACTAGTCTGTTTGTAATTGAACTGGATTTACCACTACCACTTATCTGTTAACCTCCCTTCTTCAGAGGTTATAACCAATTGACATCTACTGGCATAACCATCCATGTGATCATGGGGGCTTTCTAAGGGGGCTCTCAAAACAATATATGTTCCCTAAACTTCTCTCATAGTATGAAAGACTGTGAGTTTGAGTGAGATATAAAAACTCCTGGTTTTGGAAGATGATGACAAGGAACAATAACTAATATTAACCTAGCCCACATGTGCTGGAACATCATGGCTGCTGGAACATCATGGCTGTCACATCATCTATCTCTAATATGAAAGGGAAGAGGAGAATTGGCCATAGGCTTGCATTGGCTGACCACAGTAGGCATGTCAGCCAATCTATGTATAATTAAGTTTTCCATTTGTAAAATGTCTCAAAGGCATTGTGAGTTCATTTGCTGATGTTGGTAAATCTTTGTTTTTCAGAAGAGATGGTGCATGACCTGCAACATCTAGATATCATTAAATAATATAAATGATATAATATGTCATTTCAAAAACAGATCTATTCCTTAGCATAATTAAGGTATAAGACTTCTTTTTACACCACATTAGTAACAATTACAGTTACAAGACCCTAATATTTGTGCAAGCAATAATTACAAACAAATTGTTACATGAGCTGTCTTAAGTGAATATAACTTCCCTGAAAATGTTGAAGCAACCCTGAGGTAATTAAACTCTTCTGCAATGACCAGTAACTGTAATTGTTTAGCAAACACAACCTTGTCTTCATTCATTTTGTAGTTCACTTTCAAATAGTGTTCTTAGCCTCCAGTGCATTCATTCCTGTGACATTTTGTGAGCAAATCAAAGCCGAGATATCCTTCTGTTCTCTCCCAAACCTCAGCAAGAATTTAACTATAATTCTTTATTTTCTATATCTCTAAAATTCAGACAACAATGTTAAATTATCATAGCTGATAGAAAAATTCTTGGCAAAAAATAGATGAAATGCATGAAAGGGTAATCATAATGCCAGTGAGTATAACATTGTCCTATGTCCTATGGTAGCTCCAACTCAAATGTCTAATAACAGCCTCAAATAATAATAGGTTGGTAAACCTCTTCAACTATTAACCAATACAATTTCATAACTTTTTTTTTTTTTTTTTTTTCCTGAGATGCTATTGCCCTATGCAAATAATAAGCTGAAGCAGAAAGAGGTAACTGACATGTTTATCATGGCATGAATTTGCACTATGACTCAAATGATAGAATTGGTTTTAGAATTCAATTTGACTAAAAGTGCAATACGTAGTGTAGCACAATGACATTATTATTACATAAAAAAGAGAAATTAGGATTTTTTATTATTATTATTTATTTATTACTAGATTACACAAGTGTGCTTGCACTTACAGTACAGGAAAATCTATACAAATTATTTATCTGCTAATAATTTGTAACTTGTTTCATGTAATTTGGACTTTCTGCTTGAGGTTGGGCAATGTTTTCTTTCACCCAAATCTTAAATGACAAAATATTTAGTTGACAACTTTGCTGGATAAAATAAGCTCCCTCTGCTGGATCTGAAAAAAAAAAAAAAAAGTATGAATCAGCATAGGTAATCAAACTGGTTATTGAGGTTATGCCATTCATTTTAGGGAAGTGGATTTTCTTATTAATCTTTCTTGTTCAAAGCACCACTTCAAGAACTTGAAGTTAAAGCTTTATCTACAAGGAATGTAGAACCACTGATGGATATTACTGGCTTCAAAGATGTAAAGGAGCCTTTTCTGAGACTAGTGTTTTTGTTTGTTTGCTTGTTTGTTTCACTAACCACTAAAAAGTCATCCTTTGATGGAAAAAGAAAATATGATTTTGAATAGTAAAGGAAATAATATTATATCTCTTACAACCCTGAAGAGCTTAATTCTATGACTGATATACCTCATATCTGCCTTCCCATCATGCCACAAAAATTGCTTTCAGAGCATGAGATGATTTTAAAAATCATGAGATGTGATGTGAAACAAGTTACCAAGAAAGCATATTTTTTGGAGGGGTTATGCAGAAAGGGAGAACAAAGAGATACCTACCTTTGGGTGTGTTCTTTTCTTAATGAAAACTGAGATTATATAATTATATAGTTACTATATTTATTAGTTATAATTATATGGTTATAATATGATTATACTAATTATATAATCCTTAGTCTCCAACAGTTGCTTAAGGAAAAAGACCAAATGCCATGAAAACCAGAACTAAATAATGACATACAACAACATTACAATTCATAAAATCTAAAATGAAGGCCTCATTTTTCAAAGTTTGCTATGAAACAAAAATCCACTATGACAAAATCAGCTTTTCTTAAACAGTACTTGACTTTTTGATTGTTTCTGTCCTTATACTCTGCATATGCTAGCTGCTGTATACAAACCAAAGAGCATCAAAAATGTGTGATGTGTTTCTGTTCCAAGTTGCAAAGTTTCATAGATGCTTGTAACATTCTGTACTTACCAGAGACTGTGACTAATTAAGCCTAGAAAGCTCACTTGGACAGATCGTCTTGTCTCCAAAACAGAGAGAAAGCATGTTCCATATTAAATTGTATTATTCTGCACTTCTAATTTAAGATCCTTTGGGAACTGGTTTTCATAAACCCTATTGTATCTCACTCCTCTTCCCTGCCTCTTGTAGCAGTCTAATACCTGAATGCTATGTACCCAGACCTTCGAGATTTTTGTTCAAGTAACTTAAAATTTGGCCTGTAATACATATATGCTGAAGGCTTAAAAAGTAAAGAAAGAATACTAACTGTATTTCAGCATCACTGCAGTAAATCATTGCTTTGTTACATGGTTATAGGAGGATTGTCTGCTTTGGCGTAGCTGTATGTTTAGATCTGCAAGTTACATTCTGCTTCTTCATATCTTACACATACACTGTCAAATACCAAAGAATACGGTTATTCTTAAACAGGATGGAATTAACACAAGAATATGATACAATTTCCTGTGAGGAAAAAGAATTAGTCAGACTGGTTGAGGTTGGAAGGGACCTCTGGAAGTCATCTGGGCCAGCCCCCATATTCAAGCAGGGACACCTAGAGCCTGTTGACCAGGACCATGTCCAGATGACTTTTGAGTACCTCAGGAGTCCAACCACACACCTAACACTAGAAGTCCACCTCTAAACCATGTCCCCAGAATGCCACATCCACAGGTCTCTTAAATACCTCCAGGAACAGTGACTCCACCACTTCCCTGGGCAGCCTGTTCCAGTGCCTGATCACCCTTTCTGTGAAGAAATTCTTCCTGATATCCAATTTAAACCTCCCTTGACGCAACTTGAGAACATTTCCTTGCATTGCATCACTTTACACCTGAGAAAAGAGATTGACACATTCCTCACTGCAACCTCCTTTCAGGCAGTTGTAGAGAGCAATGAAGTCTCTCTGCTCAGCCTGCTCTTCACCAGCCTAAGCAACACTAGCTCTCTCATATGTCTAGTCCCTTCATCAGCTTTGTTGCTCTTCTCTGCACATGCTTGAGCAACTCAATACTCTTCTTGTAGTAAGAGGCCCAGATCTGAATACAGTCCTCAAAGTGGAGTCTTCTAATCCTTTGCTGGAGTCTCTCCAGTATGTCCATGTCTCTCTTGTAGTGGGGTCCCAGAACTGGATACACTGCTCCAGATATGGCCTCACCAGTGTTGAGCAAAGAAGGGAAGGATTACCTCCCTTGACCTGCTGGCAACACTTTGCCTAATGCAGTTCAGGATACAGTTAGCCTTCTTAGTCACAAGGGCACATTTCTGACTTATGTTCAACTTGGTGCCCACCAGGCTCCTTGGATGTTTTTCTACCAGTGTGATTTTCTAGCCAGGTGGCCCCCGGTATGTACTGGTGCATGTTGCCATGTCTGCTCTTGGAGGTTTTTTTTTTTGTTTTTTTTTTTTTTTTTTTTAATATGGTTTCTTTCAGACAACCTGTGATCATGATTATGTGTCAGAGCTAGCTTTTTTAAAATCTAAAGCAATTCTTCCTTCCAACACTGAAATGGCACCAGAGTTAATACAGAAGAATTCTTAGAAGTCTTAGACTAGAATACTAGTTAGCACAGCTGAAGTAAAAGATGGTAAAAGATGGTTAACAAGCAGGCCTGTCTTCTCATGTGTAGCGAGATGATTATTTTACCAGATCTAACATTAACCTTCTACAAACACCCTATCTTACAATAGGTTGGCAATTCTAACCCCTCCCCCCCCTCAAAAAAAACAACAAAAAAACCCAAAACAAAACAAACAAACAAAAAAAAACCCAACAAACTCAAAGGAATAACTCTCTAGGGAGGCAAAAGAAAGTAAAACATTTAAGCATACTCTTGGATTCCATTTCTTAAGAGTCTGGATGCTAGAGAAGTTTTGTTTTTATTCACAATCAAAATTTGGATTCACGATCCAAATTTAAAAATGGCAATCAAAAGATTTCTGTTTACTTACACCCAGCTTGAGGCTAAAGAACCTCATCTTTGTCTTCTAACTTTTATCAGCTGTAGGTCAGTAAACGTTGCATTTGAATCAGGATCCCTTTGGTTTTAGTTAAAACATAAAACCACTCCTGTTGGGAAGAATTTCTTAAGGATATCTGGTCCAAACTTTGGTACAAAGATTAGAGCAAGTTCTCTGAGGCCTTGTCTCGTTGTGTCTTGAACATCTCCAAGGATAAACAGTCCACACATTGTCTGTCCAACTTGTTCTTGATCATCTTCATGTGAAAAATCAAGATACATCTTTACATGCAACCAGAATTTATTGTATTGTGACCTTTGACCATTCCTTCTCATCCTGTCACTACACACCCCCAAGAAGATTCCATCTTCTCTTTTCTCTCCCTTTAGTAAACTGAAGACAGTAGTGACATACCTTCCCAAGCCTTCTGTTCTTAAGCTTGAACAAGACCATTTCTCTTGGCCCCTCCTCAAACATCACGTGATTGGATACCATGCCTACTGGTGGACCTCTACTTGACTTTCTCCAGTATGTCCATGATTTTCATACTGGGATGTATAAAGCTGGACACAGCATTCTAGATGTGGTCTCACAAGTGTTGAACAGAGAAGAAAAGTCACTTCCCCACACCTCCTGGCTGTAGGCTTGCTCAAAGAGGCAGAATGTGGTTTGCCTTCTTCACTGGAAAGACATATATTGCCTGTCCACCAAGACCTTGTCTATTCAACCCAGCATCCAGCAGCTTCTGAATAGCTGTTTTTTTAGGCAGTCAGCCTCCAACCTCTACTAGTGCAAATGTTACTCAAACCCAAGTTGCAGGATTTAGCACTTGTCTTTGCAGTGCTTCATGGATTTTCTGTCATCCCATTTCTCTAGCCATTCATAGCAGCTCTGATCTTCAGCAGGTCTCTCAAAATTCACCTGGGATTATTGATCAGTTTATCAAGGGCACATTATGTCCCCGTGTTTGGATCACTAATAAAGATGTTAAACACTTCTAGTTTCAGACTAATTCCTGCAGAACGTCACAAGCTTCTGGTAACCAGTCAGACTTCATAATGCCGGTCACAATCTTATAACCCTGGCATCCCAGACACCTTTCTGCCTACTGTATCATCATATGCTGTCTGTATCTTAACAATCATGGCTAGAGCTGTATACAGGGAATTATTCTGAAGGCCTCTCTAAACTGGGGTAAATGACATCCACCTTCCCCCTCTTGTCTAAACCAGCTTTCATAGGATAAGTAATCCAGCTGGCCATGTATATTTTGTCTTTGCTAAATCTGTGTTTCTGATCATTTTATTCTCTTCCATTTTTTTTTTCTCATGTCATCTGGATATGGTTTCCAGGAGGATTCATTTCATAATCTTACCAAGGACTGAGGTGAGACTGACCAGCCAGCCTGGAGTTCCCCAGGTCCTCCTTCTTGCCCTTTTTGAACATGGGCGTGCATCATTTGTCATTTTCAAGACACCAGAAATCTCTACCAAACATGATGATGTTTTGAAAACAGCACAAAGTGGACTCACAGTGACCTCAGTCAGCTCCCACCATACCCTCAAATGCATTGTCTCATTCTTTAGATTTGTGTATATCCACTTTGCTTAAGTACACCTTAACTCAGTCTTCCCCTACCACAGGTAATTCTTTATTCCCCAAAGCTTTGATACCAGGCTCAGGGAGGCTAGGAGACCAATGACAGACATAAGCAGTAAAAATCAAGGAAAGGAAGTCAGAGAGTATTTCAACCTTTTCCATAGAAGCCCTTATTTCTGCCCTTCACATCCTTTACTAATTTCAACTCCCACTAAGTTTGGGCTTCCCTAACTCCATCCTTTTTTGCATCTCAAAAGGTTCTTAAAGCTTTGGCCTGTATTGGCCAAAATTATACCTAAGAGAGACACCTGCATACTTTTTTTCTGTTACTGCTTTTGGCTGCACCATTCTTTTTTCATGCTGATAATGAACAGTGGGGAAACAAACTATTCAGTAGATGGTTTCAGGGTACGTGACTACCTAATATCTCAATCCATCCTACAGCACCTCACATTAACTGAACTTTTCTTCTGAATCCGAACATAAAGATTCATATTCCTGTACCTGGAAGAAGCATAATATGACAGAATTAAAAAAACAAAACAAAACAAAACAAAACAAAACAAAAAACTCTGAAACAATAAACATTAATATTATTTTCTGTCTTTTACCGTTCATGTTATGAAGCTGAATAACAGCTGTTTCTTCCATTAACAGCACTGTCTCTACAGCCCTACTGAAACATAATCTGCAGTTCACAGTTCCAGCTGTAGGTGGCACTGAGTGATACCGTGCGTCTACCCCCCACCCTACCCCTATCTCCCATATTCAGATTTCTTGTTTTTTAGATAATACAACCTCTATCCTTTCCACGAATTGTGCCTGTGACGGCCACTAAAGACATTTGTTAGAGAATGTCACAAAACAGCACATAAGCAGAGGATTTTTGAAAGCTATGAGAACTTCTGCTAGGTATCATTAGGTACATATGTTTTACTATAGTTTTCCACCAAAATCTGACATAGAAAATTGAGTGGGGCCCTTTCAAAGTGAAAACATGGGACATGAAGAAATACGTGTAGTATTCCAGCTAAGGCACACACAGCAGGAATCCAGAAATCCCATAATTGCTTCAAATCCATCTCCTGCTCATTCCCTTTGTTCTCAGAGCTTCAGGGATAGTCTCAGTTTTGTGATTTTTAACTCCTTTTAAATTCTGTTTATGTAGTTCACGAAGTAAGAGACTGACAGTACTCTTCCTACAGTTAGCTCACAACAGAAATAGTCTATGGCTGATAGATCTTTATGTCCTTACCCAGATGTTCATGCCTAGTCTTGATGTACAGCCACCTCTTACACATTTGTTGATAAATGGAGGAGGTGAGGGGGGGGGAGAGAGAGAAGGTGTTGTAAACTTTCAATACTGGAAGACTGGAGAACTAAAATGTTTAGAAGTCTGTAATATGTGTTACTATTGCTTTTCTATGTGTTCAGGGAAGGGAAGGGAAGGGAAGGGAAGGGAAGGGAAGGGAAGGGAAGGGAAGGGAAGGGAAGGGAAGGGAAGGGAAGGGAAGGGAAGGGAAGGGAAGGGAAGGGAAGGGAAGGGAAGGGAAGGGAAGGGAAGGGAAGGGAAGGGAAGGGAAGGGAAGGGAAGGGAAGGGAAGGGAAGGGAAGAGAAGAGAAGAGAAGAGAAGAGAAGAGAAGAGAAGAGAAGAGAAGAGAAGAGAAGAGAAGAGAAGAGAAGAGAAGAGAAGAGAAGAGAAGAGAAGAGAAGAGAAGAGAAGAGAAGAGAAGAGAAGAGAAGAGAAGAGAAGAGAAGAGAAGAGAAGAGAAGAGAAGAGAAGAGAAGAGAAGAGAAGAGAAGAGAAGAGAAGAGAAGAGAAGAGAAGAGAAGAGAAGAGAAGAGAAGAGAAGAGAAGAGAAGAGAAGAGAAGAGAAGAGAAGAGAAGAGAAGAGAAGAGAAGAGAAGAGAAGAGAAGAGAAGAGAAGAGAAGAGAAGAGAAGAGAAGAGAAGAGAAGAGAAGAAAAGAAAAGAAAAGAAAAGAAAAGAAAAGAAAAGAAAAGAAAAGAAAAGAAAAGAAAAGAAAAGAAAAGAAAAGAAAAGAAAAGAAAAGAAAAGAAAAGAAAAGAAAAGAAAAGAAAAGAAAAGAAAAGAAAAGAAAAGAGAAGAGAAGAGAAAAAAGAAGAAAAATCTTAGATTGGGAACATTTAGAACACACTTTCCAATGTAGCCTATTTTCTCTCAGTATAGTAAATACCATAAATGCTGGATCTGGAAACTATTACAACATTTTTAGAAGCTGAAAACTAATCGTAATGAGGTCTTGCAAACAATGAACTCTATTCTCTCTCTGACATACAGGAGGATTTACAGACATATTATTGCCTGTGCATTCAAAGACAAATCCCTTGTGCATAAGCACAATAGGACACAAATATATACCAAGTTCTTTTACAATTATAGTGCTAGTTTCACCCATTTATGACTGTTTAAATTATTATTTTAACAGTAGATGGCAATATTTAGTTGAAACCTGACAAACCTTTGTGAACTTTAGAGTCACTCTATTCTGATTTTACTCATGAGACCTAGAGATGCAGAAAAATAACATATAGAAATATATAATTAGAAAATGTAAATTAACCAAATTATTTAATGATCTATATAAATTAATAAAGCAAATACCTTATTTTCTTCTAAATTCCAGCTTGTCTGTGCTAGTTTTAGACTGAGAGCCATCTGTACTCTGATCGTTTGTCTGGAAATTTAGAAAAACATCAATGTACTTACTAAGTGTTAAGCTTTCCATATACAAAATTATAGCTAAAGAAAAGCAGCAAGTTAATTTCTTAAGGGCTTATCAATAAAGCTTTTCCTGAACTACACAGGTTGTATTCATATCAAAACTAGCCAGCACCAGGCTTTTTGATGTGATTTGATATATCTATGATTCCGTGACTTTCATCATAGCTGATTCCTCTGATAGTGGATATTCTCATTTAATGCTGAAGTTAGTGAAAATTCTGCTGTTGACTTGATGGAAACAGGAACATACTATGTGACATTAAATGTTGCAACTGCTTTTGGTTAGTCAGATCACAGTGAAAACTGGGATTTCATCTCACTTTAGACACTGTCTTGTGATAGATGTCTGCATGCCTCAGGTGCATGCTCAAAGAATAAGCATTTGGTCTCCACTCACCCAAGATGAGTATCTACATCCTGGGCTGTATTCTTTTTCTTTGGATATATATTGAAGATACTTGTCTATTGTCTTGCCTTGGCAGAAGAGGACAAAAATTTTGGAAAGGAATGCCAGCTGTTGGAAGCACTGTAGATGTGCTAGTCGAAGAAAGACTATATGTGTGTTTAATCAGAAAAGGTAGCACTGCTTGAAGTAAATATGCTGCATTTCTTACATCTGCCTCTTAGATCTGCCCAAGCACAGTATTTTCTACAAATTCTAATGATTTTAAATACTAAATACAGACCTTTAGATAACATATACAGCTCTGTGCATGTGTGATTCAATTTCTTTGGATCTGCCTTGAAAACTCGGGCTTCAGTTTACACTCCAGTAACATTCACTAAGTTCTTCTGCTTAAATTACAGTGAAAGTAAAAAGCAGATCAGTATATATTTTGGCATATGGGGCTTTATGAACCCCTCTGACCAGGGTGTATCCCATGCATAGTACAGCACCAATTTACAGAGACTAGGGCATTATTCCCATCTTTTAGAAGCACAGCCTGGGTCATGTTGAGCAGACAAGTACAGGAAGAATGTCATCAGAGAGGGAGAGTGGGAAGTGAGTGAAGAGAAGAGGCCCTTGTACAGGGAAGACTGAAGAAAAGAGAAAGGAAGAAGGCCCAGACACTGGAACGCAAGATGACTTTTAATCTGCCAAGGGTTTAACAAAAGCAATCCTGAGGTTATCCAACAGGGAGTGAGCCTCTTATCATAAATACACAGATGATTTCACGGGCATGCTCTGGATCTCACCACACTTCTATGTGTATCCTGTTAAGTGGCATTTGGTCTTTGACTTTTTCTCATGGAATAATAGCTCCTGTAGAACTTCACTGGAGGCTGCACATTCCACAGGGCATTTACGTGGATATGAAAGAGTTCAGCAAATATCTGGTGTATCTATAGCTACTGCACTTTTTTTCTGATAGTGGAATGGAAGATGTATAGAGTACTAAGAAATGAAGTATTCTGGAGTTGTAAAATCTAGTAAATGTAGGGCAGCCTCTGTATTCTTCAAATACACTGAGGTTAAGTTATCTCTAAAGAGGTGTTTAATCAGAGGAAGAAAGAAGCATCTAGAGATAGAGATAAATAGATTAGGATTAAGTAACTGAGGCTGTCCTCTGTGCTTTGATTGTGACTGCAGAATTCCTTTGAATTCATCTACCTGCAAGGAAGTCTAGTGCAGCTGCTTGAAAAACCTCTGGCTGCGGAATGAGTGAGAATGGGAGGCTGCTAAAACTTCAGCTGACTGCTAGGGCTGGTTTTGAATAAAGAGAAGGAAAATGTCCCAGCACAAAAGACATGGAGGTTTAAAAGGTGAAAAGCAAGACAAATCAGGGGATTCAGGGTCACCCATCTTATAAAACACATCATATTACGCTTACAAAATATGTCATTGTAGATTTCTGTTTACAAAATATAGAAGACTGTAGGTGATTGAACAGTCTTGGAAGGAATTAGTCAGGAAGTACACACACACATTTTCAGTAATCTCTCCTAAAAAACAATGAATTTAGGCAGTAATTATCTACCAGCAGTATGGGCCATTTGATGAAGCTTGAGGACACAAATATAGCCAAACTAAGAGGTTAATTCAGGGGTTTGGAGCATAACTTTTCATATATTGCAGGCTGAAAATAAAATGGGTAAAAAAGGGCCTCTGATTTGATGCTGTCTTTTCTGGAATGTATAGTGCAACTGGATCTAAATTTTGGGAGAGTGCCCAGTTTCAGATGTCTAAAGCCTCTGTTGAAAGCAGTGGAGACTATATGCTGCCAAGGTTTTATGTATGCAACTACAGATTGATTGTCTAATGGCAGTAGTGGGCTTTGATCATGAGAATCTGAAGAGAGAAGCCTCAGTAGGCACTCCTTTCCTCCTTTTTTCCTTTACTTTTGTAACTCCTAATTGTACTGTTTTTCTATGTATTTCCCTGGTATTTACTACAAACCTTTTACTGATACCTGAGTTAAAAAGTTCCTCTCCACATGTACTCTTCTTCTTCTTCTTCCTCTTCTTCTTCTTCTTCTTCTTCTTCTTCTTCTTCTTCTTCTTCTTCTTCTTCTTCTTCTTCTTCTTCTTCTTCTTCTTCTTCTTCTTCTTCTTCTTCTTCTTCTTCTTCTTCTTCTTCTTCTTCTTCTTCTTCTTCTTTTTTAATTATTATTATTGTTTTATGTTTTAAGGGCTTGCTAGTTGAGGACAGTGAAAGAGGAATTAGTTAGCTGAAGAAGGTGCAAGGGTATGCAATTGCTCTAACACTTTGTCTATTTTGGGCTTTATGGGTGAGAGAAACAGATGAAGATAATTTCCTCTCGTTCTCTGTTTCTTATTAGTAAATCATGAAGAATTCATAGGTACAGAACATCCAAGAGGAATCATCATATGTATGCAAGGGAAAAATCTTTCCTTAGACTTTTGTCAATGTGTGAGTCAGATTCATATAAAAGATGCAATAAGCATTTCTGTTCTCAATTAGAGGTTTTGTTCTGATGGCAAATTAAAATTTAAGTCCAGCAGAATTAGGTGTGAAATCTTGCAGATTCCTAGCTAAGTGTACATTGTGATTCCACTTGGCAGCTAGCAGGACTCAGAAAATCACTCCTACTGGACTCTACTTTCCATTTTACATAAACTTCTGGAGTTGCGATTCTGCATGAAATGACAGCAAACTGCCACGAATATATCCTTAGCTTATTTTTAGTGTTCACTTCCTTCCCTTAATGAAAAGAAGGGCAACACACCAACTTTTATACCTTTATACTGAAGAGTAGCACTCTTGATTCTTACGGACTAAACAGATGAGATGAAATGACAATGAAATCCCTGGAACTATATACTTTGTTTTGCACTGAAAAAAAAAAAAAAAAAAAAAGTGCAGTCAAAGAATTAAATTTTTTTTTTTTTTAAATATTTGCCCTAAAATCGGCCCATTCACTTTTTTTGTTTTAACTACAGTTATGGGGAATGATCTCTGAAGCTTCAAGCTCTGTTACAAAGACAGATGTTTGAACGATCCTCTTCTGCTCAGTATCAGCTGTTTGGCAGAGCTTTCTTCTGAAATAAAGTACCAGTTACCTGCTAATTCTGGCTGCATTTTCAGAAACGATACAGGGATTTGTTTGATAACAGTGGTGTCCACCCCGCTCCCCACCCTCTCCCTCATCTTCAGGATAAGTAATCCTGGAGACTACAGGATGTCTGACTTTTTACACAAAAGTCAGTGTGATTGGTTGTCTGTGTGAAGAGGATCTAAAGAAATAATTTACAGAAGTCCCAAAACAGGTGGGCATATAGTGTCAGAATGCCATTCAGCGGTGTCATGTGATTTTCTCTAAATACGCTTTGCAAGATTCCCCTGAGCATAAAAGCGAGCTGTGTTGCTGTTTTCCTTCCCTCTGATTCCTGCACTACCACGGTAGGGGAGGTTCTTAAAGCTCTTTGAGAGGTGAACCGCAATGCAAGAAATAAAAATGAAACTTGACTTTTCATATTCAGGCCTTGACTAGGGAAGGGAGTAAGAGAACGTTCCCTATAAATGAACTCCCAGCTTAACAAAATCATAAAAGCCCCATAAAAGATTAAGTATTAGAAAATAATAGCAGACCAAAAAATACAGTAACAAAACACAGTAAATCATGCTTGGAGGGAACCTGTTTCATTTTCATGAATTAGGATGACCTCTGCATACTTCACCAAAGTTCTTATTTTACCACTCCTGAGCTCATAAAAGAGGGTATATTTCATCCCAGGGGTAATGTTAAGATACTGTGAGTTAAGCCCAGAAATATGTGCTGAACATCCCCCGTTACCAGACTGGGTGGAGCCTGGTGCATAGGACTAAGTCTTGAGTAACCCTTTCAAAACCTTTCTCCTCCCACAGTGCTCCCTGCTGCTACAGACCTGAGATCTGAGTAATTTGTCCTTGTGATGAGGTGACAGCCTACACAGCAGCTGAGCTTGCTGGAGCCTCTGGGAAAGATTTTGGTTCACATTTGATATTGCTTCCTAACTATTCAACAATCACCGCTAAACTGATGCATTGTTATTCATGCATGGGTCACCAAAGGAAGGATATGAACATAGGAAATGTAAGGCACACTGTGACCGTAAGTAGCACTAGGAGAACTACTGTAATTTTTGGTGGCCTCCAGCTCTGATAAATTACACCAAAACCTAATGTGGCTCCTAAAACAGCAGGCATGCTAAGAGCCACCTTTGTCCCACCTGCCACTTCTAACCATGCCATATGTGCTTCTGCTCCCAGAGGTGCCGGGCAAATTTTCAGACAGCTTCTCCATCTGGAAATGTTAGGGATGGACACCTTCAAATGGCAAGTAAAAAAATGCCATCTCCCTCTCCTCTACCATCACCATTAAAGCTATGCTTGAAGTCTACCACAGCTCTCCTCGACCTTCTTTTCAAGACCATAAATATAGGTGCTTCACTTTTCCTTGTTAGGTCTTATTTTATCTTGTTCTTGAGGATGTATCTTTATTTTGCTCACAGATATGTCTAAGACTTTGAAAGGACTGTCAAAACTTCAGGCTGAATTTCTGTTGTTCTATAGAAACTGGAGAACTGCATCTCATTTCATGACTACAATAGGAACTAATATGCTCCCTTTTGCTGGTTGCACAGCTCTACAAACCTCCTCTGCCTAAAGAGATGTGGCGATGAGAAATTCCACACCCTGTGCCTTGTGGCAGTGACAGCATCCCAGTGCTAGCTCCTCTCTTTCACAAAATGGGATGACAATGGCAACCTGGCTGCCATCTGAGGTTGCATGGCTGAGGTAGATGGTAACTATGATGCCCTTTGAACAGCTAGCTGATGTTAGATTGAGCTTGTGAAGAAGTTTAGTGGGAAAAATGTAAACGGTGTGTAGCACATGATATCTCTTCATAATGGCGTGTTTTTGGGGAGTACATGGAGCAAAGAAATTGACAGCGCTGCAGAAAAGCTGAGCTTAAGCATCTCTGCAGAAATCAAGCTTGCTGGTAAACCTGCCAGGATGATGCCACATAGTGTTTTTTCTTTTTCTTTTTCCCTTCCCTTCCCTTCCCTTCCCTTCCCTTCCCTTCCCTTCCCTTCCCTTCCCTTCCCTTCCCTTCCCTTCCCTTCCCTTCCCTTCCCTTCCCTTCCCTTCCCTTCCCTTCCCTTCCCTTCCCTTCCCTTCCCTTCCCTTCCCTTCCCTTCCCTTCCCTTCCCTTCCTTCCCTTTTTTTTCCAAGCTTCTTTAATAAAGAACAAACATGCAGTGGTACCAGTAAACAGTTCTAAACACTCAACACACCTTGATAAACCAAGACCTGGTGTGGATTATGTACCCTTAATACAGATTCGTGCCTGCAATCGGTATTGTGCAGTACTGAGGCGATGGGAAAGTCGAGTTTAAGTGCCACAAGACCGGAGTCTCTTCGAGCAGGACAGACAAACTTGGTCGCTGCTCTGCTGGGCCGAGGTCGGTCAGGCTGGCGTGTGAGGGGCAGCACCCGGGGACGGATGCTGGCGGCAGGGCTGGGACCGACCCGCGGCCCCACTTCGGTGCCAGAGGCGCCAGGGGGCGCGCGGGGGCCGCGCTGCGGTGCGCGGGGTGCGGTGCGCGGGGTGCGGTGCGGGGCTGGCAGGCAGGTGCGGGGCCGGTGGTGGTCCCGGCCGCAAGGCAGTGGCACCTCGGGGCTCTGACTGAATGAGGTTTCTCCTCCCAAAGGGACGAAACCTGCCAAAAACCGCCGCGACCGAGGCGGCGCGGCTTTGCGGTGCGGCTGCGGGGATTTGGGGTGTCCCCTGTGCAGCCCCCCGGGCAATCGCCCCGCGCCGCCTGTCTCGCTCGTAACCGCTCCACCGGATCCCTCGACGAGTTCTTAAAATCCGGCTGAATCTAAGAGTAAACGAGTAAAAGCCACGAAACGGTCAACAGGGGAAGGGGGAGGCTGCGCCGTTGCCTGTTCGTTGCCTGTTCGGCGCCCACCCGCATCCCTCGGTCTGTCCCCGACCTGCGGGACCCCGCGGGCGGGGACAGGTGCAGCGGCCCGGGGGGCCGGGGGGTCACGGGGGGATCATCCGCGGAGCGCCGGGGTGGTGGGCGGCCGCCGGGAGGGCTGCGGACACGCTCCGAGCCGCCACTGCGGGGCTGCGGACAGGCTGTGGGGGTCGGGAGTCGGGGGGTCGGGGGGCGGGGGGCGGCTCCCGGGGCGCCGCAAGCCCCTGGCCCGTCACCCACAAAGTATTTCTTGCATCGTGTTCTTGGACTTCCCGCTACAAAGCGGGAACTTAGTTCATTACCCTGCGAGGCTAGGAACGCGATTCCGCGGAGCGCTCCACTGCTCGCTGCCCGCTTTATTGCTGCTCTCCTCGAGCCGCGCTGCCTTGAGTTTGCAGCCTGCGGTTCGTGCCAGTACTTTTTTTTTTTTTTATTTATTTATTATTATTATTCAAGCGGAGCTGGCGACCGAGGAAGGGGTCGTGGAAAGCCTGTAGGACACCAGCTGGCTGCACGCTGCCGGGGGACGCGGAGACTCGCCACGCGTGTGCGTGGTGTTGTCTGCTTGAATATAACAAAAGAGATTGCTTGTTTTAAATAAACCAGTCCGCCTGGGTGTTACAATAAAGAGATAAATAATGGTACAAATGATAGGTACAAAGAGAGTGCTCCTAACCTGACGAACAATGCCACTCTTGCACCACAGTTTTGCAGGTTTTCCCTTACATATCTGAGTGATTCTATTCCCATTCTTTAAGGGTCAGGAAAGAGCAACTGGGATGCACTATAAATATATAGGAATTAGGGACTCTAATATTTGAGTGTGTTCGATGTAACCATATGAATATATTACTGCAGTTAAAATAGGTGTTGAATTTATTGACGCGCATATACAGAGAGAAAAAAAAAAGCCTTTCTGTTATTTCTCCCTGCGTTTTCGGAGTGTTAGACAGTGCTGCAATTAGGATAACTGGAAATCAGTATACTTGATTACGAGCAAAAAGACAATAATGATGAGACAGGGAGGTTGCCGGCACACGAAACATCACGAAGACAGCAGACTTGTTAGATGCCGAGGATGTTTATCTGGATGGCTGCTCATTTAGTTTCTTCATAACAAACACTGTGTTTATAACAAAGCAGTTACTGCTTCTTGTCATAACAAAAATCGCTATCCAAACAGGATTTTGCCCCCTTCTCTCGTGCGTAATGATCTTGCTCTGTTCTTGCCAATGTAAGTGATTTGGAGCTGTAAAACTATTTGTTTCTTCTTTTCTATACGTGCCCCATAATACGAATTTCATCCTCTCTGTGCAAAGAAGCCTCATTTGCACTTATTTTATTCATTTGTGTTGGTTCAGTCGCTGACCTCTGGCCACGGAGGGCACTGTACTCAGGATACCCTTGGCAGTGTCAGAAAATCGTACGAAGAAGATCGCAGTGATCAGGCACTTTATTCCATGCAGTATTTTTGCGAACTTGTGCGGGTGTCCATGCACAAGTGGTACGGGAACTCTCCAGATCTATGAAGTTGAAACCCCTTGTTTCATTGCTGCACCTCAGACTGTACCTCGTGCATTTACAAATGCGTATGTCATTGTAACCTCAAGGGCGCTAGTTTTTAAAGCCCGAATTACTGTAATTCGGTCTTTAGGAGGCATCACTTGACAGAGTGTTTTTTTTTTTTTTTTTTTTTCTCTCTTTCATTTCCATTTACTTTGCTCTGTCCCTTCATAATGTTGTTTGCATTCATGTTGGCTAGCGTTTAGCTAAACACACAGCAAAGTGTTTCTAAAATGGACACAAAGGTAGTCGTAGTGACAGCTGAAGCTCTGGGACAACGGGGAAAAATATTTAAGAGCACTTTAAAATACTCATTTACTGGAACTGTATTAATAGTGCAGGACTGCAACAATGGGGGGGGGGGAGAGAGAGGGAGAGGGACGGCAGGGATATTTAAATGGCATTAAGAGCGGACCCACATTTTACTACTGGTTATGAAGTCCATCTGGAATTCCCCCCAAAACTGTTCAATAAATGCTGACAAAGTGTATTTGTCAAGGGGACAAGAAGTCATGGCATTATTTTAGTCAGATTTCATTTATTTTGACAGGTGGGCACACCGTTATGGTGAGTTTTGTGTACAGTTATCATAAGGGTAGCACCTACAGAGTAGATTTATTTACCTGTTTATTATTTGGGGTATTTCCCTGCAACATTTTAGAAAGGTTTCTTTATTTACGCAAGTGTTCCTGTCTACTTTTTTTTAAATTAAAAAAAAAAAATGATTTGCCAGGCTGAGGGAGCCATTTCTTATAACAGGTAGTTTGACAAGGAAAACCGATGGTCTTAAATATCAAAGCGTAGTCAAACCGCAATGAGATTCAAAGAAGGGAGTGTTGGTACATTTTGTTCCAGCAAACGAGCTAAAAATAACAGCCCCCACCCATGTTGGAAGGAGGTTGATTTGCCCACTTGGAAGGGCCGATAGGAAATAGAAATTAAATTATTAATGTAATCAAACAGAGAAAAAAAAAAATCTGCACGGAGGCGCTAAGGGTGAAAGGGTTTTGTTCTGAAGTGTAGCTGACTTAAACAAGCCCGCGTGCAGAGTCGAGGCTCGGAGCGGGATTTGATGTGTTGTTGGGAGCTTTAATCTCATTTTATACCTTCCTCACGCCGCATCAGAATGCGTTTAAACAGGGTCGTAATCGTGCCAAACTGCACAGCGCAGTGTAACCCTGCTTCTGTCGCCGTCCTGACACTCGAAGCCCAAAGTGAGAGTCTCCTTTTCGGCCCCAAAGAAAGCTCCTTCCACACTTTCACGTATTCGACTTACCTGCAGAGCAGGGTCTCTAAAGGTGTCGGAACTACTTTGACATTCATTTCAGAGATTAGTGTAACGTGGAGCACGTCAGTGAGGAAAATGCTTAACATCACGATTACAAAATCCACGTTGGTGCCATTTTGCACCACGCATCTCCCCTCGCAGAACGCAGGGGAGAAACAAAACAAAACAAAAAGCCCGTAACTAGAAAACGGGAGAAAAAGCAAAAACAAAAACAAAAACACACACACACCACCCTCACCCCCGTGTTTAATCGCCCGACCTCCCTTTTCTGCACGGGGGGCAGGCTGTCGCCCCCTGCCCGAAGCGCGTCCCCCTCCGGTCGTTACTGCCCTACTCTGGCGGGCGGCGTGGGTTTGTTTTAGGGTCGGACCGCGGGGCGCACAATAGCGACCTCGTCGGAGGAGCAGCCCTCCGCCGCGCCCCGACAGCGCCGCGAAGCCGCCCCCGGCCGCCAGCGGGGCCCCGGCTGCCCCCGGCCTCTGCCCGCAGCCCCCTGCCCGCAGCCCCCCGCAGCTCCCCGGGGCCGGCGCCGACTCCCGGTGCTGCCGCCGGCTCCTGCCAACGCCGCGCTGCTTCGGCGTCCCCCCCCTTCCCCAAAATCTCCCGCCCCCTCCCCGGGTCCGTGCCCACCTCCCCCGGCGCCCACCTCCCCCTGCCCGCCGAGCAGAGGGTTTGCTCGCCCCGCCGAGCTAGCGGGGGCCGGACCCCCCGCTGTTACCTCCCGCTCGTCCGCCGGCAGAAGGGGGGTCCCGAACCTTCCGCAGCCTCCCCCCAGCCTCCCTCCAGGTCCCGTCTGCGGGACTCGGGCTCTTTTCCCCTTCTGTCCTCCCGCCCGTCTGCCTGCCTGGCTGCCTCCTTTTTATTTCCCCTGCCAGTGACTTAAGACCAAGCCAAAGGAGGCAAAAGGAAAAATACAGCCCTGGGCTCCAGGTCTATAAATACAGCTCAGAGAGAGCGCTCGAAAGTTTGGAAAGACAGAAAGGACGGAGGCAGCACATGGAGACAAAAGCTAGAGCCGCTCCGCCAGCGGGGAGCGCGGAGACGATGCTCCGGCTGCGCCGGGGCTCCGCGGCTCGTTCGGGTGGGCAGGGCGGCGGAGGGAGAGGGCTCGGTGCACTCATCATTCCGTGCTGAAATACAGGAATGCTAGCCAAAAATTAAAATAAAATAAAATAAAATAAAATAAAATAAAATAAAATAAAATAAAATAAAATAAAATAAAATAAAATAAAATAAAATAAAATAAAATAAAATAAAATAAAATAAAATAAAATAAAATAAAATAATGTTAGTCGATCGATAACTCAACTTTGTGTAGCAGATATTGAGAGTGGAAACTTTCCTAAAACGTCTTGAAAACGTCTTGAGCTGGTAGTGGGGAAGAGTTGGTAGGTTTTTGTTTTGTTTTCTCTCTCTTTTTTTTTTTTTTTTTTTTTTTTTTTTTTTGTGCTAGCGGGTAAATCCTAATTGGCTCAACGTTTCCTTGTTCTCTCTGTAGCTTGTTTGTCCACCTGCAAAGGAGAGAAAAATAAGTCGAGGGCTCTTCAAGGCTGCAAGGGGTAGCTGCAACCCTACCTGTTTTATGTCACTGGCCTCAAAAGAGTGTCTTAGACACTCTTAAGTGGGGCTGCAGTCCACTGTGAAAGTGACACAGAGGATGTCAGAGAGGCAATGGACAACATACACGTATATATCCCGTATCCTAACTATACATTCATGTCCACTGCTTCCAAGTCTATCCTATCCTAAGGTATTGGAAGGTATTATTCTTCCTTACAATGTCAAGCAATACCAATTATATCATGCATGGAGTAACAGCAGCAACAGAAGAGTCAAGGAAATGTGCATACACCACATGAAACACAGAGAAATGACCCATTGACAGGGGTCTGCGAGTTGGGAGGTTCAGGGTGTGGGGAGAAAGCAGAACTTGGGTTAGGAAATGAAGCTACTAAGTGGAGAAAGTGACTTTCAGCCTGCAGCCCTTGAAAGCATGCAGATGGATAACCCAAACCAGTCTGTGCTGCGGGTGCCAAGTGGGAGCAGTGAGAGGCCACAAGACATGGTGTGGAAAGATGCCACTTGCAGCACCTGCCTGCGGTGCCTCCTGCTACCCTCTGCAGAGGGAGAGGGCCTCACCCCCAGGAAGCAGCATCCTCAAGGGCTGCTGAGAGGGAGAAATAGAGGGGGCTGAGGAAATGAAGGCTGGGAGGCAGAAAGAGGTGGAAGGAGTTAATTGGAGGAAGAAACAGACTGCAGCTTGGCGCTGAAGCTTTGCAGGAGTTTCTGCCTGCCTTGCACGCCAAGCACTAGGCAGAGGGAGATATTCAAATGCTGAAGAGCTTTGCAGACTGCAGGCTTCAGAAGGGATGGTCTGGGGGCTCTCCTACACCTCACACAATTGCAGGAGGTACCTTTGTTGTGCACTGCTGCAAAACAGGGGGCTGGGGGCTCCTGCTTGTCACCCTGCCTGCCCCATGCCACTGTCACCACGGAGGAAGAGCTGGAGATAACAGCACAGTGCAGATTTTGCGGCAGGGGGATTGTGGAACCACCACAGCTTCATTGGTGACAGATTTCTGATAAATGCGGAGTTATTTCTTGGGGTGGAGGACTGAGCCTGCCCCACGTCCCTCAGCCTCTGTCCCCCACCCCAGCTAGGTTGTGGCTGCCAGCCCTGCAGGAGCAGCTCGCAGCCAGGGCTGGGTCTATTTAAAGACTCGGCTGCTGCAGCAGGCTCCAAGCAGTGAGTGCCAATCCCCTCGGCTTGGCAGCATTATTTTTGGCCGCGGCTCCCTCCCACAGTGTAGGAAATACAATAAAATTAAAACAAACAGAAAAAAGGGGTGGGGGAAAAAAAAAAAAAGGCTGCATGATCACTCCCTGTGAGGAAAGGAGAGGAGCCCATGGGTGCCACGCGTCTGCCCTGCCCCGCCATTTTGTGCTTGCTTCTGCCTGCCCGCTGCGCGCTGGCAGGTGTGGGGTGAGGGGCGGTCGGGGTGGCAACGTGGCCCCCCACCTGCTGCCGTGGGGCCTTCCCCACAGCGGCACTGCTCTGGGGGCATCACTGCCCCTGTGTCCCTGCTCTGAGGACAGTGATGTCCTGGGGCCTTGTGGTGCCTGTCAGGGTGGCACCTGGAGTCAGGGCCGCTGCGTTGGGCCCAGCCCTGCCTCCAGGTTGGGCAGGACACTGCTCTGTGTGACAAACGACCTGGCTTCAGCCTTCACCCTCCTGCAGGCTTTGCTGGGGCAGGGGGAACATGAGCTTATCTCACCAGTGCCACTGCCACAGTTGGCCCTTAAAAAAGGAGCGATCATGACAGAAAATATTTAAATAGATCCTATTCCTGAATCAAGACCGTGAGACCTGCAGGCACAATGCATACCAGAAAGGAAGAAGCCTGTGCTTTCCCAGACATCTTAATCAGTCTGAACTTCACAGAAAACGAGAGAGGATGTGTTTCAGGGAGGGAAAGTACATCCAGTAGGAAAACAAGAACCTCCTTGCACCTCCTTGCAAAAAAGAGAACACTACATAACTTTATAGTGTGAAAACACTGCTTATGTGTTGTGTTTCTTTTTCCTTTAATCTGCCAACCTGCATTTCAACCTCTATACAGACAGCATGAATATATGCATATATGTAAAACACATTCTTTACTGAAAAATTGGTAGTGCTTCTCCTTACAAGCTCTAAGTTCTTTTTTTTTGCCACCTTCTTTGGTGAGCCTCATACATTAATTTTCCTCACACACAGGAGAGTTTCATAGTCTCAGAGCTTCCTCCATGCCCTTCACATACTTTCCTGCTGCTTCATCTCGTCCTACTTCCAATATCACTTTACTCTCTCTGGTCAGTGAGAAGCAGAATGATGACTGGAAGGGCTAATGATAAAGATGATGGTGTGGGGGCTGGGAAGACAGAGAAAGAGGCAGAATTTTCTGTGCTTTGTTTTTGCATTAGCAACCAGTACCACTCTTTTAAGAAAGCTTGCATTTGCTCATCCCAATCTGCCGGAGCTGTTCTTGACCGAGACTGACCTCCTGCTGCTGGCAGTCAGATTTTCCTCTGACTTTCTCTACTTCCTCTCCTCAAGAGCTGAGTGCTGTCCTGCTCTGTCACTTGCTTGCATTAAGGCACATTGTACTGCAAAATGTATTACTTCATTAATCAGTTCAGCTGGTTAACAGAAAGATTAATAGTCTTATCTTATTATCTTGAGTGCATGTGTCTCTATATTCAGAGTATTAAAAGAACTACAGGCTACGATTATGCTACAGAGAAGTTCCATTATAACCTTGCTTTCCATATGTTCAAAGCTTTCTGAAAATGTCGCCTTTGGAACTCAAATTTCCTGTGTCTAGTAAAAACTCTTAACATGCCAGGAAGTCTTCCTCCAAGCACACACCCCGGCCTTTTAGAGAATTCGGTGTATGTTTAAAGTACAAAGCAGGACTTACATTTTAGCTTAAACACTTTCAAATATATATATATTTTTTCCGCTCTGAACTTACATGTCCTTGAGAGCCAGGATTGCTTGTCCAGCTGCAGGTATAGGCAGGATATGGGCCTTGTTTCAGAATAGGCTCTCAGAGGTTCACTTTATAGAGTGGCTGCTACTGAAGTCCAAAACTCTCGCGTCAGGCTTCGGTAGCTCTTCAGTGCCATGGGCCTGGACTGTCCACTATTTCCTACTTGTGGCTTTCTTCTGTTCAGTCGAAATTACCTTGGGTCACTTGCGGCTTATACACATGTCCTGTCATGCAGCCCATTTTTACAGTACTTGTCTCACCTCAAGCAGGATGCTGAGGTTAACCAGCTCTTGACAACACTGGGCTTGGTTACCCCCTGATGTGATCATGGCTTAGGATGCAATTTTGGTAGGTGAAAACAATCAACACAGTAAGGGCTGGTCAGAGATGGAGATGAGAAAGCCTATGCTAATTTCAGGGGGTGCCATTAAAACAAACAAACAAACAAGGACTATCAGTTTAGCCAGTATGATTTCTTGTCTCTCCTGGCAATGCTCCTTGTAACATTCATACCACTGCTGCAGTTAGGGTGGTAAAGCTGAAACACTGTTCCCAAGTCCAGTCCAGATAACCATGTTCGTATGTAGTAAAAATACTCATCCAGGACTGTGCCATTTGTCATATTTGAAGTTGTTGATTCACAGTCCCACATCCAGGGAGAGAATAAATATGACAATCTCTGCAAAACTTCAGCTTAGTTTTCTGTTGATGGCTACTAATGTTCTCCCCTCCTCTCTTGGGATATTAGTATTTACCTTTAGCATCTTACATTTTAAATATTAACAATCAGTAGGATTCTTGGCTAGAATAATTTTTCAGTAACTCACCAGTCCTCTCCCTACCATGGTGTGCTTTCCACATGCTGCTGATGACAGGTGTTGTTTTTTTTTACACCTGTGAAAGTTGTTTTCTCATCAGTAAACACTCCTTATTAACAGCCTTGAATGACTCCTCCTCAGTCCATTTCCCCTGACTTCTCTTCCCAGTGAGTTACGAAACTAATCTGAGATCCCTCCCATAATGCATCTTTGAGCTGGAAACCTGGTTGCTAGCAAAAAACATACAGGCCAAAATGCAAGGATAAAGGAAAGGTCTGTGATCTTTTGCCATGTTGTAAAATATAAAGGATAAGTTTGATTGTTTGTTTGTTTGTATCTTTAATTAGAGGACAAATTATATGCTCTTCATTTTTTATTTTTGTTTTTTTTTTCACAGAGGAACTTTCCTCCTCTTGGGCTGGGTCAGTAAGCAAAACAGTATCAAGAAAATACAAGACAATAAATAGTACAATACAAAAAAGGGCTCATAGATGCATGAAGACACATCAATTCTGGACAGAAGCTGGATGAACTTTTAATCCAGTGAAGTGAGGAAGAGTAATGACTTAAAAAAAAAAAAAAAGCTATGGAAAAGGAGGATTTTATTTAGAAGAATGGACAACATATGGTTCTCTGTCCAGAACCACAGGAGCATGCAGCAAGGCAGAAAAGAAAAAGGAGCTACTAAGTGGCTGGTCACTATTGCAGTTTACAAGCCAAGGTCTCCTTCCTCCTGAAGCATAACCAGCTCCAGTATTTCACTAGTGTCCTCTAGTATGCTGCGTTCTCATGTAGCCAGCGCATTAGAAGACATCTAGACAGTAGAAGATTTCAAATTATTCCACAAATAGGTAGTGCTTCCCATTCATTCTATTACTGTACAGTGCATCAGTGTGGGGGCAGAGAGCAATGGTACCCTTCAGAAATCCTTGCAACTTGCAAACTAGCATAATTTAGCAAGTCTGCATTTTTAAACATCATTATTCTAAGCAGCTGGAATGTCTGTTATGGTCCTAAAAACACATAAATAATGTATTATTTGTAATATCTGTACTTTATTTGAATGCTTTTAGAATTGGTTCATAATTTGATTAGAAAATCGTCACAGATATTCTCAGGTATATGAATGTTCAAAAGAGAATTCAGGAAGACTCTAGCATATAGCATATTTGATTTCCTGATTGACAAAAAAAAAAAAAAAAAAAAGGAAAACACAAATCTGTGGGTGCTGGAACAACATACAATGCCCCACCTTATTTCCACAGCTTGACTCTTTCTCTTGCACATTTTAAGTAATGCAAGGATGAATTGCAGACAGATCTTTCCATGTGTTTTTCTCTGTCTACTGGGTCATGTCCCACTGACGACAAGTACATTTTCTAGTGATCTGTTTCAGGTCTTCAGTGCTTTGAAAACTAATGGTGAGCCTTTGAGATCTTTCTCCTTGGAGATAATGCATAACATGCTGCAGAAGACAGGAGAAGAAATGACATTGACCACACTTATTCAGAAGTGATTTGGTATAGGGGACTACCTTTTCTTCAGCCTGATGAGTTCACACTTTACTACTCTCCTCCAGCTGAGTGTGTGTAATGCAGTCTTCTGCTGGTTGCAGAGACAGCAGCATGAAGAGGGTAAGATAGGTTTCTTAAAATGACATGAACACCTTGCCAACATCCATACACTTGGGAGGGAATTATATCCCTGCTGTTCAAACTGCTGTATGTCAGCTCTGGGACATCATACTAGTCATCTTTCCTCCCCAGGTGATGGAAGCCTGTGCTGTCTTTCAAGCTGACATAGCTGTATTTTCTCTGTGTTAGGTAAAGTGTGGTATCCACAGCGTTAACAGTGCCTGCAGAGCAGATTGTGAAGCCCGTTCTCTCAAACCTCAGCTGTTATTTTAAGCACATAAGCAATAGGAACAAGGGCATCAATCATGTCAAGAATCTTTGCTACCATAAGACCTTCTGCTGTTTTGCTGACACCAGAATGACACAGACCTGTAGAAATCTGGTGGAAAATGCCACCAGGTGGCAAAATCATCCACTCTGGACTACTGTTTCTGCCCTTCCGGGCAGATCCTGGAGATGAAGGCCAGGACAAGTTTGTGGTTAAGTTTCCTGTGTATTTCTTTTTCATGGAGATATGCTGAATATCCCAAGACTACATGCTGAGACAATAGCTTTATTTTCCACAAGCTGTCATTCTGGTGTGTCTGCAGAGAGCCCCATAGTAACTGCAGCATACTGTAGGTGTCTGCCTGTCTGTCACATTAGCACCCGTCAGCAGAAATAAGCTCTCCTCTTTTTGTTGTTGTTTTGTTTTCTTTGTGTTTTGCTTTTTTTTTTTCTTTCTTTGTTTTTCCTGGAGACTCCCATGTGAAAGTGAGAAGGTGAGATGTTCACATAAGAACAACCTTTGCTGCCTTACTTAATCTCCGCTGCATCCTGCTGCAATGACACTAAAGCCACATTTATGTGTGGTTGATTCAGGTCCAGGCTGATCTAACAGGAAAGGACAGAAATGAAAGTGGGAAATTGGAACTGCTTCCTTCAAATATGTTAGTGGGGTAAAAACTCTTCTCACAGAAGCTTGGGAGGAGCAGATAAGATTTTCCTCTGACAATTCTGAAACATGCTCTGAAACTAAGGAGTGCTAACAGCCTTGGAAGACATGGTCATAGTTCTAGCACCAAGACTATCCTTAGACCAAATCCAATCACCTATGGAATAACAACAAAGAGCCTGTAACATAAGTACGGGCTACATGTAGCTAGCTATTCAGGTACAAGTTCACATATGGGCTTTGCGAGCTCAGGTAAGCATGCCTGCACCCAGAGCAAAAAATACTCTGCCACAACAATTTGTGTGCTCTAAGGCACATTTCAGAAAAAGCTGAAAATGGAAGGCTCAGTGGAAAGAGACCCCTAACTGAAGCAGGAAGGAGACTTAGATCTGGTAGATTGGTTTGCAAAAAATAAAGACACCAAAATAATTGTACTCTAAGGGCCTGCCCTGGCTCTGTTTCACAATGTTCTGCGATTTCTAAGCTTAAAAAAAAAAAAAATCTGCTACAAAAATACAGCTGTTACAAAGTCAGTTAATGTGCTGCTGGTCTGTTCACATAGCTTGGCTGAAAATGCTGCAAGGCAAAAGTAACAACAAAGATGTGCACCCCTTCCCTTCCTGTGCACCTTAATGAGGTGTGAACTCAAAAGGCTCTGTATGCCATTTATATGCTACCATTAAGTCTCAGCTATTTTTTTTTTTCTTTTAAAAACAATGATGTTACAGTTCCTCAGCAATCTTGTGTATCGAGTGAGGCAAGGATCTGGGGGAAGAAGTAATACGTTGTTTTATTATTAAAGACAGTTGAAGAACTGAAAGCAGCCTGTTGAAAGAAACAGACTTTCTACTTTTTTAGTGCTTCACTTTATAATCTCCTAATCTTCTTTTAATTTGTTCTCATGGTGATGTGGTGGTGTGGTGATGCTGTGATTGCACTTCCGAGGTATTTTAACAGAAGAAGAGGTTTGTTTAAACCTTTTTTTAATAAAAGTACATAACATGAGACTACTAACTAGGCAGAAATAGATGGTGTGCATCAGGATTCTCTGGCTGTTTTCCTGGACAAGGGAAGGGAAATACGCTGTTGACTAAAATTTTACATGCCGTATTTCCTCTCAGAGGCATTATAATCTAGTGGATGAAACCTACAGTGCTGTATTGTCCAAGGTGAAAATTCTGGTCTGCTGCAATCAGTAACAACTTTAATACTGCCTGCCAAAGGGCTGGGGTTTTAGATGTGATTATGTGGCATACCCATGAATTCTCCTCTGCCCAATATGCAAGAGCAGGGCAGGAATAGATGGCACGTGTCCCTGCCTCGGGGAGTGGGAACCCTAGGCTTCGCTTGGAAGAGCAGGGGATGACTAACACCAGTCTCTGGAAAGCTCCTGACCAGCACTCCCCCGATCTCTCTGCCCAGTGCATTTTACCCCAGACCGCAGAGCGTTTGCCTGGGGGAAGCAGCAGCAGAATCCATTCTGCCTGTGCCAAGCTCGGAGTTATATTTCTGGCTAGTTGCTAGGTAACTGTGCAGGAGGCTCTGTGGGGCCAGGAGTCTGTGCAGAACAGCATGGCAAAAGTATGAACTTTCAGAAATAATGAGCAACTGTCGCGCACATGTGCAAATCCTGAGTTTTCCGTGGTGCATTGCTGAGACGAACCTGAATGGGTTGATGCAGGAGCAGCAAGCGGCTCCTTTTTAACCACGGTGTTCTCCCCGTGAAAAATTTAAAGCCTCCAGCTGAAAGCTGGTGGGGCCACGGCAGCAGTTTTTTGCATTTGCAAGATGAAGCACTTGGCCAAATGTACCCGGTTTTCTCAGTTGCCTTGTTATGCATGAGGATGGCAGTACCTCACATGCACAGAGCTGTATGGAGACCTTGCCTGCCCTGTATGGTCCCTTAATATGATCCTTATTTGTTCCACTTATTCTGTGTCTGCAGTACTCACAGACTTCATTGTTGAACCATCATGTGCCGGACCTTCTTGCAATCATTTCATTTCCCTGTATTGTTGATAGCAAGAAAACCTTGAAAATAAAAACAGAGGTTTTAACAGAGCAAATTATATTTATTAGCAACTTTGAAAATAACTTTGAAGAATGTAATCTATCTTACTAATTCTGTTATGGAGATGTCAAACAATTCTTCAGCTGTTACTTATTTTAGCAGAAATTCTTCAAGTGAATCGCTCTCCTCAGATTGTTGTCTGTCATATCCAGATGGGCAATTGAGAGTGTAACAATTATCCTTAGATGAAAATTATTTACACTCTTTTCATATTTTATCCAGTGCTAACATTAAAATGTATCAGGGGTTGTCAATATTTATATACACAAAACCTCAAAAGACTAGAAAATCCAGAATCAACAGAACTTAAGGTCAGCCTCTTACAAAATACATGAGCCTTTGATTATATATATAGAAAAGAAAGCTGTAATCAAGATATACTAGTGCAGAAATCAAAGGCAGTGGAAATGCTATATAACACAGTATTTGAATTTAAAAATGTGTTCAAGAAAGTTTCCTATGACAAGCAGCCTGGGCTTAAACTAAACAGAAAAACCATTACAGATTTGTGCAACATGATTTTTCTAAGATTGCAATATCCATGGCCCTCCTTGCTAACCATTACTTTTCTCATTTGTCATAGTATAAGGAGTTCCTAATTATTTGCTAAATCAGTTGCAGAGTTGGTCTTAGTAAGTGTACAGGCTCAAAACAAACAACAATAAACAAATAATAAAACAAACAAAAGCAGAAAGCTGCAGATTGCAATGGGCCTGCCTACTAGTACTTGAATCTTTGGCAGCAATCATGACAAGAATAACAAAATTAAACCTAAACCAACAAAAAGCCTGGAAATCTATGATGAAATATCACCAAAGTTCTTGTAATAGACTCTGGTAAGTGTTGATGACCAGTGCAAATCGTTAATTGTCTGTGACTCTCTCACTCAAAGCCTGAATCCTCTAACAACAACAACAAAAACGTAAAATAAATCAACACCCACAGATTCCCTCTGGCACGGAAAAAGGTCTGCTCTCCGCTCAACTGACTGTCACAGAGTTTACAAAATCCATGCTACACATAGCAGGAGCAATCACTTCCCCCATTCACTGGGCGGAAAACACCCACGACTTAATGTTTTCAGGTTGGATTTCTTCATAAAACAACCGGAGAGATAAAACTCCACCGTCATTGTTCCGAAGCCTAAAAGCTTGTGATTCCTTTCTATTTATTTTCACGTCAACTTGTGCTTCATTTTGAGGGCAGAGCGGGGTTTTAGCAGCTTTAGGACGTTTTTGTTGAACCAGACAAAAGAAAATTGACTTCCTGAGGGGCCCCCGTGCCCCCACCAGCGGTCTCCGAGCAATTACGAGGAGGACCCTTTAGAGCCCGCACTCGGCCGCGGTGTCTGGCCGGCAGGAGCGCATTCAGCAGGGACACGGCCGGCTCTGAGGGCCGGGGGCGGTCACAGGGACACCCCCGTCGCCTGGCGCCCCGTCACGGCACGGCACCACACCGCCGGCCCGCCAGCGCCTCGCACGAGAAGTACGTGCGGATAGATGTTCCCGTCGAGCGCGGCCGCTTGACGGCTGAGCTAAAATATTTCGCTCGTTAATTTGGACACAACTCTCGGGGAGCTGAACTCTCCCACCCCCCGCTCTCCCGCTCTCCTAGCGCAGGGCACGGGGCAGCGGGAACCCCAACATGGCGGCGGGCGGCGGGACACGGGCGGGCAGCGAACCCCGCCGAGCGCGGCCGAACCCCGCCGAGCGCAGCCCCGCCCCTCGCCGCCCATTGGCTGCCGCGCGGGCAGTATGCAAATGAGCCCGGCGGCCCCGCTGCGTGCGGCAGCCGCCAGGCGGAAGCGGAGAGCCGCGGCGGGGCCGGGGCGGGGGGGGCCGGCGGCGGTGTGCGCGGGCACGTGTGGGGCCGGGCACGTGTACCCGGGGCACGGGTGGACACGTATGTGCTGTGTGCATGCACGTACATGTGGGCATGCACGCCTATAGGCACACATGTAAAGTACATACACATAGGTATAATACATATATACGCACGCATATGTGTATATACACACAGGCGTTAAGCTATAATATAAATATAATACGATATACACAGTATAAACCATTAAATCAGCCTCTCCCGCACCGCCTGCAAGCCAGCCCCAAAATGTTCGCCACAGCCTTGCAACTCTAGACGACTGGGAAAAGAGGCGGGGGGGAGGAGGAGGAGGAGGAGGAAGCAGTGGGGGGGTGCCCGCTGCCCGCGGACTGTAACTTTACTGCTTCCCCGGCTCCAGTCACAAATTTTCTTCCCGTCTGCTGCCGTACAGAAAGCCAGCAACAGCAACAAAACCAAAACAAAGTTAACAGCCAGCCTGAGAAAAAGTAATAAAAAATATATTATTTTTATTTTTTTTTTTCCTCGACACCCCCCAGACAAAAGGCAGAAGGCCACTTCTGGAAATCCAAACAAAACAAAAGCAAAGCAAAACAAAAAGCACAGAGCTCTTGAGAAAAAGAACTGATTTGTAACCTGGGAAATGTGAGGCCAATGGCCCGGTGATGTGTGTGACAGGCTTCAAGATCCCGTTTGTTTAATGCAGTACGCTGCAATGGTATGCGGTGCTGGAAATTATTTATATCCACATATATGTGTAATATATGGCTTGCTTGGCTCTTGTTTTTTAATTCTTCCCGGCTGAGACTTTGTCTATGTGGTTTCAAAGTGGATGTTATACCCTCTTCTTAAATGCTGATACTACTTCTGTTTTACAGGATGAGATATAAGTGGTGGATTGTTTATATTTTGCTATTTTGGCAGCTTTTGTATATGGGTCACACTTTTATGCCAGGAATCAGTTGATGGGAGTTTGCGTCCAAAAGTGCTGAACTTGGCACATTTCCTGCTCCAACTTTCTCCCCCTCCCCCTGCTTTTCTGGCAGGCAACTATCAGTTAAATGCTGGAAAGGATTAATGCAAATGCTACTTTATTTGTACCTTCAGACAGTTCTTTTTCCTTCTCTCTTGTTGCTGTAGATACTGTTTCTTTACTGTCATTTTAATGTAATATTTTCTCTCTGGCTGTGTTGGTGGTTTTGGTAGTTAATGGGCTGCAATGTTAATGTATAATGTTGAGGAAATGGCATCGCTGTTGTGTATGGTCGGCTAGATAAATTGTCTGGAGCCTTGTGCTTGCTGGTCTCTTTCACACTATATTGCAGGACGAAGTGTTCGGGTGGCATTTCTGGCTGTTTTTTTTAAAGTTATTTTAGAGAGTTTCTTTTTGTTCCTCTCCCCCCCCCCCCCCCCCCCCCCTTTCTTTTTCTTTTCCTTTCCTTTTTTTTTTTTTTTTTTTTTTTTTTTTTTTCCACTGCTGTTTTGTTGTGGGACCTGTGTGTGTGTTTTAATTCATTCCTTTCTCCTGCGTGTCTGTGTGTATGTGTGTGTGTGTGTGTCTGTCTGCTTTCCCTCTTGTCCTCTCTTCGCCTGTGTGTCTGGGCCACATTTTAATGCACAATATCCCATCCATTAAGTTGTGGTTGAATGCGGAGTGTGTGAGGACTTGGCAGCTCTCAGGTTGAAGGGGGCGGGGAAGCCCGTTTCGGCTCTGACACAAGATGCCGATGTGGCGTGATCTGAATTATTATTAGGGCTGCGAACATGGCCATCTTCTCCTGCTGCTGGAAAGCGCTGCCATTGAACTTGAGACGGGACAGACAAGATCTCCAACTTTTTTTTTTTTTTTTTTTTTTTTTTTTTTTTTTAAGTACAGTAGCTGGCAGGGAAAAGGCGCCAAAACACACAAGATTAAAGTTCTCTGAAGCGGTCTTGTGCTGCTACCCTTACGACCTTAACTTTGAATTGCAAGGAGAAAATAAAATAAGCAAACAAACAACAACAACAACAAAAGGTTTTTTATTCTGATTTAGACAGACATTTAAGTCCAGCTTCTGTGTCGTAGTAGTCCCATCCCCCTGTCTCTCCCACCCCCCACCCCCTTAAAAAACTGGCAAGTGATAAAAACTGGCAGAAAAGATGGAGGTGAAATCTTGTTCTTACTGCTGCTCTTTACCTCCAGAGCATTTAAGATCAGAAAATGTTATTTTTTAAAAAAGAATTTACTGTATCAGGGTAAGAGGGTTTCCATGCCTTTGTAAGGCTGAGAACATGACCCGCAGCGAGGACAAAAACTGCACAGTTGTGTAACCCAAAACGTTGTGGTTTACACAGCTTTACACTTGAGGTTTGATGTTTTCATTTGCTGGTCTGGGAGCTGTGGAAAGCTTGAGTATTATAGTCCCCATCAAACCGTATGTGGACAGAGGTCAAGCGCACACACCCTTCATGTATGTGTGTGTTTCTTGTAGAGCCAGTAGTGGTTTTCTGTGCTTCTGATTGTATATACACATGCTTTGTATCTGATCGTGCATATATGCAGTTTGTATATAGAATATGTTTCTTCTGATTACCCAGAAAAAAAAAAAGATTGCTAGTAAATATTATGATATATAAATTTATAGGTGTGATACTATGGTAACTCAAAAGTTGTAGTGATTGTTGTTCACATTCCAAAGGAATCATAAATACCTTACAAATTCAGCTGCATATGAAATAAATCAAGACCTCGTAAAACAATGTATTATCTGTTTGTTTATTTAGCTAGTTGTGTTTCTTCCCTAAATGTTTGCTACCCAACGTTTTGTCTGTGTATATATATGCTAATGGATATGTATACATCTGTATGCACGGAGGACAGAGCTCCTGTACATTGGGAAACTGACCAAGGCTGTGACTGTATCAAACACAAGTGAAACTTTACTTTGTAGTTGAGTGTGGTGGTACAAGAAGTCTCACAAGGCATGAAGACTAGTCATATAGGTAGACTCACCATTAAGTAACACTAATGTGTTACTTAACTTACTTAACTTAATGTGATTTGGGTTATTTTTTACACATAGGTGACACAAACTGTATTTTACTCATGCTGCACAGTATTTATATGTGCACCTAAGTATTTGTATATCTAATGGGTTTGTGTGTGAGAGCTGCATTTTCTAACCATGGGTTAAAAATAAGTTAATAGTATTGCTGTTAAACTGGATGCAAAAAGCACTGTAAAGCTTGTCTTTTAGATCATGGGGAACTTTTAAGAAAAAATCTTGGAGTTGTTTCTCTGATGTTGAATCTTTTGTATTAAATGCTGTATATCTCGTTCAAATGCCCCTGATTTTTGCATTGGAATTTTCATGAAAATATAATTTCTTAGAAGTTCAGCATATGCATGTTTAGACAGTCAACCCAATTGCCCACTTGTATCTTGAGAGAATCTGAGGTTACACATTTCAGCATTAACAATACCTCTCTCTTTGATTTCTGATGCATGATAATAGTGTTGTGCTCCAAAACTCAAAACAGTTGAGCAGTTGTCTGGACAAAGGGCATCAGCTGAAATTTTGCTTTAGGAAGTATATCAGTGGCATAACTGGCCTTTCCACTTTTTAACATCATTATCTCTGAAGTTCAAGGGCAATGTCATCTCCCAGCATCTGATAACATTTGCGTACACTGTCTGCAACTGAAAGAGGA
Source organism: Anas platyrhynchos (assembly GCF_047663525.1). Lineage (NCBI taxonomy): Eukaryota > Metazoa > Chordata > Aves > Anseriformes > Anatidae > Anas > Anas platyrhynchos. The sequence continues at coordinate 34,503,129 of NC_092621.1, read as the reverse complement.
GAAAACACTTTCAGTGCAAGTCCAGGGTACTAAAATCTCCACTGCTAGCCAAAAAAAATGCTCCAAAAGAGCTAGGGTGGGTGTTGGGGATCAAGACCATCTGTCCCAGGGTTGATGTGGGTAAGGACTTGGAGGCAAATGGTCAACTTTTGCACAAGGTCTCCATGCAAGCCTAGGTCCAGACTCTACGGCTGCTGTCATTGCCACGTTAACACTGTGGCTCTCCAGGCTAACCTGCTTGCTCATGTGTGTGGGCCTCTCTCAGGGCAAACCCTCCCTCCCATGCAGGTTTCCACTGGGATTCACTGGGAGGAACCAGAGGGCTGAACCAAAGACAACCCACACTGTGCCCACCTTGCCTCCTAGGGCACGTGCAGGAGAGGACGGGTCTGGAGCCCCATTGGGCAGGCGGCTCTATTCCCCTCAGGGTGCCTTCAGGTGTGGGGCCTGCTCCATCCTGTCCCAGCAGCACCACAACAGGCCGCAGTGCTTGGCTCCGCACCCCGTCCTGGTCTGCTTTGGGTCGGGATGCAAAATGGCTCCCACCCGTGGAGGCACAAACCCAGCCTCTCCCTGACTTCCCCTTGCAGAAAACCCGGCTTGGTGTCTTCCCTACCTTGCTCCTTGCTCCATGTGCTTTGCTGCCCTTGCCTTTCCTCACTTCCAGGACTCTGCTAGGCATTTCTTGCTGTTAGTGCATGGGTTTGTACCTCAAAGCTGGCCCTTGGCCTGGACCCGGGAGGATGTGGTGCCTCCTATGAGTCCTGCCTGGGAAAGAGCAGGCTTCTGAAGCCTCTGCAGCTCTCAGGGCAGGTGACATGGGGCTGGGGGCTCACCTTGGTCCTCATGGAGGAGTGAGAAGGAGAAAGGGGTTGGGGAGGGCTTATTGTGGCATTAGATCAGGTCCGCAATAATGGCTTGTTGTGTAAGAGTTCAAGCACTCAGAGAGGTGTGTTCAAGGACATCAGTGCATTTGTGCCAAGGGGAATGTCTTTTATGGTAAATTAACTCCAGTTAAATTGAATATTTATTCAAAGGGAAACTCCGGTATTTAAAGCTGGCGTTATCAGCTTTTTGCAGTGTCTGGGTGAAGGAAGAGATGATAGGATTTGTGGGGTATTCTCCACCAGATAGGAGAATAAATGTGCTCGCTGTCGTTAACCCCGAATTTGCCTCATCCTTTCCCGCCCGAGTGCTTGCTCTGAACTTGTCACTTATTAATGTGGTTTGCGGAAAGGAACGACGGTGGGTGTCGGCTGAACCCTACAAATCCGAGGGGACTCTGCAAGTGCAGCCAGAGACCGAGGTGCGGAGCGGACCCCGCAAGGGTTAACGCGTGGGGCTCTAGCTGTTTCCTTTGACATTACCTGTCTTGCACGGGCTCTCTCCTTCCCCCGCCCTTCCCCCTTCTCCTTTTGGTTTGTAAATTTATGTGAATTGCAGCTGGTAGACTTGGCAAGCTCCCCTCATTAAGAGCCCTCTTTGAAAATGGGCTGTGTTTGAGCATTTCCCTAATGAGGACAGGACGGGGTTAAAAAGTGACCATTTCATGGTTGACTTGAACCTGCCTACTTTCCTTGATGTGTCGTCGTGAGATGCCTGGCGTGAATAAACTCACTTCGGGAAGGAGGAAGCCCGTGGTCCCTCCAGGACACCGCCGGGGGCTGCGAGACGCCACCGGCAGAGGCAGCACCGGTGCCGGGGGGAGGCAGACGCCGCGCCCCCAGCCCCGCCGTGCATTCAGGGGCACACCGGGCAAATTCCCTTCTCCGAGCCTCCTGCCTGGCCAGAAAACGCGTCCCGGGGCTGCAACTCCCCCGGTGCCGCGGGGGCCGAGGTCGTATCCCGAAAGGGGGAAGGAAAAGAAACCCCCTGCAGACGACAGCCCGATCCCCTCCCCGTGCCCCCCTCCCTCAGCCGCCGCCGCAACTTTTTTTTTTCCCACCGGAGGAGAGGGAAAATGAGGGATGTTTGCAAAACGTGCTCGTTCCTTCTGCGGCGTTAGGTGGTGATTAATAAAGAGGGAGGGCAGGGGAGGGGGATATGGTGGACAAGGAATGTGTTTGCAGGAGGAGGAGTGTAAGGGATGGTTGTGTAATTAAATAATTAAAAAAAAAATACTTAAGTCTCATTTGGGGAGAGAGCTGGAACGGGGTCCAGAGGGTGTAACCGGTGAATTTTTCAACTTCCAAGTTTTGAACAGTGAGAGGAAAAGCCAAGGGGAAGACTGCGCGCGAGCAAATAGGGAGGGAGAGCGAGGGAGAGATTTATCGTTTGAATTTTCAAGAGATCATTTTTATTATAGTGGGCGTTTGGAAAGCAGTCTCTTAACATTACCCACAGAGAGCGGGAGGGAGGGCGGAGGGAGCGGATAGGCAGAGGGAGCAGGAGGCAGCGGCAGCCGCGAGAGGAGCCCGGAGATTGCGCGCTGCGGAGCTTTCCCACCCTTGGGGGACGCACACGCTCGCTCCGGCTCGCTCCCGCACACATGGTCGCTGCCGTGCAAAGTTTCGCCTGCCATCGCTCCGGGATTTTGCTGCGCCGCTCCGGGCTGTAACCTTGAACTTTCGAGAGCGTGGTGACAGTGCCATAATAACCCACCACCAACTTCTTAAAAAAAAAAAAAAATTTAAAAAAAAAAAAGCCAAACAAAAAATCCTCCCGCCCACCCCCCACCCCCCCCCGCTCGAGTCCTTCCCCCCTCATCTGCAAAACAACCAGCAGCAGCAGCAGCAGCAGCAGCAAAACCAAGACTCCTGCGCCGCCGACAACAAGAGGGTTAAAAGTGTAGATTGGATTTCACCCCGGGAAATCTAGCACACGGAGTGAACTTGAATCTTTGGCTATTTAAGGAGGACCGGGGTTTGTTGTGAAGTTGTGATCCAGGGCAGAGCCCCGTCCTGATTGATTTCATCTTCCTTGAGTCTCAGATGACTGTAAAATGAATAGATGAAATTATTCCTTTTTTGAGGCTTTTTCTTAGGGGCTCTCCGGGCAAGCGTGGTCTCAAAGCGAAGTCATGATGTATTCTCCAATCTGTCTCACTCAGGTATAGACGCGTTTTGTTTCATTTCATTTATTTATTCGTTTATTTACTTATTTTCACGTGCTTTTTTTATATTTGTGTGTGAGTTGTTAATGAGTCATTGCTAGTAGTGGTAATGGGTTAACGCGCAGTTGTAACTGCTTGTCAGATCCAAACTCCTCTCTCAGGAGGGGAATACTGGAGGATCAACTGTACCAGGCCATTGTTTTGGGGAGATCCATTCAAAGTGTCACTCGGAGACAAATGCTGTTAATTGCTAGTGCATAAGGAGTCAAAGGTTAACAGAATGGAAATGAGCGCAATTACGCAAAAAAAGCAGGTTCGAGAAGTATTGATTTGATTGGAATCAAACACTCCGCGGTCTTTTCAGCCCGCCGGCGTACGCGGAACCTAACGAAAGCCTTTAAAAGGAAAAGTGCTGTTTTTGACCGAAAAAAAAAAAAAAAAAAAAAAAAAAGGCAGCGAGCGCGCTCTTGGCGCGAAGCGATCCCGTCTTAGGCTTAATTAGCAGTGCGCAGCCTGCCAGCGGCGGGGGCGAGGGGGACGCGGCTGCCTCCCGGGCGCGCAGCATCCGCGGCGGAGCGCGGAGCGGGGCTCACCGTGGGGCTGGCCGCCGGCACGCAGCGAAGGCAGCGGGACGGGGAGCCGCGGGTCCCGGCCGGGGTTCCCCCGAGCGAGTTTGGGATCTGGGGGCCGAGAGGTGCCCGGCCGCAGCCGCCGAGGGGAGGTCGCTGCCGGGGCTGCGCTGGGGAGGGGGCACCGGCCGGGGGGATGGAAACGCCGTGGGCTGAAGGCAGGGGATAGTTCTGAGAAGCTTTTGTGAAAGTCTGTCTTAGGAGGATGTGATGTAAACTGATTAAGCGATAGCGGCTTGCTTCCACATTGGCGCAACAAATAGCTAAAGAAGGCGAAAACGTGCGAAAGTGGCGTCTCGCGCTGTACGGTAATTAAGCGGGCAGCGACGCGCTTATAGCTGCATGGCGAATAAATAAATGCGATTTAAGTTATTCGACAATTAGAAAGCATTGTAATTCAAAAGGACTGAAGTATTCATAAATTGTGAATGAAGATGGAAACAACGATAAGGCTTATTCAGTGATTGGATGCAGTCCTGTAGCTTTTTGGCTGACACATTTTTTATTGTTTATATTTTGTTTGGCATCTAAGTGTGATTGACTTAGATATGGATATTTTCAGAAAGTAAACCTGAGCGTCAGCGGAGCAAAGCTGGAAAAGAGTGCCGTAGAAATATTTCTTCCTCAAAAGAAAAATTACTGCATGTGGCAAGCATTTTGTGTAGCAGATACACGTACGCTCGCAGGTACACACAGAGAAATAATTGCTTACCTTCAATTAGCAAAAATCAATTCTGTGTGTCCTGTCCATCGTGTGAAATGACAGGCAGTGAGACCTCTGTCCTAGGATATATACCTTACAGTACAACTTAGCACTTCTAACACAGAAAACACGCACGTTTTCACTACCACCTCTAGCACAGCGGGCAGTTCATTTTGTTGTTTTCTGCTCTAATGACTTTTTTTTTTTTTCTGTATCTTTGCCTTTTGGACTCAGATGCAATAGATTTCCTCACTTTTCGCAAATCTATATTAAAATACCATACCTAGGTACATACAAAAACATAACGTTATACTGCTGCAGTCACAGGTACTGGAGAGCGATTCCTGGCTTTCGTGTGTTAATAACTTCTACCTTACATTTTGTAATCCTGCTGTATCATCTGCTGTGTAGGAGCAGTTCACACTTAGAGGCACATGTAGGGAACACAATTGCAGCAGTTTGGATTTTAATTTGGATTTTTTTTTTTTCTCTATCTGTTCGGAATGATAAGAGCGGTTTTGAAATCGTCTTTCCTCTCCCCAAATTAAAAATTCAGATTATGTTGGAAATGAGAATGTATGCTTTCCTCTATTAATTTATTTAAAGCATAAAACTGATGAATCTTATTTTGGTTTGCAACTGAGTTAAAACAGTACTGCCAAATTTGTTCTCTATTGTTTTCTGCCTCTCTAAGGCTTTACACAGATGCATGTTGACTGTGATAGGGTATGCTCAGTAGAAAATATTTTGGTTAAAGTTCTAAACACAGAACACCTGTTTGGATCAAGCTAGTGCACAAGCACCAGTTCAGTTTGTGCCGATAGAGTGCTGAAGCACCTTTCAGAAACAAGTCTAAAATCCCAAAGTGCAGTTTTAAGACAGCCCTTGGCAATTCAAATGTTACCCATGACTGTTTCAATAAAAGTTTGGTGGATGTAAAATAACTTCAAGGAAGACTGAAGACTTGGCAAAAGCACTTTAATCAGCGGGTGGGGGCATGAGGGTCTTTTTCTCTGTCCCCCACATGTCTCTTTCCCCCTGTTTGGGAATGAGTATAAACTACATTTATCTCTCTTGCTGAGGCATGATAGTTACCGCATGCCTTTAAGTGCCTAGACTCTTGTGATATTTTTACCACGTTTATTTTTATGTTATGGTGGTCCAGGAAACTCAGAATATGTAGCCTTTTTCTTACCCCCTTATAATATGTTACGCACAAGGAAAATCCACATGGGGAATTGAGTGCATGAAGTTTTTGCTGTAAAATTTCTAGACTTCTGCCTTGTATACTTGTTGTATGAACCTAGGTTCAAACTTTGATGAATTGATATCAAGTTTATGAGTGGAAAATATGAGAGCGGCACTGCATTTCCCCTTTACCTATTCCAAAAAGAAAAGCCGGCCTATCTATCATCATTATAATACAATTAGACTACTGGTATTTTTTCCTTTATTTACAAACTACATAGTTATTCTATAATAACTTCCATTTTAATTTAAATTGTCAATACAGAATGGTTCACCTGAGCCATTTGATATGACGTTTGAAAATCTTTCCTCCATAAATCACTCTACTGCAAGAGCAACTATGGCACATGGGTAAGTGCCACATAAAAATCATTTTTCAATATTGCGGTATGAATATTAAGGGGAAAAATCAAATTCTGTAGATGGCTTTTTAGGAGGTTTAGTGGTGAATGTGTGTGATTAATTGCAAATCTCCATTTAGGATCCTTTTTATGGGCACTTCTTCTTGTCAAGTAATGTTTCATTTGAAAGGACTCCAGATGCACAATGAATCTCTCACAGATATCTGATAATATTGCTCTAGAACAGGATGTTCTTTGCTGTCTTTCTCCTTCACACTCTTTCACATATATTTATAGCTTTAGGACTTAATGATATCATGAAAGGAAAGCCTGAATACAGTCTTAAAAAGGTTTCCTTTTTTTTTTTTTTTTTTTTTTTTTTTTTTTTTTGCTTTTCTTCACTCTCTGAAAAGGAAAACATTCAACCACTATTCAACCAGTGGAGACTGAAATTTAAAAACAGGCATTTATCTCTATAAAATTTTCATAGATATAAATGCTATTGGTTATTATTGGTAACACAACGTGCAGCACCTGAAGGCGAAGCCATTCTGGAAGAGTTTGCCGTGTCCATCTTAAAAAGAAAACTAGATCTGCAGTTTTCTAGTAGTGTAGAATTTCTATGTTAATTTTATTGCCATTTAAAGTTATAAATGTTGGAATCTGTTTTAGACATAGGGTAAATTATTGTATTTGGGAAAAAAAAAATCTCTCAAAGCTCTTCAGCCCCCTGTCTTTTTCCTTACCCCACATTTAATCACAGATATTAGAATTTTCAAGATGTGAAGGAATTCTCTTTTGCTCAGTCTAAAATTAATTGTAAGGATTTTACACTGAGAAACCTTCCTCCTTATGCTTAGTTAAAATTTTATTAACATTTTATGTAAATGCTCTGATTAAGATGACTTTCATAGGTGAAAAAATAAACTTTTGATAGTAGTTAGAATTGAGGGGGAAAAAAGCATGGCATTGGAAAGCGTATGAAGATAGGGAAGTCTTATCATGGGCTGTGGTTACTCAGAGCAGTATTGCCTTCCCACACAAAGAACAGATTGTGGTTTAACTCTTTCCATGGCCTAGTTTCATGTGCCAGTATAGTATCAGAATTGTTCAAATCTCTGCTGGAAACTACTAGTCAGTTTAATTATTGCCTTTGTGACTTTGTCAAATGTCGTACTGTAGTGGAATAGTTTATGTGCTGAATTATCTTCTAATATTCTCTCTTCCCCCCACCCCCCCCCTTTTTTTTTTTAATTATTATTATTGTTTTTTCTCTGTGAAGGTAACATGGACATAGGGAAATGGCTTGCAACTTGTTTTCTGTTTAATTTGAGGGTGGTGGCGGAAGCAAGGTAACCAGTTCCAGTAGGTTTTTACCATTCAGGAAATTTTAAAGTTTGTTTGAAATTTGAAGATATAAATACTAAATTCTTGTCCTGAAGCTTCTACAATGGCAGTCTGAACTCTCTATAATTGAGACCATTAGTTATACTTTCATCATTTTTTCCCTAATGGAGTTAATCAACCTACTGATTAAACATAATTCATTCCCTGTCTAGCAATGTAGCTAAAATATTAGTTTGTTAATTGTATAAATGTAATTGTATTTAAAAGGTTCAGTTTTAGTTTGATTGAACCGTGCCAGTCAGAATGATGAACAATCTGCATGGTATTTTAAACTACATATGCCTACACACAGAGAGATATCTTCCCTAAGGTCTCCCTTGCAAACCAAAATACAGTAATGTTTGATAAGCAGATCACACTGTTTTAAACAGCAGATTGGTTCACAGAAGAGGCTTTAGTTTTTGGGAAAGGCCTATTTAGATATTAACATGGATGTGTAGGATGGTACTTTAAGCAGACAAAACAAATTAATTTAATTGCTATAGGATGTGCTTGTAGACGACAACTACACATTACCTCCTTAATGTAATACATATTGCTGCTAGGCAGAAGATAAGAACTTTCAGGTGTAGCCAGATGATAGAAAGGGATATTTTGGAACTGTAAATAAATTGCATGGGTATCACAAAAGCAGCATTTGACCAGCGGTGCACTCGTAATGTCACTCTGCCACAGCATGCAGGAACACAAAGAATGCAAAGTTTGTGCCAAGTTGCCATTTTTCATTGTACACCTCAGATTGATTTTTAAGGGGTTTAGAATAATTGCCACACTCATGTGATCAGTTAACAAATTAACTGACTCTGTGGGGCTTCAAAACCCATAGTGGAGCTGCCAGAAGAAAATTAATGTAATTTTTGTTCTCAACTTCATAAACTTTCATTTTACAGAGTTTGGGGGTGGTGGGAGGGAAGCCCGAAGAGCTAAAAGTACAGAAGCTTCTGTTCAGGATTTGTGTACGACACGCTGTGTCTTTTCCCCACTTTCCCTTACTATATACTGGTTTCTCTAGTTACCACCGCTGGAATGGTGCTGTTTCAGTGCTGGAATGTTGGACGTTTGATAAGAAAATGGATCAAGTTTAATGGCGCATGCTCTTTGTGCCACCAGCAGTCTCTTGCTGAGAGCATGCTCCAAAAGCGGGAACTGTGTGGCATTACACTGAGCATGTATATGCTTTGTGTTTCTGTGCCACAGAGAAGAGAAATGAACTGTGTGGCATTCGCCTCAGCGTTCTGAACGTTTCTGCTCAGATTTTTTAAAACCGTATAGTGTCCTCTTTGCACAATGGTACTTTTCTTGATGCTAGCCATTCACTCAGAGATTTAAATGTTAGAAATAAAACATCTCAATAGCATCTCTTTTAAATGATGTAGTCTTTATAGCATTGTGGGATGAAGTGAGGGGAGGCATACAGAATAAAATCTTCACAGGGTTCTTTTAAAGAGTGAAATATAGGGAAAATGTGATTCTCCGTGTACTTTTGTTTGTTGCCTGATAGCAATAATAAATGCGTAAAAGATGTTATGCAGAATTTTGCATAGATTTTAACTAACTATTTAGTGTTTATTCTCTTCATCTTGGAATTCACTTTAAGATTTTCAGAAATCTTTCTTGCTAATGCTTTGATTATGAGAGGTTACTGACTTCGAGTTTTCTTCCTCTCTCTCTTTTTTTTTTTTTTCTTTTTTTCCCTCCACTTCTCTTCACAGGATGAATTTCACCCGTTCATTGAGGCACTTCTTCCACATGTCCGTGCAATTGCCTACACTTGGTTCAACCTCCAGGCTCGAAAACGCAAGTACTTCAAAAAACATGAGAAACGAATGTCAAAGGATGAGGAAAGAGCAGTCAAGGATGAGCTACTTAGCGAAAAGCCCGAAATTAAACAGAAGTGGGCATCCAGGCTCCTCGCCAAGCTGCGCAAAGATATTCGCCAAGAGTTCCGGGAGGATTTTGTGCTCACGGTGACTGGGAAGAAGCACCCATGCTGTGTATTGTCCAATCCTGACCAGAAGGGTAAGATTAGGAGAATCGACTGCCTGAGACAGGCTGACAAAGTCTGGCGTCTGGATCTAGTCATGGTGATCCTGTTCAAAGGCATCCCCTTGGAAAGTACGGATGGAGAGCGGCTCATGAAATCCCCACATTGCACAAATCCAGCACTTTGCGTCCAGCCACACCACATAACAGTATCAGTCAAGGAGCTTGATTTGTTTTTGGCATACTACGTGCAGGAGCAAGGTAGGAAGCAGATTGTTGTGTTTCTATGTTAGTGTGTCAAACTCTGATTCTGAGTAGCCCTGTTTCCCCTATGGGCTCACTTCCAGTGAAACATTATTCTGTGGTCTCTATACGTAATGTGGGTACATATCCTTATGTAAATCAGCATGTATACATATATACACAAATACACATATACTCCTACAGACCTGTGCAAGTGACATGTATGTTTGACATATGTCTCTTGTTCTCTTTCAGGAGAGAATAGGACATACCAGAGTAGTACTTTAGTTCGTCTGAAGCTGCCTTATTTATTTATTTATTTACTTATTTATTTAATTTATTTATTTTCATGAAAAAGGGGCACAATATTGTGTATTTTTTCCAGTAGTGACTTCAGAAAACATTCTTCTCTTTAAAGTTTTTGTGTGTCCTCCCCACCCAACCCACCAGTATTGTTAGTAACAGATGCAGGTATGTGCAATTGCACAATCACAATAAATAATATAAATATTTATTCTTGCATTTTCATTTACAAATAATCAAAAATCCATCTTTATGTTGATGATTCTATTGTAACTCTAAACGCAATTATAGACTTTCTCATGACTATTAAATAAATATGAAAAAAAATTTAGCACAAGAATGCAGCTTAGTAAATATTTAGTAGTCAGAATTACAGCATACACTACTTTACGTTTTATTCATATTTATATCATTAGCTCATGTTTCCTATCTGAGTTTTGAAAAACAAAGATATTTATAGAGAATTTTCCATAAAAAGTATATTTTCATAATCACACCAGTATAATTAATTTTATTTGGCAGATAATTAAAATATGAAAAATCACAGAAAAGCTCCTTTAACTTAGTTTTATGGAATTTAAATACAAACAGTGCTTCTGGTAATCATATCTGAGGGAAAAAATGCTATTCATTTTACATATTCACATAACAATATTCATATGCAGGTCCCCCAGAATCGTAAATGGCTGTAAGTAGATAAAGGTTTTCCTCTGATCCTAAGCCTGCTGAGAAACATTTTCTCTGTGTGCATCGTTTGTGTTCTTTCTGCTGATTATATCATCCTCTAGCCATCTTTGTATTGCTGGCTGATTAGCAGCAGTAAAACATTTATTTTTTAGCCGCAGATCTAAACCAGGGAAAGTTTGAACGGCTGCAGATGGTGGGCCATTTTACAACTTGGCCTGGTAGTAGGCAGAAATGGCCTGCAGAAGGGCAGATGGCAGGCTGTTATCTGATGCCCGATACATAACTCTGGATCTAACTGAAAAATAAACTGAATGGATTTTATTAGTAACAAAAAAGTGAAATTGCACATCTTCTTTCAATGTGTATTCATTGTTTTAAAGAACAGATACACAAGACAACCTTTTTATTTTCAATGAATTTTTCTGTTAGAAATTCAGTCATTCAAATGGTGTACTGTGTTCCTGTGAACGTATAAATAGTTTTCAATTTTGTTATTTGTTCCTCATGAAAAAATGCCTTTTTTTTCCCTCTTGTTTGTATTTTATATATTTTTTCTCCACAGTAGTAGACAATGTACTTAGAAATTTTGCAGCGACTTTAAGTAGTTGCACAGTCTGGTAAATCTGATCCTCAAAAGCATAAAAAATAAGTTTTCTATGATAGCATTAAACAAAATATCTTAATTACAAAATATTTTTAACTTCAAATTTCCTTGAAGGAAAAAAAAAAAAAAAAAAAAGAACATTAGAACATTAGTTTGAATGCAAATATTACAAGATATAGCTTACTGATTAATTCTAATGGATATACCTGTCTGTAAAAGTCAAAACTACAAAGGGAGGCAAAATAGCTTATGTAGATCTTGAACTGAAGAAGCTGTGGTCAGGGTACTCACACTCTTGATTTTAAGTCGTTGGAAGCCAGTAACTTGAAATGGGGCAAGAAAATGAAAGGCATAGCTGATATACTGTTTTAAATGGATTGAGAATATGAGATTATTCAAAATATTTGTCTAAACAGAAATACAACAGAGTAAGATAAGCATGCTGTAATATTATAACTTCCAAAGTTACAAGAAGCTACTTCAGGAATATACGGGAAGATGAAGCTAGCTAATTTCTTTGTACCAAGCCACCCTCAGTAGACCCTTTTGTTTGTTGTGAACCGCATGTATTTTTTATCTCTCTTGCTGCCTTACAGTTAATCTTCTGTTAACATCTGTTGGCTCTCTTCTTGAAGAAGTCATATTAAGTTATCTTTGTATTTTTATCCCGTTTTGTCAAACTTTGATTCTCTGTCCTCAGTGAAAGCAGGTTAATTGTGGCACTTTGCAGTGCACTTGATTAAGAGCACCAGGCTTTGCAAAAGATAAGCATGAAGTCAACCAAAATGCTGCCTTTTACACATGCTGTTTTGCTTTTTATTTCTATTTTGGAATACAAAACCCGCTTAATAGTATCGTATAAAAAACAAGTAGAGAAATAGAAACAATTTAATTGCTGAATGAAATATGAAGAATGAATTAGTACACAAAATGAATAAAGGGGCCAAATAGTATGTTTTTTGTTGCTTTAAAAAAGAAGATTAGGGGAAAAAGGAGGAGGAAGGATAGTTTGAGTGCCAGTGATGGTTGCCAGTGGCACCAGGATTGGCATCAGACCTTCTTTGTTTAGCCTAGGATGCCTGTGATTTGTTGGTTGGCATCCGCATTGCAGTGCAGAGTGCATGTTACAATATATTGACAATTTCCAGATCTAGAAGTGTCAATAATCCTTTCAGTTCCTAATAAAAAGAGCTTCTACTTCCACATCTGCCTTGAAGGATGAAATAAAGACTGACCTATGACGTTCTATCATTGACCAACTTCACCTGGTTCTGCTTTTCGCTCACCTCCCTCAGAATTCAGCATCTTTTTCTCCCTGTTCCCTTTCTACTATCCTCTTGCGCTTTAGGAACTTTTTTTTTTTTTTAATTTAATTTTTATTTTATTTTATTTTTTAAAAAAGAGGCTTGGCATAGGTTGCAATGCCTTTGACTGAAATGGAGGAAGAAAATGGGAGGCACACAGTGACCAAAGTTTAGCCTCAAAATAATTTTAAATCATAATACATTTCTACAGGGCTCTGCTTGTTTTGTATATCTAGTCCACCCTCCCCCCTCACTGTTTGTTTTTTTTAAAGCCCAAACCTTGTAAATGCCACAAATGTTGTTTCTAATGACAAAAATGCCCCCTCCTCCCCCCTTTTTTTTAGCTAGCATCAGAGACATTTTTTTGTTCGTTTGTTTGTCTATCATTTAATATGAAATGCATCTGAGTCCATAAAATCATTTGATGGTATTTGACTCAATCAGTGCAGCGCTTAGGCTGTGTTCCCGTTGCTACAAGAACCGCCATTTTGTTTGTCAAGTGCCAGGAGAGGAGGAAAAAAAAAGGCAGACAATGTGCTTGATGCCAATAATGGTTGCCAGTGGCACCGAGGTTGGCATCAGACCCTCTTTGTCTAGTTGCTGAATGCCTTTGATTCGTTGGTTGGCATCCGCATTGCAGTGGGCACATTGGAAAGTTTTTGACAATCAGTGAATGAAAGCTGCAGTACTTGTTTGCTGCAACAGAACCCAGATAATATAAATCCCTTCTTCTGATAGATGTTTTGCTTAGTCTTACAACGCCTGATTAATAAATAAATAAATAAATAAATAAATCCATTGCTCTTTTGCTAAAACATAAAATATCTCATCGCAGTGTGTCTCATCTGCAGAATTCCTAATCCTCACGTTGTCTCTGCTGTTTTTCTTCCTTGCAGCAAAAAAAAATTCAAAGATGATATTAGGTATTTTAGAAGATAGTGAATGAAGAATAATAGACCTTGAGAAATATTCTGGGAACTTAAAGAACTGAAGCAATGGTAAATGTAAATAGTAAACATTTGTAAGTCTTTTAAATGTGTGTGCCTCTCAGAGTACATTTCTCAGATCAGTCATGTTGCTGTTTACACTCTCCTTTGTCCTTTTGCAGGACTGATATAACTGGGGGAGCCTGCATCCCCAGCTGTTAATAAAATCTGAAGTTGAGGGAAGGATCTTTTAAACTATCCAAGAAGGAGAGCAGAAAATAGATGCAGATGTTCTTCGTCTGGTACTGCTCAGGCACTCCTGATTTTTTAAAGTTCTTAAAACATCAAGATGTAGTTACAGTTCCAGCTGCAGATTTTCTGCTACCAGGAACTCTGCAAAAAGGCTAAATCATTTCTGTTGGAAGTTTCCTAGATAGTTAGTATTAATATTGCTTTCCGGTTAACTGCTATTATCTCGTTAATTAATAAGAAGGATTAGCAGCCCTACCCAAAGGGCTGCACAGAAGGAAGCCTGGCCTATGTGAGCCCCTGTGTCACCAGACTGTGTCCTGTCTCTCCAGGGGTTGCGGGAAAAAAGGGAGAAAGGAAGGATAGGCGGGAAAATAAAGAGGGGGAGAGGCAGGAAGCGGGCTGGCTCCCTGCAGACGAGGTAGGGGAGAACCTCTCCTGCGAGGATTCATCTGTTGGGCCGCTGGGAAGCATGCAGATCCCAGGAGAGAGGGGGCTGGCTGCGTGCTGGCAGGGCGCACACACCACATGGCTGCAGCCGGCTGCCGCGTCAAGTAGCCAATGCAGGCTGCGCCAGGTTTGTCACGCACGCTGTCCTGATCCTTTGGCCAGCACCTTTAAAGATCATCTAAGCCCGAGTGCAGGCATTCCTGGGCTGCACCTGCATGGATCCAAAACTGCTTCTAGCCCAGCTAAATGCAGAGGAATCAGCAATCCCTTAGCGAGCAGGGATACCCTCCTTCTCACTTTGGCAGTGCTAGTGAGGCGTGCACGCAGTCTTGCGATGGACAGCGTGTCCTCTGTCCAGAAGGAACTGCATCTCCTTGTACAAAGCAAGGCATCTGAAGTGCGGGAGAAGGCAAGCAGACTCCTGGTGGGTCAATGCCTCTATCCTGTTGCTAAATTTGAGTTTTGTGAGTTTATTTTTAAGGGGAGCTCAAATTTTTAAATACGTCTGTGTAGTCATTCTTATATCACACTTCAGTTTACATATAGTAAGCATAGAAAACTGAGGATAGAGTAATATGGTGATAATACTTTGCTTTTTTACAACAGTAAATAATATATTTTTTTCTGTTAGTTTGCTTTAAGTATAAGAAATTCCACTTAAAATTGGATCCAAAACAATGAAACAATGTTATAACCATCTCATTGTATAATTCCTATAAAGTTGAAACATCTATATATCACAACACCCTGAAGAATTGTGGACAAGAGTGTTCATTTCTTGTGTGCATTGATGCTTCCACACACAATTAATAAATAAATAAATAAATAAATAAAAAGGGGGGGGGGGAAGGGGGGGGCTGGAAGAATCAATCATTCTGTTGAATTGCTGATTGTTTCTACTTCCATTAACTTGAATGATTTGCCTCCTTCTGAATACTTTATGTGGGAACATAGAATTGAACATTTAACCTGTCTTGCAGAAGGATATGTAAAGGCACAAGTAAGTTTTGCTGGAGTTTACACAGCAAATTGTTAGTTGCACTGGGAACAACAGGAAATAGAGATTATTACTGCCTGTACCTTATAGGTGTCTAGATGCTCTTGAAGCCTATTACTTACATGCTCAAATGGCATGCTGATCCCTTGCATTAAATCTCAATTTGGAGTCAGAGAGCCAGTACAGAAGTAGAGGTAGGAGTTTATGTTTTATTTGTTCTCAAATGAGAAGAGCTTTTGTAGTTTAAGAAGCTGATAGGGAACAATAAACACTTTAAAAATGTTGGATTATTTTGAGCAATTCCCATTTATTCAGGCATACAGAAAATGTGATTTTAAAACACTGCTTGTGTCAATTTAAAAAGACACCTTTTGACTTCTTTTCTAGTTTTATACTGTAAAATGTAGGATGACAACTTTGTCAAGTATCTCAAATGTGCTCAAAATTACAGACGGAAAAGATATTTGTCATTAAAAGATGGGGGCTATTTTCACGTGTATGTAGGCATGGGGATATTTTTCAATTGACTATTATGAATATTTTGTGTATGGAGACACAGGAAAATAAAACACTTGAAAAGGGCATACATCAGTCAAACAGTAAAAATGAAGAATTCAAAATGTATTTATTTTTTGTTTTTAATTTCAATTTTCCTCAGAACAGTGTTGTGGCTGATATGACAAATTCATGAGAAAGAAATGGGGAATTTTAGTATTTAATTTACTATTGCAATCAGGAATGAAATATATCTGTTTTAGGAAAGAGTCTTTTGCTTTTTACTTATTCTGTTTTTTCTTGATAAACCAGGGAGGTCATTTTCACAGGGTTAAATGATATTAATTGTGTTTAAGACAAAGGAAGTTATGGTTAAATAAATTCCGTGCAATTAGTTGAAAATTTAGAAGTTAGCATTAATTTATGAATCACATTTAGATTGACAGCAAGAAGCAATGAAGTAAAGAACAGAAATGAAAACAGAAAATTATTGCTTCATGGTAATTTCAAACAGAAGAACAATACTGGGAACAAAAAAAAAATTATATTTCTAAACTGTAAATAAGGTCACTAGTTCATAAGGGAAATACTTCAAGTAACAGCAGAGGTTTATGTTTTAAATTTCTTATTTTTCATGCATATTGGATTTGTTGTAACTGAAAACTTTATAAAGTAATTAAACACTAATACCACTGGATGTTGAATTTTAAAATCTATTGCACCAGAATTGCTGTCAAAGTGACATCTTTTCTAGCCTTCCTATCTACCCTGCTTTTTCTTCTCCTCCTCCTCCTGCAGGAGTAGAGGAGTAGTGTAGAAAGCCTGAGGACTGTTGGCCCTGCTGAAGCTCTGGTCCTTGGAGCAGCATACCACAGTGCCAGGCACAATAATCCAAGAAATTTCTTTAACACTTGTATTCCAGCCTTAACTGCACAGTGATGTGTTGTTTTGTGTTAATCACTCAGGTGGGATGATTTCAGAATAAAAAAGGCTAACCTAGCTAAACAGGGTTGTTATTTTGATTTTGGGATGGAAAAGAGACCCCTTATGTGGAGACACTTTTCATATGTTAAGTAAATGTGACAAAGGAAGAATGCCTCTGCAATTAGCCAGTTTGTTTGACAAACATAAAATGAGATGTCATTCTTTATAGGGAGTATTCATGTTTGACCCCTGTCTCTCATTTTCTATTCTTTAATTCATTTTATTATTATTACTATTTAACACTAGTGGAATTTCTAGAAGCGTTTGCTAAAAAACTGGCTGAGGGCTGGATTTGAAGAGGTTTGTAAGTTTCAGGAACTAGTAAAGGAGAAGTAAATAATAGATTACTAGATTTGTCCAAGAGAAAAGAGAATTGATTTAGATGTGTACATTGTACTATTTGGAAGCAATGTGTTGTGTGTGCGGTTGGGAACATTCTTCTTGCAAAGCTGCTAATCTTCCCCCCACATACTTTTTAATTTATAGAAGTGTTAGTTTCCTACTCTCTTATCCTCCCAAGCTCACCTTCCTGAGAGCTTCTTTCCCTTTCTGAGTGTATTGTGCCTTTCCTTCACCCTCCCCCCCCCCCCTCCCCCCCCCCCCAAATATATTTCTGTAGCTGTTTCTTAGGAACCTCAGTATTGACAAGTGACATTTGTTCTAGATTGTTTTTCATAGTCAGTGGGAGATGAACACTTCAGAGATGGCTTTTGTGGGGGATTCTTTCTGAGGAAGGGCTGAAAGTCTAGAGTGTGTTTACCAAACGTAACATTTTGGACATTTCTAGCCAAACTGACTACTGGAGCTTTTGCCTGCATGCCACGTGTCAAATCTTTCTTGTCCCCTGTGCCCCTTTTCATGTCACAAAAAAGTGACTTAAAACTGTACAGACACTGAAATCTCTTTTCTTTCTTTTCTTTCTTTCTTTCTTTCTTTCTTTCTTTCTTTCTTTCTTTCTTTCTTTCTTTCTTTCTTTCTTTCTTTCTTTCTTTCTTTCTTTCTTTCTTTCTTTCTTTCTTTCTTTCTTTCTTTCTTTCTTTCTTTCTTTCTTTCTTTCTTTCTTTCTTTCTTTCTTTCTTTCTTTCTTTCTTTCTTTCTTTCTTTCTTTCTTTCTTTCTTTCTTTCTTTCTTCCTTCCTTCCTTCCTTCCTTCCTTCCTTCCTTCCTTCCTTCCTTCCTTCCTTCCTTCCTTCCTTCCTTCCTTCCTTCCTTCCTTCCTTCCTTCCTTCCTTCCTTCCTTCCTTCCTTCCTTCCTTCCTTCCTTCCTTCCTTCCTTCCTTCCTTCCTTCCTTCCTTTAGGAATAACCCTAAACTGAGTGTTCCAGCGTCCTTCAGTGTTATAAATGTGCCTTCACTAAAAACATCTCTGTGGATTTAATGCGTCTTTTTATTACTTCCTCCCTGCAAAATATATACAGAAGTGCAACAGAATGATTCTTCCATACTTCTTTAGAGATCAAACTGGAAAGTCAAACACAAAAGTGAATACCTAGTGAACTCTATTTGAGAAACTCATTGTGTCTGTTGAGAAATTACAAAAAAAGATATTCTTTCTTATATTGGTTAATGCAAATGATGTGCACAAGTCAGTATATTCTATACCGTTTGCAGTTATTAGATGTCGGAGAATTGTAAATATTTAGTTCTTTAAAATATTGATTATATATTTGCCGTTTCAATCTTCAAGTTAACATTAACTTGAATTGCTACACATAATTTCAAAAAGAATACATTTATGCAAATAAAAGATAAGTGTGACAGGTATCTTTAATCTAGCATTATATTTTACTCCTTAGTCAGTCATCTTGATATATACTTCAGAAAATATTTTCAGATAAGATTACATATAATTTATACATTTTTTATTTAAAATAGCAAAAAGTGTACATATAAGAATCCAGTAATTACAGATTCCTTATCATTAGAAATCAAAAATCAAATATTTATTTTATTTTTTTATTTATTTATTTTTGGTGAATACATTGGCCTAAAGTGACAAATCATTTTTGGTCTTTTTGATAAAACAAGTAACAAGGAAATGCTGGATTTTCCTAGATGATTTTTTTGGAAGGGTTTTGTGTCTTGTAGATATCAAGTGTATTTAGTGCAGCATTAGTTTTCCATTTCATGATTAATGACAGTGATGCCAGATATATTGAAAGGATGTCTATAACCCTTTACTCCGATTTAAAAGTGTGTAAACATTTCCTAGTCAAATCGACTTGTATTTTCTTATTCTGACATCTGCAGTTTCTGGACAAATTACCTTAAATTTGTTATGCAGTGTTAAAAGACATGTTTTATGAGGCCAGCCTCAGCTCCTGGCCTTAGTGTCAAGGACCCTGCTACATGATGCAACATGTCTTGTTAGGTTTAATTGACCAAAGCCAATTTGTTAAAACAATTCATTTGTGCTGTAACTTATGCCCAGGCCAAGTTGCTACCTGAATCTCTTGACCTTGAGTTGTCTGGGTCATGAAATGGCTGTAAAGAGCTTGACCTCCCCATTGTTCAGCAGTATTGCTGTTTCCTCTGATTCTCTGTGGTAATTGTTGACAAGAAGGTCTCAGTCCCCACTTTTCACACCAGCAGCATCCATCCAGAGTTGCCCTGTCCTCTGTTGGAAGTGGCTGGACTCTCAACATCACCACCTCTTGTCTGCTGCCAGTGATGGGGACAAAGAGGTGGCCCTCCTCTGCAGAAGAGGTGATGATTGCTAGAGGCTAGAGTGAAATTTTGTCCTCCCTCAGGTTGTGAAGCACTTCTGTTTTTTGAGGGTGCACAGGTTCACTGTGTTTCTCAAGAGCAAATGCTTGTAAGTCTTCATCAGTCTTGTTTTACTTTGAGCATCATTCAAGTGGTATATATTGCAAAAAAGTCTCAGTTTGGAAAATATTTTGCAATCAGGTCGTAATGCACATGCACACCAGTTCTGTTTTTGGAAAAAAAAAAGAAAAAGAAGGTGATCTAAATAATTTATTGTTTTGGAATGGAGGGACATCCTGTAAGTAGCTATGATTTCTTTAGTGTCAGAACCTTGTTTTCTTAAAGACTAGTGTTGTATTCAAGTGCAATGATGGTCTCCAAAGCAAAGAACTTGAAAAGAATGTTACACATAGTGTTTGATGCAGGGTCTAAACTTATTAAGAGGAGACAAAGAACTTTTTTTTTTTTTTAAAACAAACAAACAAAAAAAAAAAAACCTGCTTGTAGTTAGGCTTGACTCTTGGTGAGAGGGGAAGTCATCAGCACTGTATCCTGACAGGCTGCCTACCGTGAATGTCCCTGATTCTAATGTCAGCTCCTTGTTTTAGGTTTTGTGCTCTCTGTAATTGCCTACAATTTCATTGTTAGGACAGTTTATTTTTTTTCTGAGTTGGGTATTACATCTAATCATCTGCTGTATTATGCTGCAGTTTTAGGATGCATTGCCTTTTGAAATCAGTGACTGGATCTGTTTGAAAAACTGATGGCATGATACAGCCTTGATTTAGGAAAGCTCATATGACAGTACTGGTACCATTATAAAACAGAGGTAAATTTGTAAGCCAGTACTCATCAGATAATTGGCATGTTCTTAATTTAAGGCCTTAGCCTGAAAACTTTTCTCACTTGAGTAAATTTATTCAAGCAAATCTGCTTCATTTAAAACATACTTTATTTCTGGTAGAATGCACTGACTTCACAGCATGTGATCAGGTTTATTTCTGCAGTCTGGCTGATTTCTCTGTCAACTCATTCATGTTTTTTGGGTAAAAAAAAATAAAATCAGATATTTGCACATACAGTGTTCCCATCAAGTTGTAAATGACCATACCTTTTATTTAATTCAGTTGAGGTCTGTTTTTTGATTGCTGTTATATTATTCCTCTGAAGGAGGAGGGTGGGACTGCTTATGCATGGAGGTTGAATGGTGTCCCTGTAATGACAAGGTGAAGTATAAATCAGTGCTTAGATGCAAGGACTTCAAAATCCATGGCTTAATATCCAGTTGTGGGTGACCACAGGCAGATTTCCTCAGGTCCCAAGGGAGATCACCGCTTGCTGTAATGTTGCCTCAGTGGGGGGATTGCAAAATGCCTAGATATGTACCAGCTGAAAAATTATTAACCTTCCTGTATTTCACAGCAAGCAGAATCTGCCTGCTTGTGCCCAGCCCCCAAGTGGGCTCTGCATGGTAAAGAAATGTCTTACCCCATTTTCTCATGCCCAGACGGAATAAACTTGCCCAAGCAGGGAGGGCCAGCGCAAAGCATTCCTCCACTGCAAGCCCTGCGGTGGTACTCTGCTGTGGGAGAGGGTGGCAGAGGGAAACCACCCAGAATTATCTGAAGACGAGGTTTGTGGTGGGAGCACTCTTCAGATTCACCCATGTTTCAGCCTTCCTTGAGGATGGAGCCATGGTTTTGGTGTGCTAAAGAGCTGTCTGAATTTTGCTGCCTTGTGACAGTGGAAAGAAAAAATGCTTTAGAAAGAAAGATGAAAGAAACAGTAATCACAGGCAGTTATGTATATGTTCATATAAACGACCAAGCACACAGAATGAATCTGTAGTGTCTGTAAGTGTGGCTTTTGAGTTCAGCCTGGTTCCCCATCCCTCTCACCTCTCTGATGCCCAAGCTTTTCAGTGCAGTGGGTGAATAGCTCAGCCCAGAACACACTGACATAGGAACAGGATGGATGGTCAGGAGTTTGGTCCAGGGTGTGAGATAAAATTCACGTAACAGTGCACTTGTATCTGGAACATGCTGGTCATCCTGTTTTATCTTACTGCTGACTTGCACAGGTCTTTGTAAGGTAGCTCAGACAGAGCCCATTGCTCAGATTTATTTAATATCCTGATCTTGTTTTGTAATGGTTTATTCCAGGATCTTGTCTTGAAAGGCCTACTTGTGTCCAAAGCCCCCACTGATACTCTCCAAAATACTTGTTACGGAACTTGATATGGAACTTGTCCTTTTTGGACTCAACATGACAGCTACTTTTCCTTCTAAAGTCATTGTTTTCCTCAGTTCCTGCTTTATGATATTTTGGGGTTGGTAATGAGCCAGATGTAACATCAACACAAACAGAATGACTGTGTCTACTTTGAAGAGTGGGAAGTGACACTAATTTATGCAAAGGAAAAGAAGTCCATCCATGCACTTTTCCCAGGTAGTACTGAATCAGTGCAGTTTGGAGCTAACAGAGGGTTAACATCAAAAGTTATTCTATTGTTTATCTTCCAGTTAAAGAATAACCAGCCTATGCAGAAAGGAGAATTGGAAAATTGATTGGGCTGTCTAGATTCAGACACATAATTTAAAGTAAACTATATCAACTTTTGGGTTTGCCACATATGCGTTCATAGTCTGCAGTTCAGCCGTCTATAAAGGTTTATATTGAAGGAGTCATGGACTTCTTTTATTTTATTACATCTGAGGTATTGTTTTTATTTATTTATTTATTTATTTTTAAACTATGTGTAATTACTGCAACTGGTTTAATTGTTGCTGGAGTTATTTTTCCTTGTTACAGAAACGGATATCTTATTGTTACACAGAGCATAAGAATTGTTTGTGCAGTTTGACTATAGTGAGGAGTGCTGGTTAATTTTAAAACACATGCCTAATCTTGCATTGTCATACACAAATACAGTGTGTGTATATAGTCCTCCCTGGCCTCTTGCACATTCTTTATGCTATACCTCTTCTGTAACTTGAATATTCTGGTACAAGAATTATAGTTGTCATGTAATCATTTGTGTTCTATTTTCAGTCTCCAAATAAAGGAAAAGCTGCTTATAGTAAAATGAGGATCACTGGTCTTTCAGAATTAAATAGACTTGTTATACTGCATTAATCCTTTTTGGAACATTTGGAATGACTTCTTAGCACTCACAAACACAGCATTAGGGTGAGCAATTAATCTGTTGTTTGTCCTCCAACATTTGTGTGATGTAAAGCATGTATATTGAAAACCATATTTCAGGTTTAGGACCAGAATCCTTGCAGAGTTAAATAATAATCATTCAGTACTGTGGACCAAAACATAAATCTGAATTGCTCTGAGTTGCAATAATTGTTCTGACTAACAAAGCACTAACTGCATTCTACTGAAAGGGTTTATGGTGCAATGGTGTTCAATAATGTAGAGTTTTGGGTGAAAAAAATGTAAATTCAGAAAATAAGTGTGAATTAGTCAGAGGTAGCCAAAAGATTTATGGAATTCTAATTAGTCTGCCTTGTAGATAGGTTGAGAAATAAAGGCTTAACATTTCGTCAGAAAAGACTGTGTTTTGGAAAAAATAAAATTCAGTAACTCTCTAATGATTATAGAAGTACAGACTGGCAAAGGAGAGCATGTAATTCTTATCAAGGACAGGTTTAGGAAACATCTACCAACATGACATGCTTAAATGTGATCAAGTTGTCCAGCAGAGAGGTGGTTCATCTGACCTCTTGATGTCTTTCATAACCTCAGGGTCCTGTAATGTTAATGCAGTAATCAAATTTACTCCTTTTCTGAGCTTCAGAAATAGCGAACAAATAAAATCACCCAAAATTTCTCTCAGAATTTTACAGTTTTGTAATTGCTTTCCTGAATGCAGTCTGCTTAGTTTTCCTTGGTCAAAAGGGCATACTAATTCTCTTGGTACTGTGCTGGAGTCCTCTGCTGTTTTCCTGCATTGTTCAGCAGTAATTAACTTGAAGCATAGTGGAGAGCATTAGCTTCTGAGCCTAGGTTAAATCAGCAGAAAAGTCTTATGTTCCTGCAGTATATAGTCTTAGAATACATTGTCCTATTGCAGAAAGATAAAAGTGTTTTTAAATATAGTCCAGCCAGTTTGACCTTGTCAGAATTCAAGCCATATTAATGGTAACTTGGGCTTGTTGAAGCCTTTCACAGTAGGATGAGCATTAACACAGAAGTCCCTACTCCATCTGGTGAAGAAACTACAGAGAAGGCTATACATAGACTTTTTGTTAAATTCCATATTAAGGTATAATGAGATATTTATTGTGTTTTCCACATGCTCATGACACTTCTCTTGCCTTTAATAGGCATCCTGTGTCTGAGGCCAACATAGTTAAGAAGAAGGTCTATAAAGCAACACTATTAGCTCTTTCAGATAAGACTGCTGAAAAGTAATAGTTATGGGATGTATTTTGGAAAGCAGTGATTAATGACAGTTTTATTGTAGCAGTCATATGTATGAAGTCCTGGCTCTCATTGTAATGTCCTGGAAAAGAGTGGCAGAACACACAGAACAATTTAATGATTAATCTATTTGTTGCTTTTAAGTAGCAAATAAAGGCTCTAGAATTTCATCCAGGGGGACCTTGACAGGCTGGTGAAATGTGCTGACAGAAGCCTTATGAAATTTAGCAAGTAGAATTGTAAAATCCCTCATCCAGAGAAGAACAACCCCACACAACCAACTGGCACCACCCAGCTGGAAAGAAAACTTGCAAAAAAGCACAGGGGTGTCCTGTGTCCAGTTCTGGCTGCTCCAGCACAAGAGAGACATGGAGAGAATCCAATGAAGGCCACAAAGATGATTAAGGAACAGAAACACCTCTTCTATAAGGAAAGGTTAGGAGAGCTGGGTCTGGTCAGCCTATAGAAAAGAGGGTTTTCAGGGGGGTTGTAATGACATAGATAAATCCCTGAAAGGAGGGTAAAGAGTGTATGGAGTCAGACTCTTTTTCAGAGGGGTCCAGTGACTGACAATGGTTACACACTGAAGCACAGCAGGTTCCTCTTGAACATCAGGAAACACTTTTACTGTCAGAGTGGTGGAACACTGACACAGGTTGCCCAGAGAGGTTTGTGAAGTCTCACGGCTTGTAGATATTCAAAAGCCATCTGGACATGGTCCTGTGCAGCTAGCCCTAAGTGGTCCCTGTTGAGCAGGTCAGCTGGACGAGGTGGTTGCTAGAGGTCCCCTCCAACCCCAGCTGATACGTGATTTTGTGAATTCTTTTAAATTGTTTCTGCTGAATTTTTCATACATGGTATCTAACACAGTGATACGTAAAGCCTAGTTGGTCCTGAAAGCAGCACGGGTACACTGACAGGACATCTCCTTGTGGTTTTATGTACCCTGCTACTGTGGTTCCTTGAAAGGTGTTATGGACCTATGGTTGAAAAATATACCATAGCAAGCTCATTTGAACTTCTCTCAGCTGAAAGTTTTATTTTTTAATTTTAATAAAGTATGCATATGAGTCTATTTTTGTTGACTTATTGTTTCATAAATTTGAGTGAAAGGTTGTTGGCACACTTCCTAGTTATTGTGTGTATTATTGACAAGGATGCATTAGTTTAGTTCCCAAGGCTGGTTCTAGTTTCTGTATCACTGGTAGCATAGGACCTATTTGAAAGTGACACATGCCAGCATATTTCTTGTTGCCTGGTTGGTGCTCACCTGAGCTGTGGAGTGCATCACTGAACATCGCTGTTGATGAAAAAATGTGCCAGGCATTTCCCAGGTAGCTATCATTGAAAAGCTTTTTTTGGTGTCTGTCACTGTGTGACTGCTTGATGGCCATGGCCTATGCGTGCATTCTTGCCAATGAAAACTACAGCAATTAACCAGCTACTTCCAGAACCTGGGGGAATACAGGGACATTAGAGAAAATACTGCCTACAGGGCCAGAGAGAAGAAATGGGGAGGAGGTGAAATGAAGAGTGCCTGAGTGTGGATGTCAGGAGGGACTAGAAGATGACAGCCTTGTGTCAGAAATGTGGTGCTCTGTGGTCTTTGGGCAACTGGGGAATGAGATTTCTACTGCCATCTATGAAGACAGGCTGAAGGAGTTGAGGTTGTTCAGCTTGGAGAAGATAAGGCTCTGGGGAGACCTTTTAGTGGTCTTTCAGGGGGCTCACAGAAAAGCTGGGGAGGGACTCTTTTTCAAGGGGTGGAGTGATAGAACAAGGAAGGATGGGTTAAAACTAAGGGTAGATTAGATGGTAGGAAGAATTTCCTTACTCAGAGGGTGGTGAGGCAGTGGAACAGGTTGCCCAGGGAAGCTGTGGAAGCCCCATCCCTGGAGGTGTTCAAGGCCAGGTTGGATGGGGCTTTGAGCAACCTGGTCTGGTGAGGGGTGTCCCTGTCTATGGAAGGGGTCTTGGAATTAAATGCCTTGGAATCAAATGTCCCTTTCAATCCAAACCATTCTCTGATTCTCTGATTCTATCTCAATGAGGAAGTCTGGAGTTCTTATGTTCATGGTGCTGACTGTATCTGTGTCTGCCATCTCCATTGTCAGTGACACTAAAAAATTTTTTTTTAAACCCCTGTGCTATACAATTATGTTGACTTCTGAGCATTAGCCTCTCCTTTTCAGTCTCCATGGCAACCCAAACTTATCGAATATTAAATGTTTCCAGCTCCAAGTTTTGCTGTTGCGAAAGGACAATATGCGTACCTAACCTGTTGATCCATTGCTGGGGAGAGAAAGAAGAAGAAGTAGGTTTTTTTGTTTGTTTGTTTTTTGTTTTTCTTTCTTTCCATTTCTCCAGTTTTGTAAATGCAATCGGCATTCTTGTATTTTGTACATTTATATGGATCAGCTCTGATTCTTTTGAGCTCTATTTGATACAGTAG
Organism: Anas platyrhynchos; assembly: GCF_047663525.1. Lineage (NCBI taxonomy): Eukaryota > Metazoa > Chordata > Aves > Anseriformes > Anatidae > Anas > Anas platyrhynchos. Next base: position 34,476,933 of record NC_092621.1, on the reverse strand, counting down.
TATAGAGATCTAATGCTAAATTCATGTTGCAAGGAATGTTTTCAGATTCATATTACTTCTGTAAGATATTTGGCCTGTTCAGGAGCTATTCTGATGTAGTGGGATCCCAGGCAGCAAAACTAGAACAGATATGACTGAAGTACTGCAGACTCTCTAGACTGCAGACCTAATCCTGCAAATCCCTATTTACATAAATCCCACTGATTTCAAAGGGTGTGCACATGAGAAAGCAGGTTTTACAGGATCAGGCCATTCTTCCTAGAGACCAACATCTGTTGCACCAACTGTGATAATCTCAGGACTGTTAAAGAAAACTCTGAGGAAGCATTTTATGTGGCCTAAAAGAAAACTACAACAAAAAAGTAACAGTTTTCTGTTGCTATACAATTGATTATTAGCAGAACCAAATCCCTGCGTATTCTTGTCTCTCCTTTATTTTCTTCGTGCATAGTTTGATTTACATGAGAGAAAAATGCTATATGCAACTGTGTGCTGTCACTGCTGTTCTTTACGTGTGTTACCTATTGAGAATTTTTTAGACACTGAAAGAGGCCTCCATCTAATAGGTTGACGACTGTCACTGTCTTGTTTTTGGAGCTTTGGGAAGCACAGAAATCAATGCCTTCAGTACAATTTTGTGGCATTTTGGGTCTTGCACTTAAAGCCTGTGCTAAAGTTCGACTCTGTCTGAATTAAGTAATACTTTCGAAGAGTTTTCTCGTCATATATTTTGGAGGTCTATTTATAAGACTGCAAGGAGAAAAGATATCTGAGTAAGAGGAGATGGTGGTCAGGTTGAGATAAATACAGGACTTTCATATAAAGGCCCTCATGAAGGGTCGTAGAGTCTAGGAATAGACTTCCTTTGCTGTCCTCTAAGAAGAGAATATCCGCATAGTTGTGGTAGCATTTGCTGCAGATGGAGTTGAATATCTTCTGTGACCTTCTTGGAGGTCTGGTGTGGAAAGAACATTAAGCTACTGCCTTATCTTGGTTGCCTCCAGCTCCTGTGGGCCTGGTATTGTTATACACAGAAGCAGGTGGAGTCACAGTGCTGGGTTCATTTGACATGTAGTCTGTAGATTTCACTTGTGTGCTTGCACTTTGCATTGGGCTATCCAGCTGAAGATAGAAAAGAGATGTTATTTCCTGTCACTTCCTGTCCACAGCACAGATGTAATAAAACATCTGTAGAAAATTTAAGAGAAAGAGCTTGGCAGGTGAGTTGGACCCTATTTGTAGGGAGGAAGACCAGCCCTGAAGTCCAAAATTAATTAGAGCCTACATCAGTGATGAAGTGCATCTAGACTGTCCCCCATTTTTGGACTCACTGCATTTAAAATTCACAGCCACTCTGCACATGACAAGAAGAATGGCCTGCGATTTCAATAAGCTGTATAAAGGTCACTAAGTTACAGCTACTCAGGTTAACAGACTGACACAAAAACATGGCACGGTGGAAAATATTATAGAATCCTAGCTTGCTGCCAGAAGCTGCAGAGTTGATAGAGAGAGGCCTGCTATTCCTCTAGACTATGGCATATACTTGATAGTTTTTATGAATGTTTCAAACATTTCAAACAATTACCTCTTCACCTCTCTGAAATTTGTCAAATAATGTTCAAAGCCCCAAAGACAAGACTTTGGGAGCCTGTGTTTTGACTGATATACAAGAGCTAGAACATAAATAAAGCCTTTGAGCAGTTCAGTGTGATAATAAGATATTCAAGGATGGTGCTTTAATTCACAAGGAGTAACTTCACATTATCTTCTCAGAGCCTCTTTCCTTTCCTTTCCTTTCCTTTCCTTTCCTTTCCTTTCCTTTCCTTTCCTTTCCTTTCCTTTCCTTTCCTTTCCTTTCCTTTCCTTTCCTTTCCTTTCCTTTCCTTTCCTTTCCTTTCCTTTCCTTTCCTTTCCTTTCCTTTCCTTTCCTTTCCTTTCCTTTCCTTTCCTTTCCTTTCCTTTCCTTTCCTTTCCTTTCCTTTCCTTTCCTTTCCTTTCCTTTCCTTTCCTTTCCTTTCCTTTCCTTTCCTTTCCTTTCCTTTCCTTTCCTTTCCTTTCCTTTTTCCTGGATATTATGAACCAAGTTTCTTTAAATGTGCAAGACGCATAATTAAACAGTCTTCTTCTTAAAGGAACAAATGTTTTTCAATAGATTTTTCTCCCATGCCACCTGTAGTTATCCAAATTGCTCCTTTCACATCAGAGGTCCACATTTTGCCTGATGCTTTAAGGTGTGAAGTCATTGGGAATTATATTCTTAATGTTTTTAATGAGGTTTTAACTGCCCACTTTGCTCAGAACTAATTAGCTTGTCTGAAGTGGAAAATCCTTTTTAATGTATATTTTCTAGATAGAAATAGAGAATTTCAGACCTATATAGAATGTGCTACTTAAATGAACTCTACAAAAATAGCTTAAAAATCAGAGCAAAATGGAGAGAATTAAGTAACTAATAATTGTAAGATGTAAACCTCCATGGAATAGGTCTCTTAACTAAAGGCAAAAAAGTTGCACATTAATTTTCACAGACATTAATACTAAAGACTTGGGGAAAAAATAGATGCAAAGTCTCAGTAAAGTTTACTTTTTGCTCTTGGAACTCCAATGTCCTGTTCTGCAAAACTTTTTGTATTATATTAGATTCCAATTAAGAATGAGTTCCAGGTGTGCAACTTTCTATGATAGTTTTTACCCAGTTTTTTAGTTAGAGCAATAATTTAAAAATTACAATATGCTGCAGAAAAATTTGTCAGACAATGCTTTAGTGTTTTTGTGACAAGTGGAAGAAGTAATGAGTACAATGGAACACCACTTTGTAGGGAACTGAGTTCAGGTCAGAGGAAAGAATGCTGCAGAAAATATAAAGAAATTTTGAAAAAAATATAATCCTATATGTCTGCAGACGTTTTTGACTGTGTTAGAGATATGGAGCTACATGGTTGAAGTCTTTATGGCCTTAGGGTTTTTGCCTAGTCTAGCAAGCATGTGATCTAAAACTAGTTAAAAGAACAACAACAACAACAAAAAGATATTGTCATCTTCATTTGTTAGGAGCAATTAATTCATTCAGTCACTAGATTATATATTTATTTATTTAAAACTGCACAGAACAAGAATTCTCAAAATAACAAGTGTGTAAGATCAGTTTACTCTGGCATAATTGTGCACACTATTTCACTCCTCTTCTCCTCCCTGACCCTTAACGAATTCCGTCAGTGCTTTAGGGGCTGAATTTATATTTTGTTTATGTTAGGTTAAATCCAAATATTATGACAAATATTTGTATTCCATTTAAATTTTACATGATTGGTTTTTGTGTTGTTTGTTTTTTTGACATCTTAGAACAATCCCCTCTATTATCTGGAAACAGAGCATTACAGAAGATTGTGACAACATAAGAAGAAGGGGGAATTGATTCTAAATAAGAAGGAAACTAACTAGTTAGTTTTGAAGAGTGGTGTTTTTTTTTGTTTTTTTTTTTTTTTTAAGTACTCATACCAAGCGATTCCGTGTAATATCCTTCATAGTTTTCTACATTGGAATTTCATATCTTAGAACAAGTAATGTTCTTTTTCATCAGAACCAATGTACCTCATTAAGTCATTAAGATAACAGGATATCCTGTCATCCTGCTGTGTTAAGGGGCTCTTGCTGAACATGAAGACCTTTGGAATGCAGAAAGAGTTTCACGCAATTTGCCACTTAAAATAACATGCTGTCTCCTGGCTACCTAAATAAAATAACAGATAATTACATAAACATTCTGTTTTATCTTGCTGTTTCTAGAAATACTTTTACATAGATTTGAAACTCTGAGAGGATAACGAATGCAGGTGTTTGAGATCAATGTCCTTCTGTGCCTCATTTCAGCACCAAGCACAGTAAGCTCTTCATCTCAGTTGTGATCGTGGTGTGTAATGGTGTTTCAAAAATTTTCTATGGAGTTGATATGCTAATGGTGTATGCTGCACACTGCAGCTTTATTCCAACCTGCATTCTGTATTTCCCAGCATTTAATTATTATTGTACAAAACAAATTATTAAACTGTTTCTCTCCATTCATTTGTGGTAATGTATTCTGAACCTATATTCTAAAGGACTTCAGATATGAATAAGAAAATATATATATGTATTTCATGAGAAGGTATGTATATTCTATTTCACATTCTTTATTACAAACATTATTTCTGCATATCTTACCTCTGGCACTAAAATCTGAAGTCAGTAAAGAAAAACTGCTCTCATGCTTGTAAATGGTAAGATTTTTAACATGTTTTTGCTTGCATTAGCTGTCAAAATATCTATCAATAGAGAAAATCTTGGAAAGTAGCTAAGGCTTTGCTTTAGAAAAAGATTTGTGTGAACTGTAGTGAACACTTAAATTTCTTAAGCTGGGTAGCTGGTTGCCAAAGCTTACTACTCAATACTAAACGGCAGAAGACTTGTAGATATAACAGTTATGCATTTATAACTTTACTAAGACAGAAATGAAATAATTTTGATTAAATTTTATTTTTTTTTATATTAACGCAAACAGAACATATGTGCAAACTTAAAGGACAAATTCATGAGTCGTGCTGGGAATGCCTGGTACTCTTGAGAGTTCCATAGATGGTGCTTGTTCTCATAATGGCATCATTGTTATTGATGCAAATAGGATAATATGCTGATCCTAAGAAATTCTAGGACCTAGCACATGTTGCCATGAATTTTCATTAGATCTAACATTATATTAATAAATTTATAGGATTTAAAATGAAAATATATTTCTTTGTTTTTGAAATAAAAACTCTCAAAACAGCTGTAGATTTTTGGTTTTGACTGTCAAAATGCATAAATTCATTGTCTTCAGAAGCAAAAATATCTAAAAAATTGTTTTTAATCTATACTATAGAGATTACTCATTTAAATAGTTTGTTATCAGTCCATAGAATCATATTGAACATTGTTTTTAATAGATTTTAAAATTATTTATCTAATGATCAAAGTACATGGTAGTTTATAAGAAATGGTGAAGATTAGTAACATAACGTTCATTGTTTAAAAAACATTTTGGTAGCATGTTCTTCTGCCAGCAGTTCAAACTCTCAATAGAAGCACGAAAAAAGTCACACAATTCAAGATTATATTTCTTTCAGAACACTTAAGAGTTTCATCTTGGAAGCCAAATAAGTACAACTGGTGCACAGTTTTAATCTAGATAACAGTATTGAAGTGAAAATCTCCTAAAGACTTAGCAGTTGAAGAGACTATATATATATATATATATATATATATATATATATATATATTTATTTTCTACACAAAGTAAATATTTGAACATACCTGGTAGGTACTGTTGTCTCAAACATCTGTTGAAAAGTGAGAAATATGAGGCATCTAAACCAGTCCAGATTTTTAAGAAGTTATGTTTGGCCTCTGCTTTTTAATGCGAGTATTTTGTTCACGTGAATTAAACTTATGGTCTGCAACAATTAATGTAATCCACAAGTGACCTTGATATGCTTTCTGGCTTGATCTTCATAATTACTGTGGTTAGCTTTCCTTTTGGTGTTTTTATATTTTTTTTATCTTCTTTACCTATATTGTCAAAACATAATTATTAGTAGTGTGCGTATTCACTCATAGCAGTTTATCTCTGCATGGTTTACAGAGGGAGTTAAAAGCCAAAAAAATTATGATTACATCCATGCTTACAGTTTAGAAGCAAGCTAAGAGAATGAAGTTAAACCATGCCATTGATGCAGTACATCCAATAAGAATTACAGGGTAAAATCATTGCTATACATTCTTTTGGTTTTCTGATAATTGTTACTCAGGTTTGGTTTTGGGGGTTTTACCACTGTAGGTTGTGTTTATATGACCACATAAAGAGTGATTAAGTTCTGTGTTTTGTGACTTGCTTTTGTTTTATTTATTTACCACTTCTTCCTTCTGACTCTGCAAGACTGTAAATTATAGATAATAACTTTCTACAGTAACCTGGCATTTGCACTGTGTAGAACCAATGCTGTTTTTACCACCAGTGGTGCAAATATGTAAGCAGAGATACAGCAAGTACATCAAAGTCAAACTCTGAACTGACATAACTGTCATAGCCATTATCCTCTACCTTTCTTACTCAATAACACTTGTTAAACATATTTAAATGAGGCAGGTGCCTCAGGTTGAAATGAGTGCAACTGAGATTAATATACAAGAGGTTTTCTGTAACAATGAAAGTCTTAACATCTAGGGATTAAATTCTATTGCACATATGCACTTACAGGTATAGTTTTTTGTTGTCTGGCAGATAAATTTAAATGTTCATTGAGTACAGAGAATATAGTTTATTTGTTGTGGTTCTTATTTCCCCTCCCCTTCCTTTCTTCCATAATCATGGGATTATTCAAATATTATTTGCTTACTGAGGTGAACTTGAATCCAACACAAGAAATATTTAATGTCCTGAAAAAAACTCTACAACATGTAAAAAGATGGAAATCTTTAATTATTTTTGTTATGAAAAAGGTTAGCCAAACATAGGAGAGCTATGCAGGCACACAAGAGAGAGTTCTTGTCTTGAAGCTATTGAGGTCTAAGTGTACATGACAATCAGTGAGGGGTCTGTAAAAACATAACATTTCTACGTTTAAGGTATTAAGTGAGTTTCTTTAGGCCAAAGATCAATAGCAAAACTGAAAGAGAACTCTTACATCCAGTGTAGGGTTCCAGTGCACATTCAAATAAGCCATATTACTGCATTCTCAGCTGTTGAAAGTTGGGGCTGATATTTACCAGGACACTTCCTGTTGGTTCTGTGGCACTCCACCAAACTCCCTTTTGCATTAAGCTCATGTGGTACTACTATCTTGCTGGCGTCTAGCTGTAGGCAGCAAAGCACAAGTACATTGTTAAGGATGTTTCTGGGTGCTGCTGTGTAGTCTGTTTCAGCTGGGTATCTCTGTAACAGAATCCTAGACTAATACTTATACAAAGAAAACTGAGCTTACCTTCCGGGGAGATACCAGAGAGGATTTTACAGTAGTTCAGTTAAGAAAACTGAAGCAAAATTAGGACATATTTGTACAGTGTTTTGTAAGCAGACACAAATAAGTTTTCTCTATGCTCTGAGCCAGCCAAGCACGTTTTAGCAACTATAAGGCACTCAGTTCTGGCCAGCTGGCTCTTGGCACAGTTGTCTTGTGTATGGCTGCCTGCAAAATACCATGTAAATATACCGATCATTTTAATAGCAATATGAATAAAGGAGTGGTCAGCTCCGCCCTCTCAAATAGCTCCTTTCCAGTTCAAGTGACAGGGATGAGGTAGGCCATGTGTCAGGGGGTGGGTGCTGGTGTTGCTTTTCAGATGCAGCTTGTGCCTTGGAGCTGGCTCCCTTTGAAGTACCCAGCTGCCACTTAGCAATGTAGCCCACCCTTGTAACGTGACCTAGGATAGCAGCAACAGGGGTGGCTCCAGTTAATTATCTTCACTCTTCACAAGACCTGGTTTCCTGTTTGCATTGAAGTACAGGCTTGCTCTAGACTACTTTGTTCTCTGTGTTTCTTCATTGTAGTGGTATCTCATTTAATTTAATTTTTAGTCTCCCTTATTTTATTTTAATTTGTAAATAAAATAAAAACCAAACAACAACAGTAAAAACCACCACACAGAATAAATGTAAGTTAATGTTATTTTCACAGCAAAATGCCGTACTTTTACTGAGTTATGGATGGCTTTGATTTAAAAGTTCTTAGCTTCTACTGACAATGAATGTGTTTACTTTTTTTTTTTTTTTTTTTTTTTTTTTTTTACAGTCCTTAAACACTTTTGGAGATACAGAAGAGAATTTACCAATATTTAATTTTCAGTTTTCTTATGTTCTTATTTCTGTTCTCTTGAAATACCCAGTTTTCATCTGATGGGAAAAAATGTTTCTAAAATTCTTATTGTCATAATAAAGAGAGTATGTATACACATATGTGTGTATCTATATATACATATAGATATAGATAGATAGATAGATAGATATGCATGCCTGAAATCAATGAATGCCCCAGGAAGTAACAACAATTTTTCTCAATATTTGTAATAGAATTTAGTGTGGTCATTCTTTTTTGGGGGACTGAAATGGGAGACTCAGATTTAACATGTGTACCTTGTTAGCAATGTTTTGACAAATAGCAGCAGCTGTATAAACTAATCTTTCTGTAGCTTTCACACATGGGACTCAATTAACAATGAGCCACTGTCAGTATCTAATCCTTTCTACCTTTTTTTTTTTCCCCCAAAGCTTCCTGGTTTCTGTACATTTTTCCATGTATAACTCAACTATTATTCTTTCTATAAATGGAGGAAAGTGAAAGACTGTAAATGGAATGACCTTGCATGACTTTTTATATGTGATTTATAGAAGATGATGGCACTTGTGTTTATACTCCTGGTAAATTCAGATTAAAGTGAAGATTAAAGTCTGTTATTTGCAGAATGTTGTAATGATTGCAGAATCTAGAATAAAGCTTTCTTTGAAATTCCTGTGCTTCAAACTCTGAAGTTTGGAGAATCATGAAATATTGCCCTAGGTATGTCATTCAAGATTGTGGTAGTAAGTAAGAAGAGGAAGAGCTCTGTGGGTGTTTGTTATGGTAAGCCTGTGAATCCATGGTATGTATTGTGCAAAAGTCTGTATTTACCTATGGCACAGTCCAGGCACAAGAATGACATGCCAAATAACTTTTTATTAAACTGATTTCCAAATAGATCTGTGGCAGAAATTAAAGTATTAGAGACTTCCACAGTGGGACTTCTGGAATTTTTGAGGTGTCTTAGAATAACAGCGAGTACAAATGCAAACTCCATTTAAAAAGTACTCGACATTTGAACCTTCAATTTGAAATTCCTGAACTAGAATTATCTAAAGAGGGCCTTCTGGAGTTACAGGGTCTTCTTGTCTTTTGCAAATGAACAAAGGGATATGAAGATGGATCCCCAAAAATAAGTCATTACTTTTTTCTTTCACCTAGTAAAACTTAAGAAAAAAATAAATTACTAAATTCAGAGTAGGCTATTGTCAGTACTTGCCAAATAGTACATGCTTGTGCATCTGCCTAATCCATATTTGAAAGCCACAAACAGAAGCACATAATTTGGCACAGCACCAGAAGCATGCCTCGGCACACTTCTGGAGATTCTTCCAAATAACTTACTGATTCAAAAAATCTATACTCTTTGCCTGCGTGCACACGCTGAGTGTGTGGAGAAACTTAGCATTAGTTCTGCCAGAAAAACACAGGCATTATTATTGAATTGGGGGTGGGATGAGTTTGTTTCCCTATCCATTTTGCAGGAGTTCTAGATGTATTGCATTTTTTTTCCTTTTTTCTGTACATGTTTATGTGTTGAAGGAAAAGAGTTGTTTTAATTTACAGAAAATTCATAAAGACAGTGTGCGTGAAATGGGTTGGTGAAGATCACTTGTTAGTCAGAATTGCATTTTTCAGTTTCTTTATTTTTTAGTATTTCTTTACTCTCTGTTGAATTCTTAAAACTGGAATTGGTCAGTGCTTAAAGACCTCGATAGTAAACCACAAACTCCTTCGTAAAATGAATTCCACAGTCAAGAAATTAGTTATTTTCCTACCATAGTAACTCTTGTTCCTTAAGGCAATTGCCTTACACTCAAGGACATCTTTTATTTCACAGTGAAGTGCTTCAGATATTCATATAAATTTAAGGGTGCAATCCCATGAAACAGCTGAGATGACCTCATTGATAGCTGCTTCAAAAAGAGGCCCTTCCCCACTAGTCCCTTCCCCTTAGCAACCTTCTCTTGCCCTGGCACAGGTGGTTGTCTGTATCACTGCTTTACTGATTTCTATTTCATGCTGGCAGGAAGTGTTTGGGTGGTCAGGGAATGAACTTAGTCTGGGAAATGATCTGGTGGAAAATATTAAATTTAAAAAAAAACAGCTCTAATGTTCTAATAGTTTGAAATATAGTGCAATGAAACAGCACAAAGTAATCAGCTATTTCATTTTTGTTGAAGGGGCTTGAATTTATCCTTTAGTTTAAAATACATGATCTTGTTTATTTCATGCTTCGTTGCCACTCTAAAAGTAAATATAAAAAGTCCAAAGGAATTTATACTGTAGTAGTTATTTCAGTATAAATTACTTTGTATGCACAGGTGTTTTAAAAGTAGGAATAAATATCCTTTAGAAGAGGGAAAGATCCTTTTATTCCAGCTTTCCAAAAGGGGTATTATGTTACATCAGAATAGCTGTTTTGGTAGATTTGCTAGGGTGGACAAATCTTTTGGTAAATGAGTACGTTTTGTGTATTTGCAAATTGTATGTACAGGAAAGTAAGGTAGGTAGGTGCTTCATATTTGTGTCTGTACTTCAGTAGAACAGCTACAGATGTATAAAAACCTAGATAGAAATCTGTATTTTCCTAGATTTCAAAAGCTTAGATGTGGAAATAGTCACCTGTTTATTTATTTATTTATTGATTTATTTTTAATTGATGAACACAGTAGTCACCTGTTTATTTATTCATTTATTTTTAATTGATGAACACAGAGTGCTTAAAATGTAATGAAAGATGAGTGATGAAAGACAACTTGTGCCAAAAGTCAAGTTTATGGATTTTGGTCCGAACACTACTCTAGGACAGACACCCTAATACAGGGTATTCTGTCACAAGAAGAAAAAGGCAAAGCCTGTTTTGTCTTCTCTCAGTGTGGTGGGTTGACCTTGGCCAGCTGCCAGACCCCCACCCAGCTGCTTTCTCACCACCAATCTTCAAGGGGAGAAAGTAAGATGAGAAAACTTGTACACAAAGATAAAGACAGGGAGAACACTTATGAATTATCATCATGTGTAGAACAATTACAAAGTAGGGAATATTAATGTAACTTATTGCCATTTATAATAGAATTAGATGGTGAGAAACAATGACAAAACTAAAAGGCCCCTACCTTCCCTTTTACTCAAGTTCAACTTCATTCTTTCATTTCCTACTTGTCTACTTCCTGCCTACCTTCTGGCCTCAGGGGTATGGGAGGTTGTGGTCAGTCCACAATAGGTCGTCTCTGCTACTAATTCCCTCTCACATTTTTCCTATCCCTTTGTCGGTCATCTCCACAGGCTGCAGTTCCTTCAGGGCATATCCTCCTGTTTTGACACGGAATACTCCACAGGTTGCAATATGGTATCTACTCCAGCGTGGTCCTCTCCACAGGCTACAGGGAAATACCAGCTCCACTGATGTCCTAGAGCAACTCTTTCATGTCCTTCTCCGACCTTGGTGTTTGCAGTTTTTTGTGCTTACAGATTTTTCCTCACTCTGTTGTGAGAGTGTTTCTTCACTCTCTTTCTTAAACAGCTGCTCCCAGATGCATCACCAGTGTTGCCTTTCGGCTCAGATGTGCCTGGTGTTGGAACTGGCTGGGGTCACCAGTGTCTGGTAAAGGGTGGTCTCCATTGCCTCACAAAGGCCGCGTCAGCAGCATCCCGCACTGCCAACATCTTGACACCTATGCCTGGTACAGTCAACATATGAGGATGTTCTTTCCTGTTGAAAGAAAACTTCAATTCACTACATAGGACATGGGGCATTAAGCCTTCTGTTAATAGGTAATGAAGAAGGAAGTGAGACACTCTTGATTGTCCTTCATGGTTCCTTCAAACTAAGCATATATCAGGTATGCAAAGCACATGAAATGTATTCTGCAATGAATTTCTCAAAGGTATATAGAAAAGATTTTAACAATTAAACTCACAGCTTTGAAATTGGTTTTCTAATGTAGCTCTGTGTGTAAGGAAGATGAGATGTCAGCAGTTTCTTCAGCTGAGGTTTTGGGTGAGCTTAAATCATGGATGTGTAAATCTGTGTTAGTGTCGGTAAACAGCTATTTGGCATCTGTGTGGGAACCTGTGGTTTATTGTTTCAGGGCTGATTTGTTAATTTCAAAACTTTTGACATAGAATTTTGCATTTGCCTACTTTCATTTTGTGGTTGGAGACTCCAGAACTAAATGCCACCATTCTTCAGTCTTCCTCTTCTTCCCTTGCTCTCCCCCCCTCCCCCACCCCCTTCAAAAAAAAAAAAAAAAAAAAGAGAGAGAGAGAAACTCCAATTAGTATTGTGATATATTTATTATCGTTAAAACAGGATTAGGGTTTTCTCTCCATATGGAAAACAGTTTAAAGTAAGCTAAATAAGCACAGCTGCAAAATTAGCTACTCTTCTACTCCCCAGTAAAAACTTTGTACCAGCTCTTTGTGTGAACACTGTCAACTTGTGCTGAGTGCCTTTGTGCAGAGAAATTTATTGCATTGGCAGAGCTTAGTAATATGATGGCATTGCTAACTCTGGACAACGCTTCAGTGATTGCCCAGTGTAGACAGGCTATTAAATGAAATACATCTTGGAAGTAATTACAAGGTCCCCCAAAATAGAAAAGCTACCATATTTTTCTTTGTAAATGCTTTGGATGGGCTGCTGAAGAGAGAACTCAGCTGTTTATATGATGTCCACATTTGACAATTCTAAAAAGAAGGCTAAATCTGACTTATTTGATCTAAAATTTCATTGACAATGCCAAGAATAAAATTCAGACATATTTTTCTTTGAATATTTAGTAGAAAAAAAAAATCCCCAGATGTAACTTTTGTGAGGCTAACATTTAATCATCAACAGACTCTGGAATAAAAGTTTGCAGAACAAGTGCATGAGAAATAGCATGAAAATGTATGTATTAATTAATGACATTTTGCAGTTACACAATCACAATAATGCATCCAATGTTAGGAAGACAATTTTTATATGTATCCTATGTATCCTTAACTTCAAACCAGATGAATTATTTTCCTGAGGTAAATTTCTTTTAAATTAATATAAGGGTTATGCTTGGCCTACTTTTCCATTTAATTTAGTCAAGAATTACTATTTTTTATGATTGGTAATAAAAGTAATACACATTTTTTTGAAATTGTTTATAGATTTCTCAAATACTGAAAAGATTCATTTTCATTATAAACACACCATAACTATTCATAGTGATAAAACGCCTGGCTTAGCTTTTATCAGTCAATAATAAGAAATTTCATTTCTATACAAAGAATTCTCTAAGAATTTGGGTCAGGTTCTTCAGTTTCGTTAGTGAGCTCCTCATTAATTCCTGCCTGAATGGAGGTCAAAGGCAAAACTCCTGTGGACATCAGTAGATGCCTCAGCTATTAGACTTAAACTCTTAATACATTTGCTTATCTTCCAGTCATGGTAAATCGTAATCATGCTTGTAAGACACTTTGAAGCACTTGGATAAAAAACATTGCAGTTTTTATCAGCATAAAATCTGTAGTTCTCTGTAGTTCTCTGTAGTTATTGTGCTCTCTTGGATATTGCTATATTACATTGGTTCTAAAATAGGAAATTACTGTGGTATTTCAGAAGCTGTAGTTTTGGAGCTGTCAATAAATGCTGGTAACAAGGTATGTAAGAGTGCAGAAGCTATGGCCCTTGTTTTTAAGTGGTCTCTTTTGGCTTACTGATCGTGTACAAGCTTTTCAAGTTTTATTGCTACAGTATTAATTTTAAGTTAATGATAAAAAAAAAAAAATAGAAAATTTTTCTTGAAGTCTCAAAATTTGAAAAGAAAATTTGAGCTTTCTGGTTGACCAGCAAAAAGATGATTTTTTTTTTTTTTTTTTTTTATATTTAAACTAATACAATCTTTATTTTCAGGGGCTTCATTGTCAAAACCTAAGTCCAGTTTTGTAAATGCAGTTTTGTGTTCACAATTATGCCAAAAATCTTTTAAGTGATTAAAAATCTTTTTATGTCAATTAAAGTTGGGGGGAGGGGGCCTTCATGTCATGTCCAAAAATGAATTTGCAGTTATGTGTCACTCCAGGCAAACTAATTCCAGCTGCTTTATTCCACAGACAGAGAGGAAGAATGATCCCACAATGGGTGGTATAGTCTAACAGTAGACAACTGTTGGCAGTGGTGCCACATTTGGCACTGACAGGGTTTTGGTTTGGCTTAATGACAGTGACCTACATTGCTTTTTAAAAAAATGTTGGCACCCAGCACCAGAAACATACACCCTGTTGGTATAATCTGTAGTTGAGCATGACTCAGAACAGAAATAGAAAGTGTAGTTACATGCAGGACAACACTTCTGGTCACTCATTATCTAGCAGTGGTGTAATGACCATTATAGTGGCTCCTCATCTTTAGTACATAAGGGAGCTGTAATAAAGAGGCAGAATACACAGAAACATGAAAAAAAAATATAAAGCAAAACAAGCAAACAAAATAAAACCAACCAACCAAACAAAAACAAACAACTCCTGGATTTTTTCTTTTTTCTTCTGCAAGGATGAGACTGTGCATGTCCCCTTGGATGTCCCCTTCTCTGATGTCACAAAGTTCAGCAGAGGGTTGGCACAGGGCTGGCTTGTGCAGTATTCTCTTCAAGAGCTGTTGTGGTTGGAGCACACACTAATTAATATGTTGAACATGGCCAAATGTCAGACTGAAAATGGTGAAAACTGCCCCCAAAAGACTAGACACTACCACTGTGATTAACCAGTTAAAATCTGGATTTTTTTTCCCTGCCAGAATTGCCTGCAGAAGAAAATAATGTGGTCTTACTGGTGTAAAAGAGAAGATTGAAGGTTTAGTCTGGTTTCTGGTGGACTGGTGTCTGCTTTATAGAAAAGCACCACTGAAGTGGTTGATAATCTCAGCAGAGAAACTCAAGAATGAGTAGGCATAGTTAACTGAACAATTGTTTTCCCTTTTGATGTGGTTCCTTTATAAAATCACTAGGGCACACTGATAGATCAGCAAGAGGTAATTGTACTGTTTGTGTGTGATTTCCTCTGTAGCTGGGGGATTCAAACTGTTAGCAGGCATGTTTCATGTACTACTTCTATTTCTTTGTTTGTTTGTTTTTCACCTTTTCACTGACACACAATTTGAATGAACTAAGTCCATGCATTTGGTCCTTTTCTTTTAAAACTGCTATAGGAAATGTGAGACATTGGGATTACTATCTACAAGCTTAACAATGAATAGGTGCAAAGAACTAAATGTTTGCAGGACTGTCTTTAATTTCTTTAATTCTCCACTTTTAAATTTACTTACAGCAGCAGCCAGACAGACAGATAACAGAAGGAAAAGTGTTTCAGCATTGTTTAAAGAAATAATGTTACTTAAAGACCAGAAAATGAAAGATTTTCAGTCTAACCCATCTCAAATACCCAAAGTGCCAGTTTTAGAAATAATCTTTCCAAATAAGGGAGGAGGAGTATGGTGTTTATAAAATCAAGAGAAATTCTGTGGAACCTTATGGGACCATGGGACCCTATTGGTATGCTGTATGTCTTGTCTCAGATTTTTTAATAAAAATTTAAAGAGGAAGAAGTAGTTACAGGACTTTTTTTTTTGTTTTTTTTTGGCTCCATCTTAAGGTTATTGCTGCTAACAATATTTGCAGATACAACTAGTTTTGAGCAGTTTTGAGTTGGTCTGATTTTTTGTTGTTGCTGTTGTTATTTTTTCCTGATTGCTGCATAAAATGTCACTCCCTGTCCCTATAAGCACTTTCTTGATCAGAGACCTTTGAGCCTTTAGATATGATCTGGAATTCATTGGATTATCTCTTTAATGCCACTGGAGGTGAAAAAAAGGCTGTTTCCCTCTTGCTAATTATGGTGAAGTGCCACATTATGTAGTACTGTAGTTAACAACTTCAGGGGCGCCAAGAGCCTCTAGCTTTGCCTCTTGGGAGTGGGACTTTTCCTCTTTAGCTCAGCTCCAGGAAACTTGAACATTTGTGTTTTCAAGACCACATACCATTGGGAAGGAAGTAGGGGTGGAGATGTGTGCAGAGATTAAGTGGATACAAGAAGCAGTGTGCTTTGTAAAGATCTAGGAACTGCAGAATTTTCAGAAAGACACACCACACTTTCTCTGGCATGTCCTTTGGTGTTTTTGAGCTCAGTGATAATGTTGCTAAATCTAGCAACCCGCCAGAAAATTCTGTATAAAACCTTTTCATGCGTGGTTGTCATAGATCACATTTTCATGTATACTGTTCCTGTTTTGCACTGTAGCATACATAATGTGTGTGCGTGCCTGTGTGAGGATGCACAAACTTTCATATTCATTAACTGTGTTTTCTGGAATATATAGTTATTATTAACCATGGTAAAGGAATTCCATAACTCTGGAACTAGTTATTAAAAAATAACTTTAAAAATATTTTGACCAGTTCAGCATTAACTCTTCCCACTCTGACATTGTATCTGAAAGTAATAGTCTGGTAAGTTTAAATACAGACACAGAGTTTCTGTGCCTCTGCTTTCTTCAATTTCTGATGGGATAATATTTTGGGAAAAGTAGATAAAATGTTCAGATGTAATCCAGAAATACTGGATATTTTGTATCTTTATGGCACTATTCAGACTTACTCTGGTATGCACGCAGTTGTAAATTCAATTGCCAATGTAGCAGTTAAGAACAAAATTTCCTTTCCTTTTCTATTAGAAACTCCCAAAGACGTTAACTCAAGGCCAGACTCAGTGTGTTTTGTAGCTACACCTAAATGCTTCTGAAGGGCAACATGTCCCACAGCAATATGTACTTTGTGAGTTCTTACAATGAGAAAGGAAGCAATACAATCCTGTAAATTAGTTGAGTTTATACTAGTGAAAATAATCCTAAATATCTGTATATGTAGTATTTTTTCTTTTTCTTACATAGCCCATTAAACTAAATTTGGTGAGAATCCTCAATGCTCTTCCCTGATTTATTTCTTCTCAGTTTTCCTTTTTTTTTTTTTTTTTTTTCTTTTTTAAAATTTACTATTTATTTATTTATTTTTGTGATGTGAAAGAGCAACATGTGCATGTGGGTCAGGACAGAAGCAGGCTGCAGTGACGGCAGTACAAGCATTCAGAGATTATGAGCATGGCAGGGAGGAACACACTCACATTTTCTGTCTATAGGCTCGATCCTCCTGTCAAGTTTTGTTATAGGCTTCAGTATCAACACATAAAGTCCAAGTTCTCAAGAAATGGAATTTGGAGAAGGTTGGATGGTGAAACTCATCATCTCAGGCATATGAAGTTGGGCCTGCCAGTGTGATGAATGTATTTTCTGTTTCTGTTTTATTGTGGTTCTGTAGCACAGATACATTCAAGTGAATATATATTTTTTAATATTTATTTTCTTTCTATGTATCTCTACTTTGGGTATATGTAAAAGATGAATAAATGAAACAAATTCTCTTGAATAGGAAAAATATATAATTAAAGTAAAAAACAAATACAAGTGGGTAGGTAAAATGAGATTCCAACATGGTTTTCTCAATAATTAGCATATATATTACTTAAAAAATATGAAGAGACTAGACAACCAGTATAGTCTTGTCTGAAAGTTAACTCTACAACATTTTTTCACCAGAAATAATGCTGGAGGTCTTTATTTGCAAGGGGTGGTGGTTGCTACTAACGCAGTGAAAAATATGTATTAATGGGTAAAATGTTGTAGGTAAAGCTGACCTGTAACAAGCAATATCCTATCTATTTCTCAGGATATATTTCATGGCTTATTTATAAAATATTTTCTGCCTTTCTAACTTATATAAAAAAGTACTTGTAGAGACGTTTCTAGAAGCCAGACTCTTTATTACAGAAAAGTTAAATTCTTTGTGCTGTTCTGGAAGTGATTTTGACAAAGAACGAGTTGGGATTAATAGAAGATAAACGCTTTTATAGTATTTACCTATTTAGTGCCTGACTTTTTTTTTTTTATTCTCTAACCTTAAGCACAATAGATGAATACACATTCATCTAATAGTTTGTTTACCTATAATTTAATTTTGATAACAAAGTCTGAGAATTACTTAAAACTAATTAATCATGTGTTAGAATTTGCATCTATGAAACACTTTCAAAAATGAAGTGCATCATGCAGTGCTTTGTTGTATCATGTACAGTGAAAAGTCATTATTCTTTTCAGAAAAGTGCACACCATGTCTACAAATGCCAGAAAGCTATAGAAGTGTAACAAGTGAATGCATTGGTTTACATTTTCAGTTGAAGTCATACCTGTGATTGAAAGAAAAGAACCATCATCTATATGAATTCTTGCATAATAATTAGCTTTGATAATTAGATTAATAGGCAACATATGAGTATGAAGTCTGGGACAACTTTAGCCTCTACAGTCTAAGCTTAGTGAGATCATACTTGAGGTTCCTTTACGTTTGAAATTTTTACTTTTGTTATTTGCCAGATTTAGAGAAATTTTGTCTTAGAATTGAATGTTTTTTTTTTTTTTTTGTCCCCTTGCCCCCCTCCCCTCTCCTTCTCTCCCCCCCCCCCCCAGTATTTTCCCTACCTTAGTCCTTGTTAAGTTGGAAAACATATCCTTACTAAAGATATGCTTGTTATATTTGGAATAACTAAATTCTGGGAGAAAAAGAAAAGATGATATGTGTACCTCTCCCACCAGAGAATGGAATCTTACGGAAACAAGATTTTCCATGAAAGAATATGCTGATTTACAGTCCTGCTGTGAGGAACACTGTGCTAATATGTTTTTATTTTCCTTTCCTTCACAAAGCCCATACAGAGGTGTAGAGATGTGTTCTGCAGGAAATTTTTTTTCAGTCCAAGCTTCTCTCCTTTAGATTTTTTTCTGTGGGGTATTAATAATGCACATTTTAATAAATGAAAGGTGAGGGTTAGATATTTTTCTTCTAGACCTTTTTGCCTTACATTTCCCTCCCTGAATGTGGAGCGTGTTTATTTCTACATGTGACAAGTCTGCAGTCGTGTGTTCTTTCTGAGTTATAATGGCTCAGATGTCATAATTAATTTGATGAGCAGGTGGGGGTTATTAGCCTTGTGCTTCACTTGCTAATAGCTGCACAGCATTTCTAAAGTACTCTTTCAACTAAGGAGGCATTTCTTCACACAGAATAAACAGTGCAGCACAAAAGCCTCAGTTAGATAACTATCCATGGGTTTGAAAAGCTGCCAAGCAGATGTTGTTATTGGAGCGGGCCCAGACGAGATTGGGCAAGGCAGATGCTAGGTGGGGGAGGAGGTTAAACACAGCCGAGGCACTTTCTCTGCAGTGGCTGGAGAATGGGAGGCTGGGAGGTGTCTTCCCATAAACCAAATCCATAGTTTGCTGGCCTTATGCTCATTCCTAAAGACCCACCCTTTAACTGTAAATAAATGAGGAGGAAACCCTCTCCCCTCTTTGTCTTAATATCCGTGTGGGAATGAAACCGAATGTTCATCCAGCAGTCAGTGACTTCTGGTTTGCATTAAATCGGCTGTGTGCAATTTTTGAAGGGCCTACAGAGACTTTGCTTCATACCTATCAACATATGTAATGAACATGACTGCACTGACATTTACCAGAACTCTTAGGTCCTGCTTTATTACTATAAATTAGGTTGTGCAAATTTAAGACAAAATGCTGTTTTGTTTCCCATCACCTCTCAATATAGTTTTTTTAATGATTTTTTTTCTTTATTAAAAATTAAATATAAAATATCAATTTTTCTTTTTTTATATGGAAACCCTTTGAATGTCCCGTGGATTTGTAGGCAAGGGACAATTAGATTGAACTGAAAATGAGGTTGATCTGTCTTTTACCCTCTAGATTTTTTTTCCCTTCCAAGATCCCAGGCTTTTTAGAACACATCTCTCTATCTCTTTCTCTTGATTACATTGTATAATCCCATTTTTCTTTGACTTGATCTCAAGCCAATGGTCTGGAGTTGTATTGCTGAGGGATAATTTTTGATAATGGGCTATTAAAACACTTGGAGCTTCCATCCTGTTTTTCAAATCTGTATAAACATAAATTGTCTTTCTGTGTAGAAAAAAAATATCTCTCAGTTGGCAGAAATCAATGGATTGTATGTGTGAATAGTATAAATAACTTAAAAGCAAGAATCTTGTTTAAGCTAAATATGACATTAGAATATTACAAGACATAGGTGACTGTACAGCACTTTCAAAATTCAAGCAATCAAATGTTTTTATGAAAGAATGGGAAGGCACAGCTTTTATACACGTTCATGTGGCAAACAGATTGATGCAAAAATGTTCGGTTTGTCACTTTTACTGTTACTCAGGGAAGCTGAGTTTGTAAGACTCTCCATATACCAGTTATTACCTTCGGGCATTAACTCAGTTTTTTCCACCTGTATGGCTCACTTGATTGGCAAATATCAGATGTGAACATCTAGCTGATGGTTCCTGAAATTAGTTCCAAAATAGTCCTAGTTTCATGTCTCATTCCTACTTATTCAGGTGTATACATAGGATTATGACCCGTCTTCAAGCTAGGCCTGACAAAAAATAATAAATTGATGTACTGACAGAAAATCTGGTGGCAAGGCAAACCTTTTTTTTTTTTTTTTCTTTCTAGAAACAAGCAAACAAACAAACCAAAAACAACAACAACAAAACCACAAGAATTCATTATCTGATTGTCCACTAGGAAAAAATTCAGCCTATGAAGAATATTTACTAAACTCTTTGTTACTTAGTAGTTAAATGCATATACAGTTTAATTTTTTTTTTTTTCCCATCTTATCTGTTTTGAAGTTAGTGAGAATTTTGTCTGAAAAAGAAAGAAAAATTAAAAAACAAAACACATGATTTGGTTAGCTTATACATAAGAGTTTATAGCACACTGAATGATTTGTTGTATATTTACAGCATGATTCCTTCTTTTTCTATGGTCTTTCAGTTTCTCTGTTGCAAAATATGTCATAATCATGAGGAAAAATTGAGTCAAAAGAACCTTGAAGTAAATCAAAATACTAGTAGTCCCCTGGGCACCTATCTGATTGCTCAGCACTGTTCTAAGGAAAAATCGAGAAAAATGAAATTGAATGTGAAATAAAAAGCTGAAGGTGGTAACATGTGTTAGTTGGTTATATATAAACAAGAAAATCCTGAATTCATTTAGTTTGTGGTGTTTTAGCTCTCTCTGGTCCTGAAGTAGTCATTGATATTAGGCTTAGTTACAACAATCCTTAGAGGAGACGGGATTTTAAATATTTTGATAAACATTGCTTGAGGTAACAGTTTATCAACTAGTTAGAGCCAATCTGGAGTCAGTGACATTTTGAAATGAGCAAAATAGCTAATTGAGCTTTCACTAATTTATTTGTTTATTTAATTTGGCATTATTCTCCATTTATTTTTCAATCCAGAACCAGAAATGTTGAAATATTGCAAATCAGTCTTTTTTTATGCTATTTCTGCTCCAGTTGGATAAAGAAAATATTGGCTTGATCTTGTAAGATTCCTAGTACAACATTTCCTGAAATATCTTCTTATGAGGCAAAGGCCAGATCTACAGAAGAAACTTTTGCCAATTGAATAATGCTGGTTAGAGGCTGTGACTTATTGCAGCAAAACTGTAGCCCATGCTTCATTCAGATGCAGAAACATGTTTCTGTTGGAGTCATCTGTCATTCTCTAGCACTTCCCTCAGTTAGATAAGGCTTCATGTAAGATTCTGCTATTCACAGTACCTTTCCTTAATTAAGTTCACTAGTAGCTTTCAATTACTTTATATCTCTTTATAATATTACACAGGTTATGAAATTCTGATTTCATTAACTTCTTGAAATCTGGCAGCTGGCAAACAACTGATAGACAGGCATTTTGAAATATTCCTATTTTTTAAAAACTTAGCCTCAGTCCTTCCTCCCCATAATATTATATATATAGCCATCCTATGCTAAATGACATAACCAAATGTGAGGTAGACTTCTGGGTTTGAATACACAAAGCTAGAAAAGCAACAAAAATTCCTTGATCTCCCATGCCAGAGTGAATCACTTTGTATAGTCTTCCAGTTCCTCATGTACAAGCACTAAGTGGAGCTAGGATATCTGTGGTCTTCAGTTTTTCCAGAAAGCAGTGGGTTTCTGAGACCAGCTACAATGCACAGTTACAGAAATCCTCCAGTAGAGATGGTACTTTCATAGTTGACTTTGTTTCTACGCATTTAGAATATTGGGTCCAAAATGCATAGGTTGTTTATTTTATGTTTGCTTAAGAAGTATCTGCTCTCTGTGTGGGGGTGTGTGTTGTATCATTGGCTTGTGTGATTTAGATAGTCTTTTACTGTAAACATGGCCCCCTTTGTACATATTTTTTATTATACTAATATATCACGTCTTTGGCTTGCTAGTATTCTCAAAAGCTCATTTGCAGATGCAAATCACATCATGATGGGTCAAGTGTGCTGCCTGTTTCAGGAGACTTCATGTCAGCATATGACAGCAAGGCTTCTGCATGGCATTTTTGCTTGGTGCAACATTGGGCAGAGTGCATTCGGGGAAGGTATTTACCTACAAACATCACAAAGGAGCTTCCCTTTTTAAGGAGCAGAGAACATGGTATACATATCTTGTAGGCCTTAAAGTACCTCAAAGGTGAGAATCTGACCTTGTCTTTTCCATATTGCTATGGAGAAGGTGTGCAGAAAGAGAGAAATGCAATAATAGGAAGTCAGCCAAGTGCCATTCCCGCTGACCAGCACTCCTTAAAAATGGTGATTTAGAAGTGCTTCGCAGGGTAACAAAAGTGGCTCAGGCTGCTTGAAGCAGCTGGACAGAAAATGAGACAGTTCAACTTAGTTTGAATTCAAAAGTTTGTCATCCAGAATCATTTCAAAGACAAATCAAGAGGCTAAACACTGTCACCTGTACCCTGTGAAGACCTGTATTGGATATCAAGCTTGGCTACTATTTGTTGTCTCTTTGGTAGGGATAGGGAAAACTATTTTCAGCTCTTATCCCAAGCAAATACTTTTGCTGTATTCATGTAATTACAATTATAGAATATCAGAATTAAAGGCGTAGTTACTTTTTTTTTTTTTTTCCTGAAAATGTTAATTTATTTTTTTGCAGTAGAGATGGAAACTGTTAAGAGTTGAGATGGTCAGAATTTTCCTATTTAAATTGTGCTTCCAGTTCATTATAACTTGGTCAAGCTTTATTTCTTTGAGGTTTAACTTATCCAGCTTGAGGTGACAGTCTGCATGGAAATTGTTTTAAAGTTTCAGCAAAATTGGGTTAGACATTTCCAAAAATAAGATTAAAGAATAATATGTTGAACTGTAATAAATATGTCTTACAGCTGTTTTATTGAGAAGCTATGGCGTCTCCATGCTTTGGAGCAGAGTCTTGAAATTTGGCATAGAGGTCATTTCAGTGTCAGGGGATGCCTGTTGCTGTTCCTGTGAAAAAATGCCTGATTGTGGCCAAGTTGTAAGCCTTTGCAAAGACTCACTTTGCACATGTTAACTTACAGTCACATCAGAGTTCAGCAGATAAATTCCTCAGAAGACACCATCTGCTTTGAGCATGTTCCAGTCTTGGAATTGTGTTGGACTTTCTGCAGTTTTTGCTACCAGCTCTTGAGGTCCTCTTTAGATATAAGAAGAGCAACATCTTCCCTCATCTCAGTGCTTCCCCAAATAGTCAAGTGAGGAAAACCCTGTTAGATTTGAATACAGTGGGGAAAAGGATTTACTTCAGAAGCGCAGAAGAATGGTAATAAACTAGGGTAAAGAAGTATTGTTCACTTATTATTTTGTTCAAAGACATAATGTAACAATATCAGATTTATTAATTCATACGATACAGCTTTAGAAGATGAATGTCTATTTAGGATCATCTGAGTGAGGGGACAAGAACCCATTTACAGTTTACTGAAATGTCAGTAGTGAATGCAGGAAGTGAACAATCCTAAGACAGTCAAAAAGAAATAGCTGAGGTCTTATTTCTTCTTCTTTAATTGAAATGATAATGAAGCCATGAAGCCACAAAGCCACAAAGTTATGAAGGTTTTTAAAGAAGTGTTATTGATGCGGTCAGCAGCCATTAGTTATTAGACAATCAGAAGCTGTTAGTTCTTTTTTTGTGGCAAGTACCTTTCTAGAGTAAAAGTATGAAGAAAGATAAACTCCCTAGTAACACAAAATCCAAGCCTAGTTTCTTCAAAGTGTTTTGATCACATAAACATTAAGTTAGCCTAGTTTATCTTCAGGAACCCTGTTCTGGCACTATTAATTGGTGTGCAGAGGTTGGTCTGATAGTAGCTATACTGTGCTGTTACTCTAAAAATTAGTCAGTTCAAGAAGGGACAGTTCTCTGTGTCTGAGCAACACAGTGGAAAATACCTTTGTCTGGCTTCTGCCCTATCAACTTGCAAACTTAGCCTAAGTCGTTATAGCTACATGGGACTTGTTCTTTCTCATCTGTTACCAGTAACAAATACTCTACAGGCCAAACTATGTCCTCATTTGCACTTTTGCCTTGAGTCAATCTGCACAGGTGTGCAACTTTTAATAAACAAATGTAACTATAATAGAAAGACTAGAATCCATTTCTCATGCTCTCTTAACTATATGATTTCCTCAAAGCTAATCAAAATAAGAGTCTCTTTTAGTTTCCAAAATTAGTAGGTTGGCCCTGGTTAGGCATGTTTCTGGTGCTTTAGCCAAATGAATGAAAGAATGAAAGAAGCTACCATTCATTCTACAAATTTCAAATTTATTTTTATTTTTATATTATTTTTATTTTGTAATTAGTTACTCCTTTGGTCATTTGTGTATCTGAAGTCTCCCCACCAATGTCTTTCACTTTCCAAAAAAGCTAAAAAAGCAGTCCTCATACAAATTACTAAGTATACATATTTATAAAAATTTATCTAACAACATTTTTGCAGTTATGTTTTTTCAGTCTATACTACTTTGTTCATGAAAACCTTTCTGGTCAATAGCACCTACGTGGCTTTCATAAACACTTTAGATGAAGAAGAGTGATAGATTTGGACCTTTGACCTTTTTTCTGTTAATCATTATGTAACATGAATTCATACAGTAGTTTATCTTCATAGACTTGTTACGTCCCAATAAATTTATTTTACATACCTCATCACTGACTTCTTGGTTGTTGGTTATAACTGCAATCTAATTGACTAGCCTGGCATTGTTAGTTTTAGTCAGTAACAGTCTGTTAGGAGAGCTGTAAACTCTTGCTGCCTATTTGTTTTCTGCACTGAATTTGAGGATGAAGCCACTGTGACACATACCTACATAGCAATATGCATCAAACTCAAATTGTTACATGAAAAATCATTACAGTTTTAATCACATATTTTTTCCTTTGTGTTTCTTCAGAGGCTAAAATCTTCTAAATCTTCTGCCCCGGTATTGGAGCCTCTAATGGTAATGTCCAGTTGTTACATTATGGTACACAAAATTATCTGGATAGAAATTGTAATTGTTCACAGAAACCAGTAAGATGAAGGACTTGTTGAAAGCTTCTTTTTCCCCTTTTCCCTAGTAAGGGAAAACAAAATGTGTGAAAAAAGTTTCAAGGACAGATTTTTCTTGCTTCATTGGCACCTTCTGGAGGACTTCAGCTCAAAAGGTGCTTGTGAATAGTTTGCTGGTACCAGCTAGATGTAAGACTTGGTCTGTCATGTTTAGGCTTGCATACAGATATTTAGTGAAAAATCAGCATCTGTTGTGAAACCTGAATGTTCAAGTGTATTTGAAGGTCCATACACTGAAAATGTAAAAAAGGAAATATTTAAGAAAAATAGGTATGATTTTTTTTTTTTTTTCTCCTAACACTAACAAAAGAGTCAATTTCTTTTTTTGGAGAAGCTTGACAGATTTTAAAACAATGTAATAGAATCTACATATACTACAGTCCTGAAAGGCCTTGGAAAAGGAATCATCTGAACACCTACTGTTTAACAGTTTGTGACACTCGACACAGAAACATCTCTAAAAGATATTTAGTTTGAGATTTCAGCATTAACATTGAAGTATGTTGGAAAAACAGTTTCTGAAAATCAGAGATATCAGATTTTTAAGAGAGCTGTTCTTTTATCATTTCCTAGACAATGACCAGTGAAGGGGTGTGAGAGTGAAGTTATAGTGTTAGATGCACTTTTGTTAACATCTGGCAAGTCCACTGTTGCCTACTGTACACGTTACTTGGGGGGCTTTTCTCTTCATAAATCTCAGCTGTATGGGGTAAGCTGTGGAAAACTTTCCTGATTTGTCTCGTAGAGCAGCATGAGCCTGGTTATGCAGATTGCCCAGCAGAATACACAGAGAGTGTGTGTTTGCACTGAGCTGGCATTTACCCTTTGAGTGTTTGGAGTTACTTTACACCATGCTATTCTGAGTCCCACTCCTCTTCGAGCCCTGTCCTGCACTCTCTCTCTCTCTCCATACCATCTTTGATCCTGGCAACAAAAGTTCATTCCAGAACTCAGGTCAGACAGACATGATGCATTGCATCACAGCTGCTTTTATGAAAGTGTTTATTTCATATCTGAAATGTTTTTATATACATTTGTTTTGCTATGACTTGCAGGAGGAGAAAGAAAGCAGTTTTACTGGAGGCAAAACAGCCACCTGTGAAAACTAATTGCGTAGGTTGTGTTGTGCTCGTATCTCTGGGAATGATCCATCAGGAAGAAAGTAAATATCCTTAATCTTCTAGGAGATCACCTTTATGCCAGAATGATCTCCTTTATCAGAGTGGTGATTGAAATATCCCTTCAGAGTTGTGGTGGTATGTGTTTGGGGGGAAGAAAGGGGAGGAAGCACAACTCCTGTAGAGACAGATGCCCCATCCCTGCAATGCATGTAGACAAATGAAAAATGACAAACTTGAGAGGCCCTAACTAAATCAACTCATTAAGAACTGTAATTTAATACGCTTGGTATCCAGTTACTTTCAAAGAGGAATTTCAGAGACTACGCTGCTCTTGAGTTTTGTCTTTTTTCCTCATTAAGATATGGTTTGCAGTGTTAATTTATGTCCCTTTCCTCACTCCTTCCACAAAACTCTGCTCTCTATCAGCTCTCAAAACATCTTGTTGCAGTGTTAAAAAGAAAAACCATTTAAAAACCACACTGCTTTAAGACAGTTCATCTGCCTGCCACCCCTGCGTGTGTTAGTGCACTCCTGTGAATGCCTGCCACAGAATTGTTTAAAAAATCAGAGCATTTCTTCAAGGCATGGAGAGGAACAACCACTCTGTTTCTGCTACGTGCTGTGCTCCTCAGTAGCTGCTGAGGACTTGCTGTCCCTTCTCTTCCCACTCCTCAGACAGCCAGGACACTCAGGACAGTGTCTGAGCTCTCTGAGCTCCCGTTGGTGCCCTGGTTTCACTGGGCATGGTGGTGTACAGGGCCTACCTGAGCCTTGTGAGCCTTGCAAGAACCCACATCAGTGCGCTGCTTGGCTTACTACAACGTTAAATGTCAGGGTGTTCGATGGGCAGGGCTATTTTGGTCCTGTTTGGCTGTCTCTTCATTCCAAGATTAGATGACTTCTTCCCCTGTTGTTTGACCTTTGGTTTCATTGTGCCTGAGAGACTGCCCAGTCCAAGGTATGACCATTTTTCTGCATAGAGTGGAAACTT
Organism: Anas platyrhynchos; assembly: GCF_047663525.1. Classification (NCBI taxonomy): domain Eukaryota; kingdom Metazoa; phylum Chordata; class Aves; order Anseriformes; family Anatidae; genus Anas; species Anas platyrhynchos. Next base: position 34,449,427 of record NC_092621.1, on the reverse strand, counting down.
ACAACTGACTCTGTTACTCTGATTCTTGACCACTGTCTGGCTGTTTAGGGCTTTCAGACAGCTCTCCACCCACAGTTTTGCCATCCCTATCCTTTACGTATTTTTGCAATATTAGAAATAGAGGTAATGGAGTGTCCATTATGAAGAAAATGATAATTAACTGATTTTTTGACCTACCTATATAAATAGAGTATTTAGCTGATACTTCACTGCAGCTCAATACTTGCCATTTTAACTCAGTGAAAGTAAAATACCTTATAGCAAATTAGGAATTTAAAAAGCACTTTGCAATGCTATGTTTTAAGCAAAATAAAACAAAAACAAGTTTTCACATCTGTGGATCTATGCAGCAAAAGGGAGATGTCAGCATGACAGATTGTATATAGTATTGGGAGATTTCATAACATATGGAACCAGATGAAGTCATGGAACTAGTTGTTAGTGGCAGTGAAGATCACGCTACATTAAAAATGCACACTGCATTTTCCTATAGATGAATATGACTATCTTGTATCATTTCAGTTTTATAGGAGGTAAACTGAGGCACAACAAGTAGTTTGCATGGAATTTAGTAGAATGCTGAGTCAGTGAAATCTTGAATGCTAGCTCCATGCTTTGAGTGCCGGACATTCAGAATTCCAGAAGATTAAGCCAAAGTATTTGGATCTAATTTGTCAGTCATGAGTCATGTCATATACATTCGTCAGTTATACATGCCTAGCTTGTATATAGTGTAGCTATTGTACTTGTAGAATAGCTATTGTACTGTGCTTTTCCCAGGAGTATGTGACATTACTCTGAAAAACATCCTTCATCAATTAGTCTCTGGTATTTTGTGATTTATACCTTGTTAACGTGATTTAACAGAAAATACACTATAAGCCTAGTTGCCAGAGGTTGGAAGAACATTCAATCTGAAAAACAAAAGACATGCAGAATTCTTCTCTCCTCCCAAATCAAGCAAACGGGTGTTGCTTTTGTTCTTGTATTTTGCAAATTAAAAGAGTAACAGTTTTTATCTCTATTGGTTATTATTGTGCTGCTACTTTTTTAACTTCTGGTATTTAAAAAAAATGTTTTCCTTTTACAGTTGTAGCTTCTTTTTCAAGTTAATACAAATAGTTGTTGTAGGTGCAACCTTATACCCTCTCCTCTCACACTAGAAGAGAAGCAGAAGGGCCACTTGTCAAAAGTCTCAAATGCTGGAGGGGAGGAGGATGATGCTGATGCCAAGGAAATCTGAGAAACACAAACCTGTTGTTATTTCAGAGTGCTGTGATTCTGCTGATTATTGGCTGAGGTTTAAATTTATGCATGACTCTAATTCATAATTCCAGAGAGTTACACACTAGGGTAAGCATGGACAAGTCAAAAGTAGAAAAGTTATTGACTCTTAGACCTACTTTGGAAATTGGCTGTGGTCCTCCAAATGGAAGGGAATCCCTGCATTTTTGCAGTCAGACACTGGCATACATCTTCAGGAGCAGGCATGTGAGCCAAATGGGTTTGAGGTTGCACTTAACCCCACCTGCATTTGTCACCCGTCCATTCTGACATGCTTAGTTTGTCAGCCAGATGTTTATTTTTTTATTTTATTTTCCAACTCTGTGTTGTGAGAATTCCTGGCTTCCCAAACTATTCTGGGCAGCTGTGTTGGGCCTGAGGCTCTTGCACAGTTTTAAAGCCAATTTTACTACTGTACTCATGCTGTTTTGTATCTTTTATCACTGCCTCTTTCACATCAAATGCTGAAATATTAGTAACAATGGTGAAAGGCAGCAGAATTGACCTTTGAAAACTAATCTGGTACCCAAATACTGACCATTAAGTTGATCATCTCTATATACATTTCTTTTGTAAATTAAATATCTATCCTGCCCTGCAATGGACCTTCACAGCTGAGTATAGAGGTGAATAGTAGCTACAAGTTTATGCTGTTAAAAGGGCACTGGTGATACTCATCAGCCTCTCTTTCTTTGTTCATATTTTCCATTAATCTTCCTGCTTATTTTCTGTGCAGTCCAGAGAACTCTCCTTCTAAACATTTGCCTGTATTTTGCAGGAATACAGGCCTAGCTCCACACAGTCAGAGAGTGACCAAGTTCAGAATCTTAACATATCAGTTCAGCTGCTTTGTCAGGGGGGTGCTAAAGAACCATCAAGCTTTTAAAGTATAAAAGAAATAGAGCTCTCTTTGTTTATGATCACTGCATTTCACTTGGAGTGCTTTGTGTATCTACACTGTGATGTATGATTTTGAGTATATCAGATAAAAGTGGACAGGTCTGTGTTGGCCGTGTGGAGTTTATATCCCTTATGAGAAACATATCACTTGGACATGAGTTTCATTATTTCTTTTAAGTCGTGAATTTCCTTAGAAGAGAATGCATATTCACTTAACATCTAACATATTTTAGGAGTTTCATTTCCATTCCGTATATGTACCTGTAAATATCTGCCTGGTGTAGGTTCAGCTCTACCAAAATCAGTGTCTTGGTGTCATCTCTTTCTTTAAAAACATTTACAAATGTATTTTCCAGAGTGGGATTTGGCTGGTGCAATTGCTGTGGTTGTTTTTATGTACGTATGGCAGGAGGCCTGAATAGATCCCCTCACTCCTGCACCTTCCCGTGTGCATAACCCCTGGAAGTTAATGCAGGCACAAGTCTTATTGAGCTGATGCCATTTGTTTGCATACCATTTGCTGCAACCTGAATGACTGGTTATTCTGGTCAGGAGAAAACAGCACTGACATCATGTGATTCTGGCAAAGTTAGCCACGTAGGATCTTGGCCTTTGAATACCCAAGGGGCTGGCAGCAGTCTCAGGGGTTGGCCAGGAGCCCCATTGAGCTCACTAGTAATCAGTTGACTGCTGGGCTGGACAAGCTGCCCTACTTTCTCTGACAAGCTCTGTCTAAGAGAATGATGGGCAGCCTGCCACTAGTGCTCTTTAGTGGAGTTACTGGGGATTAACTGTTTAGTAGCTCAGAACTGACAGTGCTTCACTTCGAAGAAGGGATATAGTTGAGGACATTGTTGAGTAAGGATGCCAATTCTTTGGCACACTTGCTGAACATTTTAATATGAAGAAACAAGGCTTTCCCCTATCCCCTATCCCCTATCCCCTTTCCCCTTTCCCCTTTCCCCTTTCCCCTTTCCCCTATCCCCTATCCCCTATCCCCTTTCCCCTATCCCCTATCCCCTATCCCCTATCCCCTTTCCCCTTTCCCCTTTCCCCTTTCCCCTTTCCCCTTTCCCCTTTCCCCTTTCCCCTTTCCCCTTTCCCCTTTCCCCTTTCCCCTTTCCCCTTTCCCCTTTCCCCTTTCCCCTTTCCCCTTTCCCCTTTCCCCTTTCCCCTTTCCCCTTTCCCCTTTCCCCTTTCCCCTTTCCCCTTTCCCCTTTCCCCTTTCCCCTTTCTCTTCTTGCCAAATTTCAGAGAAAATGCCATTAGGTTAATTTTCCTTTGAAGTTTCTAAGGCTAGTTTTACTTTTTTAACAAAACATGGCTTTCTGTTAATTGCTCAAACCCTAACATCCTACACTGCAAAAATCTCTAAAGGAATGACAGACAAAAGCAAAGTGTATAGGTCTTCCACTAAAACATTTGATGTGCTTTCCATGAAAGACAGAGTGGTATAATCAGGGTAGAGGGAGAACAGTGTTTGTGAATAGTTTTGAAAAACAGATTATATTAAAAACAAGATTGACTGTTGGTTGTCTAAAATGTAATGAATTAATTATAAACAAGAAGGGTTATACTAATGAAAAGTCTGTTTACTGGGTGATGCTGTTAGTTGGTAGAAATACAGTTATTTTATTGTTCCCTCAAAAGCAAGGAAATTCTAAAATGATGACTGTATGAGAGGTATTATTGCAGCAGGCATTTTGTATCATATTTTGCTTGAAAATGAGATTATTTTCAATATATATTTTTGAATGATAATTTAAAATGCATCACTGACATTCTTAGACAGAGTTATGAAAATGGGAGTTAACTGTGTTAATATAATTGTTCAGAGGAACTTAACCAAATTATATAAAGTTAATGCAAGTCTTTATGAACATCTCCTTCTATGAAAATTATGTGAAACATAAAATGTTATTGTTCTGGAATGCCTTTACATTCCATCTGTTATATGTGTAGACATAATGCCAAATCTGTATCTAGTGTAAATTGGCATACCTTTGCATTAGTTGTAACTCAAGTTAGCTGGTTCTTAGGGTTTGCTGCATTTGAAAACTATTTTCCTATCTATTAAGGAAATGATAGGCAGAGAAACACAAAGATTAAATGACATTCTGAGGATAGCTTTGGTTGCTAACAGATTGACATATATGTGCAAGAGATTTCCATTTAATGTTTCCCGAGATCCCACCTGCATATGTTCCCACTTTCTTCTATGAACGTAATACTTGGGTTCCATTGGTTTACAGTCAGGTTTACAGGACAATCCACTGAACATCTTAGCCTTTGAGTAGCATTTTTGGAAACACTCTTTCTATTTTTAGAACACAAACAATTATTTGTTTTGGAGTTCCTTTTAGAAGGTTCTGTCCTTTTGTTTCCTAAAACTTGAGAGTAACCTTATTCTTACACTTCTTTGTGTTAGGCCATAACCTCAACTGGCTGCCAGGCAGGCAACGGCTGATTGGCCAACTGATCTGCCATTATAAATAACTTCCATCACCTATGTGCTCAGAGATGAGACCTACCTAAATCCTTTGATAACTGTGAGCCCAGTGCTGTTAGGATCGCATTGGGTTTATCATGTGGTGGTTCTCCTTTTCATTCCACCCAGCATACCAATGAGACACAAGTTCCTCATTCGCTAGTGAAAATACAGCTACAACATAGAGAGAAGGCTCCTCATGCAACACCAGTACTTGTTGCTCTGGCCTTTTAGTTGTGACTTTTAATTGCCTTTCTATCCCAGAACACTTCTTCACTTTGAAAGGCCCAGGCATGACAACAAATTGGTAGTGACATAATTTTTAATTAAAAGCAAGAATGTGAAACTATATGAATCCCACAAATGTTGTAGCCAGTTTTTGTAAGTATCATTCACTATGAATGGGGAAACAAACAAACAAACAAACAAAACCAGACTATGTGTTCAAAGACAAAGATACACGCGCACATTAAAGTATTACAATTTATTCCAGTCTTAATCACAGTGTTAGTTGTCAAAACACTTCTAGCAATAGATATTAGTAGCCAGATTTTGAAAAGAGGGTTTGTTCTTTGCTTAAATGGACTCTTTCCTGTGCGGCTTAGCTTTATGGGAAATAAGAATCTTGTAGGATCTCATGAAGAGTTAATGTGCTTTAATTGATATACTCCTATAGTGCATTCATGCATAATTCAAAGAAGAGAAATTGATTGCATATTTTGGACTACTATTGCAGCATTAAGTGCTGATTTATGGTTCTTATTTTAGTTGTATATTTCTAATTCTCAAGAGATAACTTTACTCAATTAAAGAAAAAGCCTACAAGTTAATTCCTTTGCCAGTGTAATGTTGAAGAACTGTCATTTGAATTCTATCAGAACCACTCTTTTGTGGTTATGATATAGGTGCCTGTATATCATGGCAGAAACTTGCATTTTATGTCTGTTATGTTTTTCAACCTCTTTAGTTTGATGAATTACAGAACACTGTTGCAGGGATTAAATGTATGGTTGTTTCAGTCACTTAAGTTTGTATCATTTTCTTCCTTTTCTGTAAATAAATAAATAAATGAATAAATAAATAAATATGTAGCATGTTGGTAGGTTATTGCTGAATGTGATCTTTCAGAGCAAAGAAAAAATGTATTGGAACCTGAAAGCTATATTCATTTTTGCTTACGGACAAATTCATTATTTTGTATCAAATACATATATTCATACTCATGATATTGCTGACAACTGTTAAAAAGAACGCCAATGGGTGGTAGGTGTGCAGATGCTCTAAATTTTTCAGAGGCAAAGAAGGGAGAAGAAAGATTATTAGAACATAGAGTATCATGGGATAAAGTCCTGGAGGGAAGAGGGACTCAAGAAAGCTGGTTGATATTCAAGGATCACCTCCTCCAAGCTCAGGAGTGATGCAAATCAACAAAGACGAAATTGGGCAGATGAAGTTGCTAATTCATCATATTTGAGAAGTTGTTGCAGTCCAGTGATGTTCCCACTGACTGGAAGACAGGAAACATAACCTTCATTTTTTAAAAGGGAAAAAAGGAAGACCCAGGGAACTACAGGCCAGTCAGTCTGACCTCTGTCCTGGGCAAGATCATGGAGCAAATCCTCCTGGAAAATCTGCTAAGACACATGGAAAATAAGGAAGTGATTGGTGACAGCCAACATAGCTTCACTAAGGGCAGATCATGCCCGGCAAAACAGGTGGCCTTCTACAACTACATTGCATCTTTGGTGGGTAGGGGAAGAGCAACTGACATTATTTACCTGGACTTGTGCAAAGCATTTGACACTGTCCCACATGACATCCTTGTCTCTAAACTGGAGAGAAATGGTTTCTTATGGATGTACCACTAGATGGACAAGGAATTATGTGAATGGTTGCACTCAAAGGGTTATGGCCAATGGCTGGATGTCCAAGTGGAGACCAGGGACAAGTGGCATTTCTCGGGTTAGTATTGGGACTGGTGCTGTTTAACATCTTTGTTGGTGACATGAATAGTGGGATTGAGTGCACCCTCAGCAAGTTTGCCTGTGACACCAAGCTGTGTGGTGCAATCAACATGTTGGAAAGAAGGGATGCCATCAAGAGAAGCCCTGACAGGCTAGGGTATTGGGTTTCTGTGAACCTTATGAAGTTCAGCAAGGCCAAGTGTACCAAGTCTTGTACCTGGCTTGGTGCAACTACAAGCACAAATACAGGCTGTGCAGAGGATGGATTGAGAGCAGACCAGAGAAGAAGGACCTGGGGATCTTGGTTGATGAGAAGCTCAACATGAGCTAGCAATGTACGCTTGCAGCCCACAAAGCCAAACAAATCCTGGGCTGCATTAAGAGAAGTGTGGCCAGCAGGTCAAGGGAAGTGATTCTCCCCTTCTCCTCTGTTCTTGTAAGAAATCACCTGTAATGCTGTTTTCAGCTCTGGGGCCCCCAGCACAAGAAGGAGATGGATCTGGTGGAGCAAGTCCAGAGGAGGGCCACAAAGATGATCAGAGAACTGGAACACCTCTCCTATGAAGACAGAATGAGGGAGTTGGAGTTGTTCAGCCTGAAGAAGAGAAAGCTCCAGGGAGACCTTATATCAGTTTTCTAGTACCAAAAGGAGGACAACAACAAAGCTGTAGAAGAACTTTTTACAAGGGTCTGTAGTGCTAATGCAAGGAGTAGTGGGGTAGAAAGTGAGTAGATTTCGATTGGGTATTTGGAGGAAATTACTTACTTCCCAGTTTGGTGAAGGGTGGTGAGGCACTGGAACAGGTTGCCCAGAGAAGGTTGCCATCCCTGGAAGTTTTCTAGACCAGGCTGGCTTGGGCTTTGGGCAACCTGATCTAGTGGAATGTGTCCGTGTCCATGGCAGGGGTGTTGGAACTAGGTGATCTTTAAGATCCCTTCAAACCTGATATTTTCTATGATTCTAGTAATTTGCAGAAGAATCATGTGGAGTGGCTGATTTTATTAAAACTTCCCTGATTGCTGATATTTGCAGGTATTTCAGATATTCTCCAGTGATTTGCAAATCATCAGTGAAATCCCAAGCATGACAGCTTATGCAGCTTTCAGTTGCTTTATTTCAGTACCTGTGTGAAAGTGTATTTTAGAAATAATTTAAGAAGTTTCTTAAAACTTTTCTTCTTCATTTTTTATTGAACCATGAACTGCATAAAATAAATTCCCATGGAGTTAAAGTATGTTGTAGGGTCTTTGATACAGAATAATTGCTTTGTTGATTGTATATCTATACATGATAAGATATGCATAAGAAGAAATCTGGTTGAGAAGTATAAATAATACTTATCTTTAAGCCAGCGTCTGTCATCTGCTTCAGCAGACAGTATTTTCTTTCATTCTTGCACAAAAAGAGCTGAGATTTATGGAACAGCTTTGTTTGTGCTTTCTGATACTTAATTTTTATTAAATTCTAAATTAAAACTTGGCTTTCATCATAGACCTTGTTTTTTTGTTTATCTCTGTTTTTCTCAGTAAACATATCTAATGTGTAGAACAGGAGAAAGGCTCCAGACAACCACAAAGTTTATGCAAAGGTGGGAGAGTTGTATTTCAGTCCTGAACTCCTGAGCACTTTGTTTTCAGTGGGGCTAATCTCAGTCAATTTGATTGTTTACAGTGGTTTTGTACATTGCTACATTGATATTTCTCTGACATTCTTGAATAGAATAGAAAATCATGAAATGTATTAAAATCTTTAGATTTTCTTTCAGTATAATTATTGGTGATCTTTGCCACAAGTCTTCTCTAAAAGAATTTTATTTGTAGATTGTATATATGGTTCTGTCAATCAAAGTGTTTAAAGATGGCTTTTCAACTTCAAGGTATTTTAAAATATTAGCATGCTGAGATATGTAAAGAAGTAGCATTATCTCCATTTTTTCAGATGGAGAAATAAAGGCAGAAGTGTTAGGTGACTTAGGGTAACACCTCTTGTCACTGAAATTTTTAAATGAAAACAGTATGTGGACATGATATACAAGTGCGCTTTCATGAATATACACTACAGAAGTATTTGAGTGAGTCCTCTGCTCAAATCACATCTCTTTCTAATGACAGTAATAAATTATGTACACTTACCATCCACACAAATTTTATTTTCACATTTTAGACAAATGAAATAAATGAGTCACCTGAGATACAGAAATGTGTCTTAAGATTTGTTGTTATGAGTGAAGAAGATTAGAGCATTAGGGAGCTAGTTGGGATGATATAATTTTTTTCTCTGAGTCAGTTCATCCTCATTTCATACAAGAATGTTTTTTTGTAAACAATGCTAAGAGTCAAACACAGATCAAATGTAACAAGAGAATTAAAATCCTTGTTACTTTTATTTCTTCTAAGGAAGAAATACCTTAGACTGTTTTTTAAAAAGAAAACAAATAAATTGATTCTGAGTAAGAAGAGGCTTTTGATACAGTAGTTTGACCTTAGTGTAACTCAATAACAATTATTTTTGTCCTAGCAACTTGCAATGTTTAAAGCCCATTTCCAGAAAGCTATCCAGCCTTGTTTGGAGAGGCCTATCCACTGCTTTTCTTGATAGTTCTAATCGTCTGTCACTTTTGCTGTTGCTAAATTGAGATTGTTTAGCTTCACTGTATACTTGTTATGCCATTCACAATTAAATTGAAGAGCTCTTTAGGATGTGCTATTTTCTGTGAAGGTACTTACACACTAATCAAAGTACTTTCTTCCTTCTTTTCAGAGAAGTCTCTTATTGTAGGGCCTATTCTGTGACCTCTGAATAATGTTTATGTCTCAGTCCTGCACTGAACTATGAAGACAGAATTGTGCTTATGTTGCCTTCCTCTTTTCATGGAGCTAAAACTGTTTCTGTTCTTATGTTGCCTTCCTCTTTTCATGGAGCTAAAACTGTTTCTGTTATGGTCAGGAGCTTGTATTGAGTTGTTCATCTTTAAAACCTTTCAGGGTCACAGGTTTTAGGTAAGTAGTCCTCTGTTCCTGTTAGCCCTGTCTAACAAACTTGCAGGGGAAAAAAATGAAGAGGAAACATCTTCTTAGTATTAGTTTACTTGGTGTTATCTTAACAGACAATAGAAGAAATTGCCACTTTGATGTCTTCAAGAAAATTTTAAAAATAGCAATGTGAATAGAAATACTTTTGTTAATATAATGCCTCTGCTCTCAGATGTTTTGACTTGTATCTTCTATACACAGTGCCTGGTACACGCCAGGCTGACTTCGAGATTATTTGTTATCCTCACTCTCCAGACTAGTTAAACACTAACTATAAGGTTTGCTGAAAAGCAAATCTCACAGTTCACAAAGCTGCTTGAAAAGACTCCTTCCAGTTTGTGCATGCTCCTTTTAAGTAATAGAGCCAGCAGTAAATTCAAATCAGTGTGCCTGAATTCATTAATTTCCTTTGGTGGGCTGTTATAGAGGATCTGTGAAAATAATTTTGGTGACAATTCTGAGGAAAGTGGAATACAGCCTCCAGACTTTTCATAGCTCAATCCCTAATCAACAAGATGTCAGTTAGTTTTCTTTGTGTCTTTTTGCCTCCTCTATCCATTCAAAATGCTGCAAGTTATCTGTCCCAAACACATTACATCTGTGTCCAGTGCAGCAGCAGCAGCAACATGGAAAAAGGCAGGGGGCTGAGAAACTAGAGGAACTTAGAAAGGAAGACAAATAAAGAAAAGTGTCACTGAAATTTTAAAATGAAAACAGGATGTGGACATGATATACAAGTGCGCTTTCATGATATAATGCAACTGGCTTTGTAGCTGCCTGTCTATATGCTGTATTGCTGTTTGCCAATGTTCGTTTTTTTTTTTTTTTTTTTTTTCCTGGGTGGATCATGATACAGATGTAGTAAGTTTGTGTCTATTTCATGTGGAGTAAATTTAGAGTAGATGAACTGAGCATTTGGAGCCATTGCCAAATGAGGTGGTGATGATGGCTAGAAAGGCTTGGAGTTGGAGAGTGCTTCTGGCAGGAACACAACGCATACTGTATCATGCCTTTGACCATGATGCTTTGGACATACTGCCAAGTGTTTGTAACAAGATAGTGCTGTTACTGCACTTCACTTTTAACTTTTCCTCTGTGTAGAGTATGCTTCCTTTTTTGTTTTATAAACCATGCTCTCCATAGTTTTTGTACCTCTGTAAACAGTTCTGATTATTGATATTTTGGCAAAGTATGAGGTAGCTTCATACAGTTTTCTCTTTGTTATATGCTGGTATATATTCCATATTTGTCTTTGGTAATGTGGACTTGCTGAAATATGGTAGACACTTGGATTGTAATTATCATTTTATTGGTAGATGTTAGAGAAAAAAAAAAAAGAAAGAATGTTACTTGTATCTTTTAAAAGAGCAAGAAGTCCATTGTCAATGTGGTAGTCATAATGTATGTATGTAAGGATGTATCATAACAATAGTTACATCAATTTTTGTAAGAAAAACAAGAGGTTAATTTAACTGCTTTGTGTAGGGAGAAAGTAAATCTTTTTCATAAAATACAAAAAATGATGACTTTAAAGTTTTATGAATGTTAATTAAATTAAAAAAAAAAGTAATTATAATCCAAGAATTATTCCTACATATGTGTATAGTCTGAAATATCACCACTTCAAAAAGAGAACAATTACATTATTTTTATTATTGGTGATGGATTATAAAAATTAACTTTACCATACCATTGAGACTGTGCCATAAAATAAGTTCTCATGTTGTAAAAGCTATAGTAATAACTCACAGTAATGTTAATGACAGTATAATATATTTCAGCCAACTATTTTTTCCTTGTTTACTCTGTTTCTAATGCTGTTTGTTAATGGATCTTGTAACTTGGATCCCCACTGGAGGTAAAGTTGCTGCTGCATGGGTAAAGTAGCTGCCCTGTATCTGATGGTGGTGTATTATCGTTGTGCAAGATTGTAGATTTGCTTGGTTTAACCTTGATATTCTGCAGTCATCACAAATGCCTCAGAGAAGGTAAAATTAAATTAAGTAGGAATGTTCATAACTGCAGAGCTTTGTTAGACTGCAGCTCAAGACATTTCTGAGATAATGAGTGGGCTGTTGTCCTTTTAACTTCTGTGTTAAGAGTTGTTCCACCTCAGAAGAAACTGAATATCTGTGGTGGCTAAAAAGATTTCTAGTTGTGTACGGCAAAAACAAACTTTTTTTTTTTAAATTATTATTTATTTATTTTTTAAGTGTTATGAGTTTGCCCAGTAGTGTGCCATATTAGCATGCAGTAGTATCACCCTTTTAACTTTAATCTGGTCATCTACATCATAAGCAGTTTTGCAAGCTGGTCAGAAAAGCAGGGTCAAAGCTGTGCAGTTTGGTTTTGGCATGCCTTCTGTTGTTTCTTCATGCTTATGATTTTTGTAAAAAGGTATCTGTTAACCCTGAAAAAACATGCTAACTGATAAGTTAGAGTGTACTTGCTGTGGCTTGGCTACCCTAGCTACCATTGTGAATAACCTTCCTATGTTTGTGTTTGCAAGAGCAGCTTTCCACTTAAGAGGGGTAGGGGGTCACCTTGCCAGCCTGCACACGTTCTCATTTTCCTTCTGCCCAGTAATACAGGATCCAGAGTAGCTGCACCAAGCTGCACCACCAAAGCTACAGAAATTCAGGTCAGCACAACGGACTTCCTGCTGGACAGTAAATGGTGCTGCAGAGCAGGAGGTTAGGAAATGAAAAGTTAAGGACCAAGACATCTCTACTGAGCAAAGCTTTTATCTGGACAGCCTGCAGAGATACATGCAGCCCCTTCCCTTCCCTTCCCTTCCCTTCCCTTCCCTTCCCTTCCCTTCCCTTCCCTTCCCTTCCCTTCCCTTCCCTTCCCTTCCCTTCCCTTCCCTTCCCTTCCCTTCCCTTCCCTTCCCTTCCCTTCCCTTCCCTTCCCTTCCCTTCCCTTCCCTTCCCTTCCCTTCCCTTCCCTTCCCTTCCCTTCCCTTCCCTTCCCTTCCCTTCCCTTCCCTTCCCTTCCCTTCCCTTCCCTTCCCTTCCCTTCCCTTCCCTTCCCTTCCCCCTTCCCTTCCCTTCCCTTCCCCCTTCCCTTCTCCCTTCCCTTCCCCCTTCCCTTCTCCCTTCCCTTCTCCCTTCCCTTCTCCCTTCCCTTCTCCCTTCCCTTCTCCCTTCCCTTCTCCCTTCCCTTCTCCCTTCCCTTCTCCCTTCCCTTCTCCCTTCCCTTCTCCCTTCCCTTCTCCCTTCCCTTCTCCCTTCCCTTCCCTTCCCTTCCCTTCCCTTCCCTTCCCTTCCCTCTCTGGTAAAAAGAGTGAAGAATAGATACTGAGTTCCAAAGCACTGACTCATGCAGCCACAATGAAGTTTTAGGATACAGCCATTTCCTACCTTTGTTTAGAAATCAACTGAGGAGGCCTGGCGGATGCAGGCCCTCAGCTGCAGGGCTTCATGGAAGGAAATGCTTTTCGTCTTTATTGAGTACTGAGTGCTATTTAGCAATTACTTTGTGCATTGCATGTGGCAAGCATTGTGTAAAATGCTTTGCTGTGTGTTTCTATACACTGCAGCCACCTGAGGCTCTAATGTAATTAAAGCGCACTTCAGGAAAAGTACTTGTGAGGTGGTTTAGAAAAGTGTGGTGAGGTATGCAGTGAATTGTAAGACTGCTGTCTTGCTTGCATAATTTCTTTCTGAGGTGCCTTGACTGTTTTACAGATTCACATAAAATGTTGCCAACACTTCTTTGAATCACAGAGATTAAGAACTATCATTAGGGACATAAGCAATTTAGGACAGAAAAAGAGTTTCTTGCCTGAACTGATGCTGCAAACTGTGGGGTGGAACTGGAAGTCCACCAAGACAGCTCTAGCTCCTATTTTTCTGCTCTGACCACTAAACTCCACTTAGATTTGGGTGTTATAATCTCAGAAAAGGCAGCACATTTGCATGCAGTGAGAGTGAGTGTATTAAAAAACAAAACAAAACAAAACAAAACAAACAAACAAAAAAACCCCACCACCAACAACAAAAAACCTCCCAGGGTAAGTATTGAAGCAATAAAAGAAGCAATGGGAGTACTAAAGGAAAAACAATGACAATTGGAAACGTATGTGGTCAGTGTGTATTTATCTTTAGTCTTGAAATTCATTGAGGCTCTTTCTATTATTATTATTTTTTTTTGAGTTCTTCTATAAATGAGTCTTGCAACCTTTCATTTTTGAATGCTAGAAACAACTCTGTGCATGTGTGTGTGTGTTTAACTCTCTTTAATCTGTATGGTTTAGTGAATTCATTCACATCTCAGAGCAAATTGTTTATTGGTGACTCTACCATTCCCTTCTTCAACAGTGCCTTATTGGCATTTGCAACCAGTGGCAGTGAACACATTTTAAAAAATGAAAAAAGTATAATCCTGGAAACCCTCCAAAGAGGGGTTAGGAAACAACGTACAGACAAATGCTTTTGCTTGGAACGAAATATAAAATAGTCCCTGGTTCATGTGTTTGTCTGTGTGTGTTTTTAGTTTTTGTTAAGCCAAAATTAAACACAGTAGAGTTTACTGTTTGCTAATCACCATGTGTTTACTTTTCTTTCCAAAACTGAAGTTGCCAACCAATACATTTCCTACCCAGTGCTACGAATCTGTCCAAATAAACATGGGAAGTAGTAAAACAATGACACTATATGAAAATACACCCTCATTCATTAAACAGAGTCCAAAATTTTTGTGGAATTTAGCAATAGAAGAGAAATGTGCATCTTGTGGTCTCTCCAGAATATGAAAAAATAATCACATAACAAGAATGATGTTCTGAACCAAATCTCAAGAAAAACACCTATCTTGTTTTACAGAGATGAATATTGACTCTCATATTATGATCCCTCTGTAACTTTCATGAATTGGTGCATTTTGAGTATCTCATGGTTTTATGTTAATTAGGAGTACCAGCATCTTACAGAGAATAAATACTCAGTTCTAACTACTATCTCAAGCATTAAAGGTTATCGATGCATCCTTCAAAGTGAGTTTTAAAAATGCTTCTCTCACAGAAGTGATGATAGAAAGGTTGGATGAAATGTAGGTAATATCTTTTGCTTACATGACCAATACTGGGAGAAACAACCTTATCCATGTTACAGCAAAGAAACTGTAACAAACAGCTGTTTATGCCTCCCCACCTGCCAAATTCAATTAATTTGCAAAATTCTTGATCTGTGGCAGAACTTATGCTGATGTCAGCAGATGGTTCACAAATGAGTCAAAAGTAGCATTAATATGATGAATAAAACAAGTGAATAATAAAATAAATGAATATTGTCTGTCTTGGAGGACGGAGGATGTCTTTTTTCAAGACCTCATGCTGTGTTATACACCTTTGGCAGAAAATAAAGAAATAGCAGAACATGCACAGAAGCAGGCTGTGAAAGAAAGATTAACAATCCTAGCTTCTCATGAGCATCTTGCTTTTTATATGTTTTTAGATGTAATCCAAAGGAAGAGTCACTCAGTAGCTCATGAACTTTCTATGCTTGTGGCTTAGAGGAAAGTGAATTTCTGCATAAATCATCTCTGCTGCTGTATGCTGTGGTTCCTGGATGAGGGGGTGGGATGGAACCGCAGCCAGCAGTGAACCTCAGGAGAATGCACATGGTGCCTATAGGACTTTATGGGGACCCATGTTTTTTTTATCCCATATTCTTAGGATGCTGTCCCTAAAGGACAGGAAATTCTGCCCTGGGGATCCTCCTTGATTGTTCTTGTCAACAAGCGGAACTGCCTCTTAATTTCAGCAGATTGCCTACTTTTCTTCTGTAGATGCCGTTTTCTGAAACGTGTCTCAAGGGGCAGCAGAAGTGCTCATCAAAGACACACTGAGGGCCTATTTAGCTTTATCTACCTGACATTCCTTAGAAAGTGAATTCTGGGGGACTGAGGTTTAAAATCTGGATAAACAGATTGGCACACAAACTGCGACTCACCAAATATTATTTTCATTGTTCAGATAATTTAGAAAATAAGGTAAATATAATACTGACATCTGGAAAGCACTGGGCTTTGTCACATGTTCAAAGACATTTCACATGTGTGACAACTGTAAGGTAATCAGACAAGATTTATTTATTTTCCCCAGCAAAGAATACTAAATAAGCTGAAAAACTAAGAAAGTCCCATTTCCATCTCTGCTCAATGAGCTATGAGGATAGAGGATGCCTGCAAATGCAAAAGAGAGGTAAAAGCAACAAGATAATTTATCTGTGATTTCACTTAAAGTGTTAATAAGGATGTTAATAAGCATCTTTGTTCATATTTTAAATCACAATTTTCCATTACATGAAGTGAAAGTCTGAGGTCAAAAGAAATGGGAACACCTTTGAAGAAACTTGACAAAAACAATGCGGATCCCCAAAGCTCATTCTTAGACAGCCTGCTTCCTTTATATTTGAAAAATCTGTGGAAACAACAGTTGAGATCAAAATTTTATCGTACTGAGCACTGTGCAAAAACAACAGAGCCATATCTGCCCTAAGGAGTTTACAGTCTGGTGCAAGGCTTGATGCCAGGAGAGGGTGAAGCATGCAGTGACAATACGGGAGAGGCAGTAGTTCTAGGAACTTGTGACTACCCTGTCTTGCTAGATAAACACTACACTCAGTTCAGCATCATTCAGTGAGGTTAAGATGCAAACAAAAACACGGTTGCATTTGGTAGTTTTGGATAGTCATCTGTCTTGGTGAATTTGTGAGTTAAATATACTGGCAGCTTTACTTCTCAGATTTTATTATGCTGGGTTGTGGACAGAAGGGGTTGGGGCTGGATTTAAGTAATTTCTCCTTATTTATTGGTTGGCTGTCCATAATGAGCATGGCCATTCCTACAGAGGAGGAACACTGATATTATGCATCTCTAGAATATCTATTTGCAAAAAAAGATCGTTTTGTTTAAAGATAGTAAAAGGTTTTCCTCTTCCCTTGCATTTCTGATAAGCTGAGAAATACTTCCCCCGTTTGAACATTTCAACTGGGGGGAGTCAACCAAGGTGAGTATACAGTGATATAAAACACCTGTGTTGGCAAAAGATGCTACATTCTACAGCTGCTTTCGCTGCCTCCACTTTTCCTTGGCTCATTTCTCCTGTGAAGGAAGCAGACTCCATTGGTGGACCACAAACAGTCACCATTTTAGGAAGGCACTCGCTCTTTAGGGCATCCTTAAATATATTCTCATGGCTCACAGAAATGGAACTGAATACCTGTGTAAATGTCCTGAATGGAGAGGAATGGCATCCCATCTGGGAAGTATTTAAACAGAGGCTATGATTTCTGTGTGACAGTGTGTAAAACGGCAAGATAAAGTTGTGTCATGACCACTGGAATTTTACCATATCAGATCAGATTGGTGTCCCAGGATGATGTGCGCAGTGCTCGATGCAGCACCCTGTGTTTGATAGCAGCCAGTGGAATGCATGAGAAACCCATTAATTGACAGTTACAGAATAACCTGCCCATAGGGGAAGTAGCTTTCTAAGCTCAGGCAATTAGTGGTTTTCTTTTGCGTTTTAGCAGGAGTTTGTATACTTTGTCTTTAGTGAGCAAGCAGTTTAGTTTGCTGAATAAGAGTTTTCACTTGGCTTGCAAAGGAAACTTTGCAATTGTGTTGTGCTGCTAGTTTCAGAGCTTCAGCTTTGCTGGCCTGTCTGCCAGTCACAGGTACAATATAAATGGAAAAGGACAGGCTAAGAAAACACAAAGCGGAAAGGCAAGATGTGTTTTTACGAGACAGAAGTAGTAGAATCTGTATAATTTAGCATTTCGGTGAATTTCTAAAGCCTTCTTTTAAGCCTTTAGGCAAAAGTGTTCTTCCTGCTATTGATCATACAGTGATGTCCATTGCAAAGTAACAATCAAGCATTTGATTAAAAGATATATTTTTTGTATAGTGATGTAAAAAGATACATTTTGTACATGTTCTAATCTTTGGTTTTGTGATACTAATAATTAAATGTGACTACTGCTTAGCTCCCTTATTAAATGTCTCACTAAAATAGATGTCTCAAATATTTCTAGTTCTGTACTCTGCTATGGTGAAGGAAGTATTATGTCACTTCTTTGGGAAAAGATGAAGCAGTGCTAAACGTCCCATGAATGCAAAGATTTTTCTGAAATTTAGACTACATATTCTATTGTTAAAATTTGTTCTTATGCTCTCACACTGTTTATGCTCTGCTATGTGATGTGACATTTAAAAAATTATTTTTATTTATTTATTTATTTATTTTTAGGAAACTGTACACTCATCAGCTAGCCTCTCAGTTGCACAGCTGCTGCCCAATTCATGGGTCTAAAACTTCCAGATTGATTGTAATCTGCAATTTAAAGCTATATCATTCTTGTCAAACATTTTTCAAGTCTAAAAAGAAATCATATTTCTGGTTATTCCCAGAATTAGAAAGCTGCTACTTCTCGAATATTTCAGGGGGACAATGGTGAATGCAAAATTAAGCAAGTGACCAGTTTATGTTGAGCTGAACATTCACAGTGTTGTTGGATCCTTAATCCCTAAGCAGATGTTTTACCACACTCTCATTATAGTTTAGAAGTACTTCTTGTATGAGAAAATGCAGTCATGCAGAAACAGCACAAACACTATTGACTTGCTTACTGCTTGTTGCTGCCACTTGTTTTCTTTCTTCACCCTTTTTTATTTCTTTCTTTCCTTCCATTTTTTGAAAGAGGATGCATTGTTACCTTAACTTTTATGCCCATAATGACTTATGCCCTTTACCTAGGATTTCTGATTTGCTTCTAAATTAAATTAATTTAATGGATATGACAAATCTCAAAGTCCTTCATTATGAACTGCTTATGAACTCACTTTAAAATAAGATTCTTTTCTTATTATCAGGGGAGACTTTTGCTTCACACAGCTTTTTACATTGTGGCATTTCAAATTCCTTAAGTCCCCTGATACTATATTTTGTGAACAACAGAGAGAAGAGAAGCAAATAGAGAGATAGTTCTTGCTTTTGTTAAACCATTCTTGTTTTGGGAAGAAAAAGAAAAGGGGGGTTGTTACTGAAAGTTGAAGATCTGCCAGCTTGTAAAGTATTCTTTTTTTTTTTTTTTTTTTGGATGAAGGAGATTTGTATGAGGGAGTTGGCATTTTATGCAGTTCTCTTGTATCCACCTTCATGTCTTGTCATAAGGCATGTAATTACTGCATTTCACCATCAGCAATCATTCTTAAGTTAAAACCTGCTGTAAACCTCTCATTAGTAAAAATAAGACAATGAAGGTAGGATGTACACCTTCAAATAAAGAACCAACTCTAGGAGTTAATCTATTATTCCACATGATGAAGAATAATCTATGATTCCACAATAGATGAAGCATAAGTAATTTTCATGTAGGGCTTTTACATGCAATCAAAATAGTTTGTGATAACAGTTCTGGTACCAAGGGTTTCATACACACAAGGTTTTATTCAAATAGGGTTGATCTTCCTTCTGAATTGCATTCAAACAAGATAACTCTCTTGTTAAGTATTTAAGTCTGTGTCACATCCTTCTTTCATCCATTATATACCATGACAGAGCAGATTTTAATGTAGTGCTTGTGTTACAGAGGGTGGAGAGCCATTACAGGGAGCTCTGCACCCCCTGTTTACAACCTTCATCAGGGTAAAGGCTGTTTTCCGGGCAAGCAAGAGTGGACTAGACCATGTTTTCTCCCAAAAAATTTGGTCTGAATTATGACTATGAAACTTACACTGGCCCTCAAATGATGGCTGCCAAGTCTGAGATTCTTTTGTGCCTGGCAGAGACCTGTTGTGCCTTCCAGTCTCATCTTTTGTGTGAAAAACATATTCTCTTCCTATTCAGCTACATCAAGCCAAAAGGTGATCTAATGAACAAGATTTTTCTTCTTGTTTTCAGAGATTATCTGGGTTAGCAGGTCTTAGCAAAAAGACCTAAAAGTCTTCCAGAGTTTTATTGATAATGAAAATATATCTAAGATGTCCTCCCTGCTATGTTAACATTTGAAGGTGACATTTTCCTATGGAAGGCCTACAGTGGGATCATTAGCACCTGTGTTTTATGCCAGTGTTTATTGAACAGCTATACCAACCTGACAAATCTGCAGTTTAAAAATAAAAAAAATGAAGGAAGTGAAGAAAGGAGGGAGGGAAGAAGATTCAGTACGCAGAAAGAAAGATCAGAGGACTGAGTTGTGTTCATGTCAGGTGAATGATCACAAATAGTATAGATTTTCTGAATAAGAAGACCCAACATTGCACAGATGATTTGCAGGATTTACATGCATAACTGACAACAAAACAGGGTTCAGGTAGTTTTTCAAAAGTGTTTAGTGCCAGCGACAGCTTGTTACATGCTGTTGCACCGCATTTCAAAATCAAAAATTAATCAAAAAATTAAAAAATTAAATCAAAAATCAAAAGATATAATGCTCAGTTATTGGAGCAGGGTACTAAATGTTATCTGTGCTGAATTCCTCCTCCTCATGACCTCTCCCCCAAAGAAAAAAAAAATCAGAAAAATATATTAAACAAGTAATTTTCACATTTTACAAATAGGATTGTACCACGACAAAAATCATTTCTAAGAAACCTGCAATTGTATAATACCAATTATAATCATGATGAAAGATTCTAAATAAATTGGTTCTTCCAGAAGCTATCCACTAGAAGTTGAAGTAAGAGCCAAACCACAAGCTCTTTTTCCCTTCTGTGAAAGATTTAGATGTCAGATGTAATGGTTTCCAAAACAAGGATGTGCTTGAGGGGAAAAAGAAGAAAAATAATCATGTTAACCAAAATAAGTGGAATTCAAAGTTACTTTTGGTGCTTTCCCTTTCCTATTGAGACAAAGCAACAAGAGAGGAAATGTGCTTAAGATAAAATTGAGTTTAGATGTAAGGTACATTTGGCACTGCACAGCCCACTTCTCAGTTGCAGGATGGGAACATTCTCTGAAGTCACCTAGTTTTATTCTTCCAAGGGTAGAATGGTTTCATACCACAAGGACCATTACAGAAAAGCAAATGCATATCATGTTAGTTTATTCAGATGTGTGTTTACACATCCTAAATTCATGAAGCACTGCATGGAGTGAAATATTAAATAAACACAACAACATTCCACTCCTGAGTTTTCTCCAGGTTCTTTGAACCTGATTACCATAACCAGTACCAAGTACAGCAATCACTACAGCATTGTTCTCAGGTCCAGTTAAACTACTGCTTGTACAAAAATCAGGTAGACAAATGCACAGCCACCAGTTAAGTGGCTCACTGCTTTTTCAGGAGGTTTAAATTCTCAACTGTTACATAAACCAGCATCAACTTGTCTGCTAAATGTGGGCACTTATATTTGGGATTCATACAAAATCTCAGAAGCAGTTATTTCTTACACCATATTTATGAATAATGACAAGATGCTGCCAGCTGGTGTGTGTAAAGTTGTTGAGACCAATCTAAGAAGAGTATGTTTGTGCATCTTTTCTTATGGTGGCTTTGAGGGCCAAGGAGGCAGACTGGATAATTTTCCAGTGACTGCTAAATGACCTCAAGCTCTAGTAGAACTAAAGCCTGCAAACTCTGCAGCTTTGGCTGGTGTGACAGAAATACTAAAATAATAATAATAATAATAATAATAAAATTTAAATGATGGAATGATATCAGTACTTATATTTTAGGACAAATGCTGTCTGAGAGGAAAAGGCAGCTTTCCACCTGGGCATGATATTTCAAAAGTTTGCAAAGGGGAAGTTTTCAGTCATCATCAGAAGCATGTAGTGGTGATCCCTCTTTGAAATAATGAGGTAACAGTTGGAGTTGCAACCTGGTGGGGTAGGCATTTGAATCTGCAATGCATTCTATAGAATGCATTGTGTTTCTAGGTGAAAGACTGCATGTAAACATTCACAAAATTTATTTTTCTTTTTTAAACCACATTCCTTGATATCTTTTGGCATGCATTTATTTTAAATCACCTGTACACACAGAGCTGTAGATGTATATATTTTTAATTTGTACAGTTGTATGTATTTTTAATTAATTTATTTATTTTAATTTTTTCTTCCGGAGTACTATTTAGTGAGGAGAGAGCTATCCTTCAATAAACAAGTCCAAGCTGTATTCAATAATTGTGAAAACTTTAACTGAACATACTGGAATCTGAAAGCAGAACATCTGGGATTTGGAAAAGAAAGAAAAAAAGAAGGGAGGGGTATTAATATTGTAGGAAAGGGGTAATTTTCCACAAGAGAAAGGAAGAAGACAAAGACAGAAGTACCATAAAGGACAGTTAGATTTATTAGGAGAGAACACATTTTCCACATGGGGTATATATGTTTTTACTTGGCATAGATGACAACTCCATTTCTGGAACTGAAGACTCCAGCTTACACCAGGATCACCAAAAAATTACTTATGACTCCTTAATTCCTTTTAATAAAAGTGACCTGTATAGTTACTGGGAAGAAAATCCTTTTCTTTTGTATGGAAATGTTTCAATTTCTGCTGAAAAAAAAATGTTAAAAATCATTTATTCATTTATGATTTTATGATTAGTTTTGTGTTCTAAATACATGGTTATCAATGATTATAATACAACTCATAAACCTGTAAATATTATTAAAAAAAAAGAAAAAGGTGTACTTGGATAAAAGCACTAGTAAAATGTAGCACAATTCTTGCTAATATTTTGCCAATTGAAGAATTTACTCATCTTTTCCCCCCTCTTTTTTTCTTTTTTTGGTTTAAATACATTCTAGCCTGTTTACATCTAACAAGCACATTCAAACAAACAAAACAACAAACAAAACAACAAACAAAACAAAACAAATTTGAGTTCAACCATGTGGAATAAAAATAAATAATTACATTGATCTCATAAAGTCTCTAAAGACAGGTAAATGTGAAAATGTTTTGTTTATTATAATTTCCATCTACTACTCCACTGTGCTAAGGTATTGTAGAGAAGGGAGATCAGTGCTTATTCCCCTGCCTCTCCCCCCCCCCCCCCCTTTTTTTTTTGCTATACCTGGATACAACGAGATGATGTGGGTAAGACTGTGACTCTCTGAAGGCATCTAGACAAACTGTGATTCATTAGACATTCCTGAAGCATGGTGAAATGGAAAAGTCAATGAAGTACTGTAATATCTCTGGTATAAGTTATGCAAGGACAGGTAAGAGTATAGTGTTGAAGGATTAACGTTGTGTGGTAGAAATTCCATTTCATTAAATAGATGATGCCATTCTTAGATCCTACCATAGTGGTATCTGTAGACAAATAAATTCCAAGTCAATATGTGTGTTTAGAGCTATAAAGCTAAAAGAAAGGCTTACTAAGTAAAGAGGATAATTTCCATTTCTTTTTCGAAATGAACAAAACTATACATGTCACTGCAGAGATGGACAGCCCCTTACTGGACTTTATTTTGCAGTGAATACTTGGCCACATCTCTGAGAGATGTTCTGATCCATGTTTTGGGGAAAAAGAGTTATTCAACCTCCTGCAAAGACTCCGAGTTTCTTGTTGCACCATGAGTTGGTGTTAGGGTGATTCTGTCACTGAATATTTGGAGTGAGCAAATTCCCTCCCGTGCCAGTTGCCATCTGCTCAGTATGCCTGTCATGTTCCCTCTACTTAGGTCTGCTTATCATCCAGCTTTTCATCATGAACCTCAGCTTTGTAGTCCTTTTCCCCTTGCTGACTCTCCTACTTTATTGCTGGTTAACAGAGTGGATGGGTCTGGCTACAACTTCCTCCTTTGCCAAAAAACAAAACATCATTTTCAGCTTTTTCACCCTCCTCTCCCAGGAACAAGAGAGAGAAAAGCAAATCCCTCCAAAATGAGAGAGGCTGGGAAGGAGGTAGCTTCCAGCTCCTTCTCCTTCACCACCAACTGCAGTCAAGAGAGGTGCAGAAGAGTGGCGAAGTATAAGAAATGACAGCTTAGGTTTGCTGATTAGAGAAGATTGGATTTGAGCAGATGTTAACATCCATGTTTGTGTTTGTGTTGGTTATCGCTGGAGATGGTGCAAAGTCATGGTTGAGTTTGCATGACTGGTAATACAGTGAAAATGTACCAGACACCCTACCCCTACCCCTACCCTGTTTGCTGCTCAGCTGAGCTGTAGTCCTTTAATGGGAAGTATGCAACAGTGCTCCACATCACTCCATCCAGCAGTTTTAGAGAGTCTCCTACCAAAATCTGCTCTTTGGGAATCCGTAGGGCCTGTGTATTATTTGTACATGGTATGCTAAACTGTCAGGTGGTATGGAAGACTCTGGTTACACTCGTGACTGACACCAGCCTGTCTTGGGTATGCAATGTTATCATGTACATGCCAGAAAAAGCTATGAAAATGGGAAGTGACTAAGTAGATAAAATTTCAGCAAAATATTAATGTGTGTGATTTGTGGCCAGGCCACACCTCAAAAAGTCTCATCTGTAAAAGAGATTATATTTAAGTAGTGCAGACTGTTCTCAAGTCATCAGAGAATTTCTTGTCATGGAGCTGACCCTGAGAGCAGCAAAACAAGAGCTGGAGTCTCTAAACCAATCTGAAATCCGAAGGACTGATATTTAAACTGTGAATGATCATTTGGAACCATTATGCTATTAGAAAAGAGAAATTACCATGTATATGTTTCATTTTGGAAAAAAAGTTGCCAGTCTGAAGTATGCAAAGACTGCTTTTTTTTTTTTTTTTTTTTTCTTTGTTTTAGATTCTGAGATTTTGATCTCAAAAAGATCTCTATTGTCTGCTTGAAGTTTCTGTGCCTGTGAGTTATGATGCTGGGTACACTAATGCAATATGGTACTTTTGGGAAGATGGACATGCCCTGTGGTTTGAAATAATCTTTTGCAGAAGTCAGCTTGGAAGGATTTTCAAAAACACCTTTAACTGGCAACCTTCTACTCCCACTTGAGGGGAAAACATGCAGGAAAAATGAGTTTCAAATGAGAATCAAAAAACAATCTGACTATTCTTTCACAAGAACCCAATACTTGAGAGGATTCAACTTAAATAGATGTATCATGTCCACCTTAACTTTTCAATGCTGTTTCTGTCATATATGGTATATTTTTACAATAGCAAGGTTGACAGGTCTGTTGCTAGAATTTGCAGATTGCTTTATATAAGAAAGTCAATTTTTAGAAATGTAAGGTGGAATCTCTTATTTCCTGCTTAAGTTATCCCACTGGGTTTCAATATGACCACTCACATGTTAGATGTGTATTCAACAGTATGGATTTATTAGGTTAGACTTATAAACCGTGGCGTCTGTGAGTCGTATGCGGCTAAAAAGCATATCTCAGAGATGGCTGAAATTCAGTTGTGTGTGAAACATGATTCTTGGGCCAAACTTTGCACTTGACTACATAAATCTGCATTAACTCTAATGAAATTTGTAGACTTATTCCTATTTTTCCTTGGAGTTATTGATAGATGCCATTTACTGAATAGGTCTAAGTACACATTTGTGATTCAAACTTTTTTGGGGGCCACATGATTTATTAGCTGTTTTCACATCCCTAGCAAATGGAAAATCTTCAGATAATCAAGTTCCATGATGTACTTTGGATCAGAAAAGTGTGATTTTGAGTAGACATGTTTCACATCATGTAAACAAATTGAGTACTTTTCCAGGTGCGTAAATGAGTTTTTGAAAACTATCTTATGTATTGCCAGTTGGAAGCATTAGGCTTTCTTTGGTATGGAAATATGTCATGGGTATTTGTGGATGAAATGTTTAGTACCCAGTGGCAGATAGATCAATAGGAATTTGACATAGTTGTGTCATTTATTTTGTAAGCTGCTTTTGTAGTGAGTGCTGTTGGGTTTCACCCTTGGCCTCAACAACTTGTCTGTTTCACTACTTGGCGTGCTCTGAAGACACTGCTAATTTTAACACATTTTGTGGTTTTGTAATGTGGCAAATTCCCACTAGATGCTAGACAAACAACTTCTGCATTTGTGATTTTAAGCCACACTTGAACTGGGGCTGTCAGAGGTAAAGATTAATACATTGTTCCAGCTGATTAGTTGGTTGTCCCTTCCAGATTGTTCAGGGATGTTTGCACATTGGAAATTGTATGTAACTTTAAGTTTTGCGTTTCAAATTTTCATCAAACTACACAAAACTATTACTACAGCATCAGTGAACGCTCTGTGACATTTTAGTTGTTTTTCTAAGGAGTGCAAAGATATATTTTTTTTTTTCACAAGTTGTTTTCCGTTTACTGTTCCTTAAAAAAAAAACAAAAAACAAAAAACACTCTTTAGTGTACTGTTGTTTCAGAATATGTTTTTAATCTTCAAGTGCTTGTTGATGTATAATGATAAGGCAAGAGGAAAGACTGACCACACCTTAAGAAAAATTCTCTAATTCTACAGCCTAGTTGCTCCCTTTCTTGGAAAATCTTGTATGGCTCTCAGAATATTCATCACCATTTAAATTTGCGTTTTCCTCTAAAAAGGATGCAAAACACTAAATCCCTTCTCCAAAGGGGAATGTTTGTAATAACATGGAAAGGGAGAACAGATGGTATCATAAAGCTTAAGGGGAAAGTATAGCACTTTAATTCAAATTGTTTGACAGAGTTAAAGACAGCCACTTAGTTACCAATTGCTGAAGTTATTTATGCTCCTTTGTGAAAAGGGATAAAACAAATAAACAAAAAATTAGAATGTTTTGTACATTTCAGAGAGAAAAGGGTAAGATAAAACAAAAGGCTGTTTTATTTGTGTATGTATTTGTTAATAGCAATACCCTAAATGTGATTGATCTTTTCAAACAGCCAAACTGAATGGTTAGAATTATATATATATTGTATATGTTGTGGTTTCACAGTGGACAAGTTAACCCTGTTGTAGTGTGACAGCCTACTAGGAAAATAAACAGATCTTCATTACTTGGAACCTTTTGTCATTTTCCCTCCTCTTTTAACTAAATTAGTTTTGCAGTGCATCAGGATTTAGGTTCTGATTCAGTGCATTAACTTATCCGCATACTGCTTTGATTGAACAGCAAAGCATCTATTACCAATGCCATATCCAAAGTGACGTTTCCATACAGACTGCCTGCTGTTTCATTCATAACCACAAAGCAGTCTGAAATGACTTTACTTCTTTTTACAACTTGCAAGGAGTTAATGGACTGTGCTGGCCCCCTGCCAAAACCTTTAAGAAACTTTATTAATGTGTTATGGGGCTGGGACACCATAGTGTGGGATTTTATTGGTTATTCATTTTAATGAATAAAAATATGTATGCACAATTAAAACCATGTTTTCAAGCAATTGCCTTCTAGTAAATGTTAAGTCTTTAACAATGATATTCTGAATATTCACTAATCAAGTTTTTGTGTTTTTCTTTTCATAATCTTAAACTTAGCAGGGCAAGAATATTAACTATGCATTGTGAACATTCTCTTCACCACAGACCCCACCTTTAGGTCAGAGAATATTCTTTTCTGATGCAGAAAAAAGGAGTATTGAAAGGTTCTTGCAGGACGCTGCTGTGTTCCTATGAATGAGTGTTGCAGAAGGTGAAGAGAAATACTGTAAAGACTATGTTTGTCTGGAGCTGTAGGCAGCCTGTATATACAGTACAGAACATATGAAGAACTGATGTAATGTAACTAGCTTCAAAATTAATGCCAGAAACCAGATGCTGATAGGCCAGTTGTCTGATGTGATTTCAGCGTAATTTTGCAAACCATTCTTCTCAGCAGGCAAAGGAATTAGTTTCTGTTATACATAAACACTTCCTAAAATTTGGAATTCACTCAGACAATGAAATAGATGAGACTAAGTAAAGTCTTGACAATTTTTAATGCCCGTGAACAAGAACAGGGATGTTCCACTGCATAAAGATGTAAATGTGTTTTTAAAATAAGGTAGTTCCCTTATTTTTCCTTCCATTATTCAAATATAAGTAAATGATTTGTTAGTGTTATTTTTCACTGAGAAGCACCAACATTTTCAGTCCCTGTGTATATTTTTTAAACTGAAAAATACTTTTTTTTTTTTTTTTTTCACAAACACTGTTAAATAAAGAGAAAAAGAAACATAGCATTAATTAAAATATCAGTAGGAAATAAAGAAATAAATATGTAAATGAAATTCAGTAGGCAGAAATGGAATTAAGAGTTTGTATTGAAGCAGAAAGTTTAAATAAAAATGCCTCACTGTTTAAATAGTTTACTAGTAAGCAGATGTTGACAACTGTTAAGTATGTATAAAAATTTCCATTCTGCTTTCAGACTTCTCATTTGAGTTTGAAATGTTCAAAGCTCTCCTAGAAAGCAGATGTACTTTGAACATAATTTGAGCAAGAAATATCACAATGATTTGCACGTCTAAGGAAACCCATGAAATATGGTCTTTCTTGATGTAAGAATAAAAAGACCTTGTGACCTTCATTCATAATACTTTCCTGGAAAAATACCTGGATGTAGAAAGGCTAGTGTTTGTTGAGGAAATGATCCTTGCTGAAGAATGCTGCAGTGATTATCTTAGGTTTGGTGAGGGTGTGCACTGTATTTTGCTGGGAATAATGCTTCGGGATCCTAGTTGTAGTTCTTACTAGTTCTGTCCTCCCTTCAGCCTCAGTGGGTCTACACAAGAACTGCAGTACTACTTGCAGTGCACAGACCTGATGCAGCTTAGGCAGGTCATAGACGTCTGCAGTAACAAAGCTCCCAAGAAGATGCTTCATTCAGTAGATCATCTCCAGTGGAAGATTTGATCTCATGAATTCAGTTTCCAATTAAAATGGAGGCATCCTGATGGTAACAGAGACTCTATTTCCAACCAATATTTCTTTTTTACACATACATATATGCAAAGGTGCTTATATGTAAAAAAAAAATAAAATAAAATAAAAATAAAAATTAGCTTATTTCTAAGTTTGTGTAAGTTGTTAATGCACAAATATTTAAGACATTACACTAATTTGATGAAAAATATGAACAGAAGACTACAAGAATTGCTATTGCACATAATCCAAAGAGCTAAGAAATAATTGTATTCCCAACATTGATTGTGACATCTTCACTTCTGAGCATCTGTCTATGCAGCCATGTTTTCCACTTACAGATTTTGTGTACTTCAGGTGAGATACATCAGAGATCTTTAGATGTAAAGAATAAACAAAAAGTTCTTGCAGAAGGAGAATTAACTTGTGGTAACTTTTGTCTGCTAATTTTCCTGAATCAAGTACACATTTCAGTGTTCTCTTCCATCAGATTTGTACAGCATTTAGAGCTAGCCATTAGCTAAGGAATGCAAAAAAAATGAAGGTCTTGCTCACAACATTTATGTTAAGTTGAAACATCTGTAGTGATGCCCCTGGTAGAAGAAATCCTTTGATTTTTCCTGTCTTGATAATTCTTAGCAAAAGGAAGCAATCATAGGCAAACAGTAACTGTCAATAAAAATACATGTATTATGCCTTCATTCTTTTTTCATTTGAACACTTCAGAAACCTAAGTTCCATTGACAGTGAAAATGTGAAACAATTTTTAGGGACCTTTTTAAATACACAAGGGGGACTGCTAATATGTAGAGGTGTTTCCTGCAGCATAAAAATTACTGCATGAATATATATATATATATATATATATATATATATATATATATATATATATATATATATGAATATATATATTATGGTAAACAGAATTTCGGAGCCATTTGAAACCCAGGACTGTTAAAATCTGTTCAATTTGTTTTTACCATAAAACCTGTCAGCAGTAGTATGCAGAACCTGTAGATCAGGAATAGAATCTCGTTTTCTTACTGCTTACAGCACAAAAGTGCTGAATTTCATACTAATCTATAGTAGTCTTTATCCTTGCCTGCTGACCTGACATCAGACTGGTCAGCTAAAGTGAGACCCTGGAATTTGAGCTTGAGAAGATTGTTCTTATGCTTTTTTTTTGCTTTTTTTTTTTTTTTTTTTTTCCTTAACAAATTAACAGAAATGTATTCTTACGCACTTTAAATATTTCTTACAGTCCAGTGGGGTAAAAATGAGAAATATGGAGAGTTTCAGTAAACTAAGCACTTGGTGTTTCCATGGGGAAAATGACCTATATTTGTTCAGTGTTGCATCTAAAAGTGCCATGTTAACCCAGAGAGGAGGAGAAATGGATAACAGGTAGAAAGTTATTTTAAAAATATGCACATACACTTGAAAGGAGGAAGACTGGCATGATATTCATGAATGAAGCATCATCTGTGGAGGCTGTAAGCAGCGGATAACATACAGAAAATTACATAATTTTGTAAGGACAGTGTTTTATATGCAGGAGATTAACCAAGACAGATTCTTTGGAAAATGCAAGTGGCAAAGAAGATGTCCCTGTGCATATATAAGTCATAAAATGATAAAATGTTTTGAACATAATTGCTTGGTAGCTTTTTGTTTTTTTTTTTTGATGGCAGTTTAAAGGTATACTTATTAAATATTAATAGAAGAGGGACCAATTGAAATTGCATGCCAACGCAGTCTTCATGCTCTTTGGAACCTTAACCCCAGCTCACTGGTACTTCCAAGGACATCAGCATTACATAGCTGTGTGACTTTGACCCTGATTACTAATTAAACAGAAGGTGAAAGTCCCCAAATTCAGGAGCCTATCGAGTGGACAGAACTAGCACAGTGAATGTCCTTTGTATTTACGGGACAAAGATTTGCTCAATAGAGTAGAACAGCTTAGAAATGAAATATATGTTTTATAAATAACCAATTGGGCCTGTTCTGAAGTATTCTGAGGCAGCGATGCAGCCACAGACAACAAGCAGTTCATGGGTCAGTTGACTAGCACTTTAATAAAATGCTTCTGTTCAGATGTTACTGTATAATGGTAGGGAAATTCAGAACAGAGAATAGACAGGGGGAGCAGGGACAGAATGGGGAGACAGGACTTGCAAGGCCAGCTTTCTATTCACATGTCTGCAAGTGAGTTTGAGATTCTTCTAATGGCTTGTCTTCTGTGGAACCAACTTCGCACTCTCTTTTTAATTGCAACTGATGATAAAATCCCTGTGGATTTCTATAAAATTTTAAAGAAAATTCAGTGGTAACATCACAATACACTCAAGTATCACCTGTCATTACCCAAGCTACATGGTGAAACATACTTGAGGAACTGTTGAGTGAGCGATAAGAAAATAGTGATCTTTGCTGAAGCCTGAAATGTCTCTGCTGCAGTCAAGGCTGGTTATGATTATAGAACTGTAAGTAGGCCCAAACAGTCTCTCAATTTTATTTGATTTGTTGATGATCACAGTGAAAGAACATTCTCCCATCTTTGTTATTCAGGCCTAAGACAAAACAGGCAAGTTTTCCTGGTTCTTTTAAGAGTAGGGACTATGAAGTGGTCCCTAGCAAATCAGAGAGGCAGGCATAGCAATGACAAGATGTGTGGAATGATTTCATACATTGTTGCTGGCTGCCTGGAAAAGAGATTTGCTTTAAAAGCAGGCAAATGCGTTCAGCATGAAGGATGTCTCAGGTGCTTGGGACTCCACCAGTGCTTGGCGACAGAGTGCAGAGTAGCTGTGCTTTGCAAATGTCTCAACGTATGTGTTGCTGGCACAGGGGGAGAACGTTACAACTCATGCATAATTTAAAACAATAAAATTTCACTTCCCTTCAGGAAACTCATCCTCCCTCCTCTTTTCCCAGTGGCTGGGTGCTCCTTGCAGCCAGTCTGCCTTCCCACTGCCTCCCAGTTCCAGCATCCTGGGAGCATAGCACCACAGACCTGTGCTGCCAGGTCCTGCATGTGAGAGGAAGCCGAGTTCTCTGCTTCATTTGAAACAATCAGGCAGTTTTAAAACCAGCTTTGGCTTTTGCCCTTCGCACAGGACGACACTAGGTCGACGACATTTCAGGATAACTGTTTGGCAGCCATTTTAGATACTGCCTGTGCTGAGAGCTCTTTGGCTGCCAAAAATTGCAGACGCTCTGTGCCAAAACACTCTTGGCAGTAGAGATAAACTTTGTAGAGATACACAGTCCAGAAATATCTTATAATTACAAAGCGCAGGGGGCAGAATGTTTTTACAATACAGCTGTGCTAATGTAAACATTTAATTTGGCAGCCTTCTCCACCCACTTTTCAATTAACCGGGTTTATGCAGATACTTTAGGTCTGTAATAAACTTTATTGCTACTTCTCTTAGAGTACAGTTTATGAAACACAGATTTGAAGTATTTTGGGGGCTTTCTATCCATTTAGTAAGGCACATTGAAAATGTTAGGCTGTCATAAAGGGGAAGTGTCAATTCCTGTTTTAAAATGCCTTAGCTCTGGCTTCACTAAAAGCCTTTCCTTTAAAAGTATATATTAATTGGGGCCTGTCTCCTTTGGTTTCTCCCAAAGCAAGTAACAGGATATTAATAGAAAGAAATGAAATCACTTAAAGACCTACAAAAGGACATTTGTGTTGGTGATCATTAGAAAAGACAAATGTTCCCAGCCTCACAGAATGCTGTTACAGAGAACAGCTCTGAACAGCAGTTCTTACGAATGTAATTGCAATAATTGTGTGATAGCTGTGATAATTGTTCTTACAGAGTAAAAGAAAAATAATTTTGTATCATGAGCATTATTCAGCCTCAGACATGTGAAAAGGAGCCAAAAATCTATTTCTGCAAACTTCAGAACATTGGAGGTTACAGGATTTCATAATGAGTTAATTGATTTTGTGAAACTGGTTAATGTTTTATAATATAAGAAGACACATTAGGTAATATCTTTCTACTCAGTATCAAATACATTAAAGTAAATCTTTGTAATCCTTTTGCATTTTGCTGGAGTGAAAAGCTTCAGTGAGACTTTGAAAGGCCAAAATATTGATTCCTTCTTAGCAGTCAGGATCTTATACTCCTGTAATGGATTTATAGCTCGTGGTATGGAGGATTTGTATTCAGGGTCTAAGCAAAAAAGTGTTAGCTGAGTAATGGATTTAGATTAACATGTTATCCAGGGATGATTCACATTTCAAAGGATTGGTTCAGCTTGGACAAACTAAGGAGTATGGAAAGACTGCATTGTTTTGGAAGTGTTTTGAGATTTCTGTAGTCATGAAATTTGGACTAGTATGCAAGTAATTGCTGTCTTGTATGCTTTCATTTTGGCATTGGTATCTCTAGGCCAAGCTACTTGCTGTTTTTGATAATTGTGCTGTAGCAGCAGCAGAAGAAAGGCTGTTGGTTGTCTCACAGCAGCATAGAAGATGATTTCTGCCTCACAGAGCATTCGGTTTTCGTTTGCACACATGTAGGGCAAGGCAATGGTAAGATGATGCAGGCTGATGACTAGTAAAGGGCACCAAAGCGCCTTTACTTGTTTTTATCAGTTAAAGTGTAGAACCATGATTCGGACTGGGTCAAGGATTTTAACTTCAGGCTTCAATGAGGAAAGGAAAAATAGCGAAGTAGATATGACGGACAGCATTTGTGAGCATTGTTGAAGGCATAGTTTACCAGGAGGTTTTTAAATGGGTGCGTTACTGCCCAAAAGCCATATGAAATGAAATTAACTGCTTGAGTTTTCATGAATAGATAGTTTGATTCTAACTGTGAGTGGAAGGATATCAAAAACCAACCAACCAACCAAACAAAAACAAACAAGTAACAACTACTTCTTCTTTTAGTCTGGGGAAGAGGAGGCTCAGGGGAGACCTTATTGCTCTCTACAACTACCTGAAAGGAAGGTGTGGGGAGATGGGGGTCAGCCTCTTCTCAGATATCACTAACAATGGAAGGACCCCAAGGACCCCCAATGACCCCAAGGGAAGTGGTGGGGTCACCATCCCTGGGGGTTGTTTATGGAAAGGTTGGACGTGGTGCTTAGGGACATGGTTTAGTGGGAGATATTGGTAATAAGGGATGGTTGGACCAGCTGATCTTGGAGTTTTTTTCCAGCCTTAATGATTCTATAACAACAAACAAACAAAAAGAGTCTTTTCCATTTGGTTTGCCCATTCCTATTTTTCATTGAAGTGAATTGATTTTAAATGCCTTTTTTTTTTTTTTCCAATAAATGTCTCTTTTTAATAACAGATATGTTATTAAGTAAGTAATTAATTAAGTACTACAGCATAGCAACAGGCATTAACTGCTATATTAAAAAACTAATTAAAGAAAGTCAGCAAAAGCAGATGCTAAAGCAGTAACAACTTGTGCTCAGGTCTAGTTACAAGGATAATTCTGTCTCTACTGCTATAACCTGTTGGGTTACAAAGATTTCAAGGGAACGAAGTTCATGGATGGGATCCCACAGAACTGACTATTGCAGAAAATCAGAATATCTTATTGTCTCCCCTGATCACAAGAGTTTTTCTTAGACTCCTGCTGTAGGAAAAGGTAATTGCTTTTAATTGATTGTCTCCTTACTCCTTCTACTGATCAATCAATGAATCAATCTTAGTAATGAATAAGAATTATCAAACTATTTTTCTTAAGTGCTGTTCCCTTAATTAGGAGCACAGTTATTCAGAGGTGTTGCTGTGATTAGAGTGCACAGCTACAGCAGGTACAAATGGAGCAGGGAACAGAAGGACTTCTAGGAGTAAAATGATAGAAAATTAATTTTGGTGGTGACTGGCACATCTTTATTCTCTCCTTGATTAAGCCACAGAAGTCTGTGAGAATGCTGATTATGGCCCATAGGCAGCATTATTTTAAAAAAAAAAACGGATGCATTATAATTAATTTACATTCCTTAAGATAAAATATGTTGTCTCAATAGTAAAAGCCTAGCCACAGAAATGAACATTCTGAAAAGTAGTAGTGGGAAGTTCATTCTATGCCTATAAAGAAAGTATCAGTCACCTTTAATGATCCTAATTTTATGGCTAATTGATAAATAAAGGTCTATATGAACAGCAATCCCCAAGTCTTCACAGGAGCATGGGTAATATTTAGAAAGGAAATAACTTTTTGTTTGTTTGCCTACTTTTTTTTTTTCTTTTTTTTTTTTTTTCTATCAATAAGCTTCATAAAAAGTTAAATTTGGGATAAGCCTGTTTTCTACCTCTCTGGAAGAACAGAGTCTGCCTGTACTTGTTTAGGGTCTCCTCCTATGTGTAAGCCAATCTCTAGGCCCTCTAGGAAGGCAGGCCTTCCTGGGGAGCAGACTAACCCATATGATGGGACTGCCAGTTCCTCTTTGAAATTTGTTGTTCTTTCCTAAGGAGCCCTGACTAACTGATGGATGGAAACATTCCAGCAGTTTCCACCTCTGCCTTTGTGGCTGTGAGTGCCTCTGCTGCACTGCCACAGGTAGCAGCCTGGACCTACCTACTGGCTTCTGCACCTGGGTTGGAAACCATACCAACAGCAAAACCTAAAACAGCTTCCCTCCATTCAAGAGCCTGGGAGTATGCAGAGGTGGCTTGTGGATGCCTTTACTTGAGGCCCTGCTCTCACCCTAGATCAGCAGTTTGAAGCTGGATGTTTTTCTGCTGTTTTGGCAAATGTAGGAACTCATATAATCCTGCTCTTCTGATGTGGCAAGAATTCTAAAAATCTTTTCAGAGAGCTGAATGCAGTTTGGCTCTTTCAGCAGAGTGCTGCTGTATCCTGAGGATATCAGAAAAGTTGAATGCAAAGGAGTGGGGGGCTTAGAGCAGAAAATGAGTGTGTGTTGGGGGGGAATCCCCTGATCTGGCATTATCTTAGAGGATATTTTAGAAAGATGCTGAAAACTTATCCAAGTATAGTGACAGCAAGGTTTTAAACTGCCAGCCCCTACAAGGTAGTAACAATGCTGTGTCAGTTCTTCAGGAAACACATAAATTAAGACAAATGAATTATTCCCCTGTACAGCAGAAGACAGTTTAAATAGATTAGGTTCTGGCATAGCACTCCAGTTTATCAGGCATTTAGTGTTTAGGATGTACAATACAGCCGTATGTGACTTGCCAACTATCTGGGCTTCCCCCACTGTTTCTGGTTTGGCAACGATGTGGTTTTTCACCCTGTTGCAATACTGACTGCCAAGGAGACATGGCCAGCTTTCTGCTTCCTGTCTTCCTCTTTGTCCTGGCTTGGCCTTCACTGGAGCTGCCAAGTCACAGATGCCAAAAGCTTATACAGAAAGGTCAGGCAACTAAGGCTTGAAATCACCTATGCCAACGTGTGTTTTCTTTCTATTCTTCTGTATTCAGCTAAGTGAAAAGTACACAGAATGTAGCTGTAACAGGAATACAGAGAAAAGTTTTGACAATAGAAGCGTATACATTACAGTTTTGCAAACTGCTCACAGAGCCAGTGAGCGGTGAGTATTTTAAGAGGAATTAAGAGGAATTCTGTGTAAAGCTTGGTGGAATGTGGAGTGCTAAAGATATGGAATAATCTCTCAATTTTTTGGATTTATCCTTTGCCCTTCCCCTCCTTCCTCCCTCCCCCCCCCCCCCCCCCCCCCAACAGTTTCACTTACCTTTACGTTATACTGTATTTGGGAGTTAAGTTCCTTTAGAACTTTTCACTCTTTGCAGCTCGATCTGGTGCTGTATTAATTTCTGTGACCCTGTAGCTACACATAGGAACAAACCAAACCAAACCAAACAACAGCTTAAGGTAATATTTATAACCGGGAACCTCTAATAACGAGTATATACATGCTCAGAATCTAAAGTTCACCCAGATGAATCTGAAATTTCCTGAACTGTTTTCTACATTTCTTTTTCACAGACCAAATCTTGTCTCTTGACTTTGGTTCAACTTTCTGCCACCTTGTAGAAAAATGTCTACTACTTCTTTTTCTGTGATATTTGTTACTGTGACTATGACATTCACCTAATATTTTAATTTCCTGGTTTCCAAATAAGTACAAAAGCTGATAATAGGAGCCATAAATGCAGGATTATAGTTGGCCGTGAGTTAGAAAGTTGCATGATTATAGGGGGAGTGTTCTGCTCAGGTGATTCATCAAAGCCCGGGTTGCAAAGCACAGCTTCATATTTCAGTCAATCTTCAAACGAAGTTATTCTCTTTATTCGTCATCTGCTCAGCCTCTCCCCTACCTTGCACACCTTTAAAGAGAAAGTATTTCTTTAAAGTAACAGCAACAAGCAACAGAAAGAGGAGAAAGGTTATTACAACAACAGACTCCTTCATAATAAGTGCCGTTTGACTGTCTCTTAGTTGAGCAAGAAATCTGTACAGTTCTTGGTGGTTTTAATTTGTTTAACCAGAAGCATTTTCATGAACACAGAGAAAGCTGAAACATTGAGGAATATTTTCAAGCATAGAAAATATACTTGTAGAGAGATGCTCGGGATTTTTTTTTTTTTTATTATTCATACAGATGGCTGAGAGTTGTCTTTCAGTAAAACTGACAATTTCATATGTAGTATTGTACCTGAAGTTGAAGTATTATAGACCTCGACCTTGGGTAAAAGGACTTCCAAGGTCATTAACAGAGTAACAGAATGCTTTCTAGAGTCAAACATTGCTCGTGGACAGCCATCTCTAATTCCACACACATAAAGCCACATATTTTGAATTCATTGCACACCAGGGAGTAATTCACTCATATGCCCTCTGCTCTTAAGAGTGCAACAGAAGAAAACTCTGTAAGCTTAGATGGGAGTTTCTACTATCACCTGTGTATTCAGAATGTGGATTGTCTGTCTTTGTACTTCCAGCTGTGCTTCACTGGTTTGTGATTTACCACTAATTACATGCAGCCCCTAAGCAGAAATCCTTAGTAATGGTGAAGGAGCTGAGCTTTGTTTATTTGTTTGTGAATGTTTTGGATATTCCTCAGTGCCAGGGTGGGGATAGTTATTTTCTTAGGTACCTGAAAATGAAACATGGCTGCAGCGCTTTCCCAGAGCTTCATTTTGTGCTGTATTTCAGGAAGTGTTCTCCTAAGAGTATCTGATATTGACAAGATGATCTTGATGGATAAAGTTGGTTAGGTGACCTTAAAATTGATTCATCTGCCCTGCCCTTCAGAGTGAAGGACTGTGGCTATTCTTATTTGTATTTAAGGAGTAAATTCACTTTTAGATATTTTTACTAGTCGGCCAGCAACTTTGCTTTTTTTTTTTTTTTTTTTTTTTTTTTTTTTTTTTTGTTTGTTTTGTTTTGTTTTATTGGCACAGACTGAAAGCAGGTAGGCATCCAATCCAAAGGTGCCCAGCCTGTACAGGTGGTTAAAATTAGTATTTAATCCCTGACGGAAGGAGTTGTTCTTTCTTGTTTTTTTTTTTTTTTTCTAAAAATCACAAGCTTCATTTTTATAGGTTTCAAGATAATAAGGAATTTGTTTGTGCTAGGAATGTAACTTGGCTTTCCAATGATTTAAACCATTCCAGTGTTGGTTATGAGTCTGCAAATGATGTTGAGGGAATGTATTTTAGCAGTTTGAAAGAGCACTTGAAAGAAATAATGCAATATAGGGAAAAGTATATTTTTAACACATAGTTGAGATGTGTAAATTTACTGTGGTTCTCCCCTACCAATCTCATGGAAAGATATAATTCAAAAAATCTCCCTCAAAACCATACCTCTTGTTATGCCCCATAACCACTGCGTTTGTTTTTAACATCTCATTGCTTAATAAATGTTTCCTAACATATGATTTTTATTATATATGTTTATCCTATTCTTTTTATTTTTAATTGCAGCAACATACTGATTTATTTTTTTCATCTGTTGATTATTAGAAAGTACTTTAGGAAGGCAGCTACTTTCCTTTTGTTGTTGTTGCTGTTGCTCATGAGTGCCTTTGCTCAAAGTTCATCATGTGATTGCCTCTAATCTGCATGAGCTTCATGAACTAACTTGAATTAGGCTGTGGCATGTAGTTTGAAATGGTATAGGTGAGAGTTGTGCAGATCCCCAAACTTTCTGTGACTCAGCCAACGTTTATATGGAAAACAGAATGGCCATTCTGCAAACTTGACAATCTTCCTAGATTCGTGTTTTCTGGGCTGCCTCCTCTATGCATACATATGCTGTCTAACAAACAGTGGTGACCTGTAGACTAAACTCTGTATAAAGATTTAGTTTTATTCCTATTGTCATGGCAATATGTCTTCTTGTGCTGTTTCCATCTCCTGAATTCTTACATCATGCTGTTATCAATAGTTATGCACGTGGAAGTGATTTGATTGTTCATTTGATTAACACAGAAGAAAGGAGCCATACAGTAACATTAGTGTTTCCTGGGGGGACACAGGGTTTTAAACTTACAGCAGACAGACTGGCTTGATATGGAGCGTGTTTTAACTTTGTTACATGAACTTAATTTTGAACAATTGTTTATGTAGGAAGGTTAATGCCAGACTCACTTTTGGAAACCTCGCCAGAAAATCAGTTGGCATCATCTTGCTTTCTGATGGTTGCTTTGCTGCTGGTGGAGTGCTCTGCTGCCAGCCCTGACTTTGCCTCGTCCTGTTGTGAGCAGGTCACACTTGCTTGCCAGCAGGGTCCCACACATCTCCTGAATGCAGAAGTGGGCTGGTGCCAGTGGAACAGAAAGGTATTGTGCAAAAGTGACTATTTCAATAAGGGATTTCACACTGAGTAGTTTGATTAGAACAACCCAGGGTGTAATGGTGAGCAGTGGGACTGGGGGTCTGGAACAAGTGGGTCTGTCACCAGAGCCAGACGTCCTTGGCTGCTGCTGCTGAAGATGCAGGAAACAGCCAGTTTCTCTTCAGGCTCCCCTGCACAGACTGAGTTGGGATGCACAGGAGAGTAGGAAGGGGTTGAAGGGCGCTCTCTGCTCTGCACCAGGGAGCTCAGCCATCCTGCAGCTTGAGCTGCATCATCAGTACAGGCAGAGACTGGGAGGGAAAGCAGAAGATATGTATGTTGCTATGGGACAGCTTTCTGTTGGAGAGGGTTCTGAAAAAGCTTGAGGGAGGCTGGTGAGCAGGCTCTTAACTTTGCTGCATCCTGGGATGAGGGCTGCTTGGTTTTGGTTTTCCTGATTTGTTTTCTGCAAGAGGGAGGTGTGACTAGTGGACCTTCTGGAAGGCTTGCCTGTCAGTCACACCCACTGGGTGGAGAAACACAGCCCTAGGCCAAGGTGAATTTCATGAGAGAGTTGGATTTTCTCATGTTCTTGCTGTTACTGTTATCATACTGTTGTCCTGAAAAGACTCTATTGTTCATGTTTCACTTTTAAGTAGACATTAAAGGGATACTGTTTGCTATTCAGATGTACAGCATCTCCTGGAAAACTGCTTGAAAATATAAAATTATTTTGGGGCATAGGACATTTACTTGCAGTAACTGGTCAAAAAAAATAAAGATTATTGTCTAACTAGCTGATTGGTCTAATTTGCATTTCAATGCAAATTTTAGAAATTGTGTGGAAAGCTGAACTACTGAAAGATACGCTTCTCTGAATGAAGTCTAGTCTTGAGGTTGCATACTTTTCCAAATCCCCAGTGAGTTGCTCAAACAGCACAGGCAGGTTGACTTTACCCTGTTCTGAAGTGTTCAGCAGCAACTGCAATGGAAGGTGGCTGGGTTTGAAAGGGAGTTGCAAAGAAGTTTTTTAAGAAGATCACAGGTTGAGTGCAGGGGATGGACAGCCAGAAAGGAGAAAGGTAAAGTGAAATCTGAAAAGTTTACAGTTTTCCATTAGTGTTGGCATCTGCTAGAAGTCAATCATAAAAGGGTCTGCTGAAATTACAGTGCATACACCCCAACTCTTGTGTAATGCAGTGTGTCTCATCTAACTCCTTCAGGTCAAGTGGGTTTAACACATTTGTCCAGGAAAAATACAGAGCAGAGCTGTCAACTTTTGCTGAGTATTAGCTATTCTTGTGCAAAAAGCTGAGTGCTTAAATACACACAAGAAGATGTTGAACCTGCTATGTGGGTGCATGAGGGGGAAGAATGATTAGTAATGTTCCCAGAAAAAGGTTAGTGTAAGTATAAGATTACTATTTTTTGCTATAAACTTTCTAAAAATCTGCATCGTTTCTGCAGAGAATGTTGTTGTGAAAGTGCTGTTAATGTCTGTTCCTGTTCTTTCAGTAATGCACAAGAGACTCGACATGTTCATTGTGTTAATCTTTCCCCTCTACAAAGTCCCAGACATTCTGGTTTATACATATGATAACCCTGATGATATACACATTTACAATTTCAGCATCTGTGCACAAACACACATACATGTACATAAATATATGTGAATATAAAAATATATTATAATGGACAGAACTGTTTGGATTAATTGTTATCTTACACCTTTTGCCAGCAGAAAGTGATTTTTTTTTTTTAAAAGTAAAAAATAAGGCCCTTAATGAGAATGTAATTCCTGCAGTTATAGTAGATGTGCTGAATGTCTAAGGTTACTCATTCTGGCTCCATTTCTTGGAGCTGTTGAGAGGTGCAGCCCTTTCTGCTGTCTGCCACAAACTGAAACTTGAGTTTCTGTTGTGTTTTCAGTAAACTTGTGCAAGGTTTTTTAACTCCTAAGACTTTCTGTATAACTGCAGATCAAATCAAACTTGATAGATTTCTCAAGGTCCTGCTGTGGTGGAACAGAGGTAAGAAAATAAGCCTTAGAAACTCTGGGTGGTTAAATAACATTAAAGGAACTGGCAAGTTACCAGGTATAGTAAGAATTTTTGGTAAGCTTTATTAGTATTATTACTAATATTTGATCTTAGTTAGCACTCAATTTTCATTCACACAAAACAAAAGAACAACAACAGAAAAAAAATAGCACAGAGT
The DNA here is from genome assembly GCF_047663525.1 of Anas platyrhynchos. Classification (NCBI taxonomy): domain Eukaryota; kingdom Metazoa; phylum Chordata; class Aves; order Anseriformes; family Anatidae; genus Anas; species Anas platyrhynchos. Next base: position 34,408,023 of record NC_092621.1, on the reverse strand, counting down.
TATAAAAATAAAAGCCTTGGAATCTGAAACCATATGTATGTGTTTTTTTTTTTTTTTTTTTTTTTCCCAGATAAAGTATTATCCTTTTTCCTTTTCCCTTAGGTATTACAAGAAAGCATGCTAGCTTTAGTAAATAAATTGGGATAAAAAGAGCAAAAGCATCCTCTGCTGTATACTGAACCAGCATCATACTTTTAAATCTTGGTTCTTGAACTGCAGTTTGTATTGCACCTATTTCAGGAAACTTTACCCATGTAGATGATGCTAATTAATTAGAAATTAATATAAGTGGGGGTTATGCTGATATGTTACATATAGTGAAAATTATAGAATTACAAAACAGATGCTCTTGTGACATATTAGCCACAAAATAATAGAATTATGCTGGAAAGACAAAAAGGAACACAATCGGATAGTGTTTAACCTTTTTTATTGCCTTTGACTAATATGACCAAAGCGGCAAACGTGTTACTAATAGGGAGATACAGAGTCTGTGGGGAAAACAAACAAACAAACAAACTCTAGAATTGCTTTGTTGAAAGATGAGGTTTAAGCCACAATTTATATCTATATCTATATCATCTATGTCTATATTGATATCGATATCTATATCATCTATATCTATATGTTGTTTTGGTTACATGCTTTGTAAGAAAGTTTGCCTTTTTATTGCAGAACATTCCCCCCAAACCCAAAACTGAGTCAGTTATGCCCAGTTCTACATTTTAAGTTCTTTTGTGACACAGTATGTAATTAGATACTTCTAATTTTCATTTACTGCAAAGTTCAAAAGAGACAAAATGCACTGATTTTTTTTAATTTTATTTATTTTTTTTATCATTGTTGCTTAAATACTCTATACATTATCTCTTCTCATTATTTAGTTATCACCAAGTCACATATGCTGGAAACTAAATATGGTGGATGTGAGTACACTTGCAATTCCAATTAAGTTTATGAATCACTAGTGTGAAAATTTAGGGTGATTTTCTCAGCTTGTTCTTGTACATTATCTACTCAGTGCCCGCTGATAGATTTACTCTTTATTTTGTCACTTTTTTTTTAATAGTATGTGTGTGGGAATATGGACAGTGCATATTTTGACTATGAATTTTTAGATTATGGCAGATGGAATTAAATCCACTTTGTAAAGAATGCAGCAACATAATGTATTGTTAATTATTATTATTATATATTACAATAACATATAATATATTAATTATTATTGATTAGCATAATGGAAATAATATTCTGTGATTTGAGACTTATCTATCTTAAACATGATCTTTGATCAAGAATGTGTTATATAAAGAAACACAAAACTATATTGTTTTGTGTCAGTCTTATTATGTATTGCCTATGTTAAATGTAAGTTAATATCCTAATGCACATGGCATCAACTGGCGATCTTAAGATAAGAAATACTCAGCAGTGAGTAGACAGCTTTTGGAAATTATCTCCACCACCACCATCAATCCTCCCCTCTCCCCCAACAGCAACAAACAAATAATAAACAAACCAGGGAAAAAAGCAAACGAATACACAACCCTCCCCAAACAAGACAACAACAACAAAAACTACAAAAAGAAAACAAATTCAATGAAATAACAACAGTAAACCAGCACCCTGTTGGGGTCTTTTGTTAGTGTATTCCACATTTTGTTACTCTAAAGGTTGTGTTTTATCACCAATCTTAACCTAACCGAAATTAACTGAAATGAAAATGTGACACATAGTAGTTACAGGGCTGTGCATCATAGATCAAAATTAGAAAATGCTTTAGTAGATATAGTATTTAGAAACAGTACAGTGAAGTACAAGTTGTCTAAAATTTAAGTCTTTTCCCTTCTTTTTTAGAGAAGACATTAATTTTGTTTTGGGTTACTAAACTCATTTATACTGACTGGCAGAGGTATTACCTCATGCTTTTTTTAGCTGGCTTGAAGAAATACTAAACACCAAAGTACTCTAATTTTGGTCTTTCCATTATATACTTTAATTTATTTTAATCCTGTATATTTCCCCCAATTAGTGTATAGTATGGTGGCATATTTACAGTTTTAGATCTGTGTCAGTAGAACAATAAAAAGGCCTCATGAGCCTCTGCTAATGTTTGTAGACTGCTTTATGGAGTCTTCATTAGGTTATGGCTTAGACTTGTGAAGTATTATACAAATGCAACATTTGTGAAGGCTGAAGAATCTGGTTTCCAATACCGTGTATTTTAGTGGAAAATGCAATGCAGTGAGAACTAAAAATGCAGTCCTATCATCCAGTATTTCTTGAACAGTGCTTTATTTTGTGCTTTTGAACTGTAAGTAATTTACCATGAAGCGTTTCATCCAAAGCTTGCTGGAGCAACTTTCCATTGATTTTAACAACCTTTGGCTGAGACCCACAGTGAACCAAACCTTTTTTTTTTTTTTTTTTTTTCATAGTCATGTCATCATTATCCTGTGTCTAAAAATATTGCCTTATGTAGTGGAAAACATTTTATCTCCCTGAACTCTTTTTGCTTTACTGCCCAATAAATAAAATAGAAGATGAAATCCTGGCTGTGTGGGAGTTAGTGGTAAAATACATGCTGACTTCCATGAAACCCAGATTCATGCAGAAGTTTTTAAATGCATAGCATGAAAACAAGGGTCAAACTTTGTGTTTCAAAACATAATGTAACATAATAAAGTGGACAGTTTATTCATTGGCTGAATGTATATGCAAGCAAATTTATATTATTTTCATACAAACAAGAATTTTTCCATGAATATGGTTTATCTTAGCATATTTTCTTCTCTAAACATCCAAATAAGACTTACATTGTGCTCTACCTTCTGCTTTTCATTTTCTGAAGAATCTATAATAAAAGCCCTTTGTGATACATACCTTAATGTAAAAGGTTTAATGGTTTCCAAGAACAACTTCTGAATGTTTCTGACTATATCTAGTATCCATAGTATCTTCCAGATGGATAAAATAAATCATTCATATCTCATCTTTTCCTACTGAATCCAGAAAGTTTTGGAAAGAAACTTCATTCTTTCACATTCATCCACATGTGGCAAAATACCTATGTAAATCTCTCCTTAACATACATGTCAAAAAGGAGCTCAGCTAATATTATGAAGTATGGGAAACATTTGTTTCAGGCCATGACAAAATATAAACCTTTTAAAACTTAAAAACCTTTATGTATATATATACATACACATACACACACACACACACACGAGATATGTATATATTCCATGCACAACTTATCTTATAACACAGCTGGGGAAAGTTGTTCAGTTTCCAAAATGAGCGACATATGGTCTTTATAAATCGTAAAAGAAATATTTTGAATAAATAAGTGTTGTGATTTATTTTACATAAACAAATAAGGGAATTTAAATTAAAAAGATAAATCTGTGCATGGGACAAAAAGCTGAAAAGCTGAGTATGCTTATTGCTATTTTGGTTCTAAAAAGTGCTTCTAGGTCCTTGAATTTCCTTCAACTATATGAAAACTGGATTTACTCCCAGAGCTCCACTTCTTAACTAGGACAGTTTAAGAACTAAACAACGGCTGAGTCAGTTAATTAATTTAAATGAGATTACAAATCAGAAACACATTACGTAATGTTGATTTAATTACCATTTTTTATTAACCTAATTAAAACACTCTGAAGAAAAGTTAAGTCTTGACAATGGCTGGTTGGGTGACTTGGCAGCAGCAGATCTGAGCTGCTGATAAAGGAGGAGGTGAAGGTGGAAGCCCGTCATGACCTGTGCTGCTCTGATGCCCTGAAGCATCAAGAGCTGCCTCTTTGCTTTGCTGCCAGCCCATGTCACTGAGTAGGACTGCGCTGACACTGTCCCAGCTGCAGAGCCTCCATCACAGTGTCCTCATGCTTCCAGCACTCACACATCCCACGAGGACTGGTTTTCTGCTGAAACACACAGGTTATCTCCTGTCATGTCAGCTACAGATGAATTTGTCTGTTCTCAGAACCTGCGGGGGAGTGTGGAATGGGATGGCTGATGACTGAGTTCTTCTTGGTGTGTCCTTACTCCAAAGTAAACAGGCTCAAACTGAAATTAAAACTGAACCCATTTTCTGTCTCCCAAGCCAGCTATCTCACACTGAATGTACCTCCCAACCTAAGACATGAAGGTTTTTGTGATATGACAGGCCTACTTGGGCTGAAATCTTGGTACACGTCTGAGGAAACAGACAACAGAGATAGATACTACTGTGTTCAGTTTTGGGCCCCTCGCTACAAGAAGGACATCGAGGTGCTTGAGCGGGTCCAGAGAAGGGCAACAAAGCTGGTGAGGGGTCTGGAGAACAAGTCCTACGAGGAGCGGCTGAGGGAGTTGGGCTTGTTCATCCTGGAGAAGAGGAGGCTCAGGGGCGACCTTATTGCTCTCTACAGGTACCTTAAAGGAGGCTGTAGCGAGGTGGGGGTTGGTCTGTTCTCCCACATGCCTGGTGACAGGACGAGGGGGAATGGGCTTAAGTTGCGCCAGGGGAGTTTTAGGTTGGATCTTAGGAAGAACTTTACCGAAAGGGTTGTTAGACATTGGAACAGGCTGCCCAGGGAAGTGGTGGAGTCACCATCCCTGGAGGTCTTTAAAAGACATTTAGATGTAGAGCTTAGGGATATGGTTTAGTGGGGACTGTTAGTATTCGCTCAGAGGTTGAACTCGATGATCTTGAGGTCTCTTCCAACCTAGAAATTCTGTGATTCTGTGATTCTGTGATATCTTAGCTTTTGGGGGGCCAGTAGTCAGTTCTGTTTTTTACTGCCTTTTTAAAAAACGTTTGTATTAGAAGGCAACCCTGATTCAAAGTGAACAAGATAGGTCACTGTTAACTCCTGCCACTACTCTGGTCCTTTGTTGGTCCTTTCCATGCCTCATAGGTGCAAACTAATGAAGGGACCAAAAAGGAGTGGTGATTACTTGCCAAAACTGAGTTTTCACTGAGGAACAAAGGATTTATTGAGATTTGAATATACCCCATATCAATAGCAATCTGGACCTTTATTGCTGTAACAGCTTAAGAGCCTTTGCACACAGATTTCTTTGGTACTTAAATTTACAGAAGCGAGATTTGTAAGCAGAACAAAACTAGTGATATTTCCTCAGAAAACTGGAAGGTGTCATGGCTGCTGTAAGTCCAATGATGAGCATCTTTGCTTTGAATGGCCAATGGGGTTTGTCTGGACAGTGTCACCTGGGGAATCTGTGCCACTGCCAAGAGACTTGCATGTGAATGTCTAACTTCTGTTCTATAAAGTTCCCATTTAGCACTGTTCCCATTAGCTGTATGAATATCAAACACTAAAGAAACTTCTGAGCTAGAACTAGGTACACTTAGTTAGTCCAATAGTATTGTGTGACATAGCAGTCCTTGTAAACAAAGAATTGCTTTTAGAGTTAGGCTATCTCAATTCAAATTTTTTTGCTTTTCAAAAAAGTCATTTTTGAAAGCAAATCAGTACTTCACAGGTGTGGAGAGTTTCACTTTGAGTGTCATGAAAGAGAACATATATTGCAAATGTACATGATATCGGGAAAAGATGAGAGGCTTCATCTTGCAAACGTCTTTCCTATGTGGAACAACTAATTTTTTTTTTGAGATGCTACTGCTTCCTATTCTTGTGAACTGTGGCTCATACCATAAATCTTCAGGGATAACCAGTAAAGAAAGAGGTGGGAGTGAATGTTTTATCACAAGTAATTTGTTAGTTTTCAGAGGAAGCAATTCTATTAAATATAGTGATCTATGAAAATGTGAAAAATAAATCCCCTCTCAAGTTACCATACTTTCAAAAACATAGGTGACACTGGCATTAGTTCCATTTTCATGTTTATAGCATCATTTCAGCAGATAATACAGTAAAACACTATTAACTTATTTATATTGTAAACGAACCGTTGTATCAGTAGAGAAGGTGTGAATAGTATGTATGAAGTTACAATACATATTACTTATGAATTACAATAATTTAGGGTCATCAGGTATAGAAATTATATACCATGAAAAGTAATCATTTAGGTCTACGGATGAAAGAATTCACATTCATTTCCTTTGAGTATTTTTGCTGACTGCATTGTTGGAGCCGGGAAATGGATGTTGCTTTTTGGTTGCGATGAAGTCTTTCCTACCAGTGTTCTGAAAGACTTTGAAAGACGAAGAGAGAATTCAGAAAGCCTTTATCCCCTCAAGGACTGCCTGGCCGTGGAGCTGGGGCCCAGGCAGGTTGGGCCTCTGTGGAATGGGGGTTTTGTTACCCTGCTGGGTGAAGCCCTGACCAGCCTGGTCTGAGCCCAGGATGAGCCTGCCCTGGGCCAGGGCTGGGCTGGAGACTGCCTCAGGTCCTGTGTCTTGTGACCCCGTGATTGTCTAGACTGTGACCACTTGCTTTGAGTTTGCCACATCAGATGGCAATGTAATGGTGAAAGGTGACAGTCTGAGAAGACAGTTTTGATTCTGGTTCAGTTAGTAACTCTGTCAGTTATCAAATCAGATGCTTTATAGGTATGTTTTGACAGCATTGAAGCAATACCTTCATGGTATCAGATATTTCTGGTCCTTCATCCCTTCCTCCCCATACCCAATTCATGGACTATCATAGAGCAAGGTTGTATTTACACCACTGTTAATGATGAGATTAGTGTCAGCTGGAATGAACTGGATGTACATGCAAATGAAAAATGACTTTTGTTCATTGAAACTACAGAAGTTTATTCGATTGGTATGAGGCCATAGGGTGATCAGTTTATAAGGCACGGCTCAAGAAAGTATGTGTAATTTTTTGTTGATTATGCCTCTATTTCTTTTCAAGGACTTCAATATTTTGCTAAAGCAGAGAGCCTTAAAAGCAAAATCTGTTGTACAGCATGGGGCATAAGGGAAGTATAGAATAGCTTACTCTTTAAGGACAGCATCTTCTCTTAAACCAAATATTAGACTACTGAGGTGACAAATATTGAAAATACCTCAGGAAACTGGTGAATAACAATATGAATTTCATGTCTTTTCTGGGGTGATGTTCTTTCTGCTGCTTCTTTTTGAAGAATACTGTCCTTGAGGTGCAAAGTGAGAAAGCATCACCTTAATGAATGGAAAATCATCAGATATTTTTCTTTCTGTCTTACGGAACTGAGAAAGAAGCATTCTGGTTTCACCTTTCTCCCAGTGTAGGGTATGTGTTTTTTTTCTTACCATCAGCAGGCCTCAACAATCAGTTTTGTTTTACTTTGGGTGTGGTGGGAGATGCCAGCAACTACACGTAGATACTCATTGGGATTAACTCCTACAAATGAAAATATGGGAAACTGCAAAGTGTAAAATACACCACATTCTTGACCCATCTTTTCATACTGTTGTCTGGAAGGAAAAAGTAAACTGAGATAAAGCATTTAAATGTCATTGTGGTACCCATGCTGAGTCACAACAGATTATATTCAGTATATCAGTGTTATGGTTATATAAATAGTTGCCAGATAAGAGCAAAACCTGGGTTGAACCAGTGTCAGACCATTAATCCACAGGGCAATAACTGATCAAGGCATCAACTACTGACTCTTGGAACAGTTAGTGACAGGAAGAGAACAGCAGTAGATATACTGTAGTTGTGAGGTGCATATGAAATCTGTTATTTGGAAATGCACAACATATCTGTAGGAGAGCTTTTGCTCTGTAGCAAATAATTTTGAGACCTGTGTGGAAGATTTTTTTCCATGAAAAACACATTTACAGTAAAATTTGAGAAAGGCATTTCTCAAATGTCTCAAAAGAAGGAAATTTTAAAAACTTTGAAGAAAAAGAGAGAGAAGGAGGAAAAAAAAGAAAAGAAAAAGAAAGAAAGATAAAAGAGAGCAAGGAAGAAAGAAAGATGGAAAAGAAAGAGAAAGAAAGAGAGAGAAAGAGGGAAGGAAGGAAGGAAGAAAGGAAGGAAAAGAAAAACAAAAGAAAGAGCAAGAGAGAGGAATAAGAGAGAGAAAGAAAGGAGAGAATAACTGAAAGAAAGAAGGAAAAAAGAAAAAAAAGAGGGTAAGAGTGAGACAAAGAAAGAAGGAAAGAAGGTAAGAAAGAAAGATAAGAAATAAACTAAGGCAACTTTCAGTTGGGAGTAACCTAAATAAAATGTTGAAAATTTCAGTTTCATGACATTTACATGATGGGCTTTTATTTGCTATTGGTTGTATAGATTTGCTTATAACTAGCTTAGGAAGTCTTTGTGCACAGAATATTTTTGGTAGGAAAATTGAATGAAAAGCCACCTAGACAGGGAGTCTGGTTTATGTTTTTCTCTATTGCACTGGAAGAAAAGCATGCAATTTTTAAACCTAAGGGCTCGTACTGTTAAACAAATTTACGACCTTGTACATAGGAAGACAAAGAAAGATTTAAAGTGTCTTAGCATGTCTTTTGCTTCCTTGCATTCTGTGGCTTTCCTACAATGCATCTTGTTACTTACTTTAGAAGAACAGTACTCCAATCTCTCTTCATTCAGTGTTCTGCTTATAAATTAAGTTATTCCTATAATTTATTCATGTAATGATCATGGTTCTCTTGTTCTTTGTAAAGCTATTTGCATCCAATCAAATAAAAAAAAAAGAGTGCTTTATAATTACTGACACTGGTAAGAGAATTGGATCATCACAGGCCACCTTGGGTCTCTCTTTCATCCTGAAAATGATGCTTCCATGAGCTTTCAGTGAACATAGGTTGATTTTCATATTCAGCACACAAAAATTCATTGCTTTCTCCAGATCATTGAAACCCCAGTGGCAAACATGTTAGCAGCATCTACTGCTCAAACAGCTTTGAGAAAATCAAACTAAAAATTACGATTGATCAGAACTTAACATAAAACACAGCTAAGTCTGACTGGCAAATTATAATAATTAGCTATCAGCTTTTCCCTGTAACTGGAAAATTCCTTGCTAAATTTCTCGTATTATAATATAAAAAGGAATTTTTTAAATGACTTTAACACTTGGTTTGTTGGTCCAGAAAGTGGCCATATTGACAATGAGAAAACAGGACTGAAGGTAAGTTGCTCTGCAAGAGCTAAAAAATATTCTTAATTTTGTTCAGCTTTTCAGTGAATTTTAGCAGGAGAAATCTTTGAAGGTTATTTTCAAGTAGGCCTCATTAATCTACTTTCAAATTTCTGTACACCCCAAGCTATGTTGTCCAAGTTTTATTGGGTGCACCTGCATTCAAACTGACATTTCATTTAGCCAAACACCTGCACTTGGACAATTACTGTGGACCATTGCTATGTAAAATTAATCCTCTTTGATAATCCTAATTTAAATAATGATTTGTATGGTTTGCAGAAGCAGAACATGCCTCTTTGAAGCATATTAAAGTTCACCCTCTTGAAGGTAAAGCTTTTATTTCCATTGCAACACAAGAAAAGTCATTTATAAAGGTCCACATTCAGAAAAGCATCACATTTTAAACATTTCTTATAGTTGATCAAGTTTTCACATTAACCTAATATACTTTTTGAAGAGATGTGCTGCATCTTGTTATGAAAAGTGTGCACTACATAGTGAGGGCTTTTTTTTTCCCCCCCCCCCCAGAAAATTTCTGGCATTTTAGAAGATATTCCTAGCACAGCAAACCACAAGAAAACCTCAAGAATATAGCCACAAAAGATATATTGCATTTGCTGTTAATTGATGGAAAGTGGTTTTTGTTACCTATGAAGAACTATATGCATTCTGTTGGTATATTCAGGACAGTTATTTATGCTGTATTAATTCAAACCGTACTCTCTTAAATTAATCTGTATTGAAATACTCTTCATTACAATCTATTTGGGATTTTACAGAAGCATTGACTTCTGCCTAGTATAAAAATGCAAATACCATCCTAACACCAAATAAACCAATTTGTTTAGGAACAATTGCAAGGAATTAGATCTAATAAATTCAATTTAAAATTGAGAACTGAACATGAATTTACATTATCTGTCCACTCCAGCAGGATAAGGATTAGGCATAGAAAAATTGAAAAAAAAAATTGAAAAAACAAGAGTAACTTTGATACTTTTTGTGACATCGTATCACTTTTGAAAATAGTTTCAGACTTTTCACAGTACATATAGCAATACACAGAAAATCAAGTTAGGTGGCCATTTCAGTGACAAGATTTTCCTTAAACCCCTTTCAGTGATGGATACAATGTCCAGCAGATTTCTTAGGAAAATTTTGGAAAGTGACCCTGACCAGCTATGGTGATAAGAATTTCAGGAGTCCTGGTGTTGTACAATGGGTGCAAGTGTACAAGTTCCCAAAATCTTGGCTGTACACAATCTGATCAGGAATGTGTCCTTTTTTCTTCCTACGCTGGGTTGAAGAAGATGAAGGAAATTTGTGAAATTTGCTTTCCAGTGTGGATTTTATTGCATGCAGGAATGATTTCATCCAACACTGCAAAATTTATTTGCATTTTTAGTAGCTTTGGAACTAGGTTTCACACATGCCTTCATCTTCCAGTATCTATCTTTAGGTATCTATCTCTGGTAGATACCCAATGCTTGTCTTGTCTGATGAAGTTTTAGCTGAAGATAGTTTGGGTGAAAAAGTTACAGGCTGCAGAGGTGCAGTTTCTTTCAGAACTTCCCATATTCTGAACTTGAACTATGAAATGCATTTGTCTTTCTGCTAATACCATCTATATAATCAAGCTTGCCTTCACCTAAACTGCTTGAAAGGCAGGTGTGTCAAGCAGTGTTTCCTAAGTCACATAACCGAAGGTAACAGATTTTAGTCAGCAGTGGACATCGGACAGAATCTTTCATTCTAGGTTGAAGGCTATGTTGGCTTTAAGATGTGATTGGAATTGAAGGATTAGTATTTGTTGATGTGTAAATTCCTTGCTTTCTCTTTGTGTGTGTTTTGTTTGTTTGTCTGTTTCTCTTTAATTTGACGTTGTAAGCAGTAATACATTCAAGAACTCTGACTTCGCTCTGGGATTCAGTTGGCAGTGGCAATTTCTGTAGTACTAAGTAACAGTCCTTTGACGGCCCTATGCTATAAGTGCTGCTGCACTTCCAAGTAATGGACATTTTCTTTGCCTTCCTTCCTTCCTTCCTTCCTTCCTTCCTTCCTTCCTTCCTTCCTTCCTTCCTTCCTTCCTTCCTTCCTTCCTTCCTTCCTTCCTCCCTCCCTCCCTCCCTCCCTCCCTCCCTCCCTCCCTCCCTCCCTCCCTTCCTCTCTTTCTCCCTCCCTTCCTCTCTTTCTCCCTCCTTTCCTCCCTTCCTCTCTTCCATCCTCTCCTCCTCTCTTCCTTTCTTCCTTCCTCTCTTCCTCACTTTCTTTCATTTATTGAGGCTGCTACATTTTAGGTAACCATATACAGAACAAATGGTTGTGCTTCCTACAACTTCTTACTCTCTTTGGGTACAAGAGTGTCTGTCATGTCTTACTTTGTTAATAATAATTTATTGCAGTGATGCAGGATTTTGTTTTATTATTGGTGTGGGGATAGAGCAAGAAGATAGTTTCAAAAGCAAATGCTTTTATGAATAAGGATGACATTTATTTTCCAGTGCATTGACTTCAAATCTCATTCTTCTCTTGATTCATTAGGTACATGTATTGAGAAAACACTATTTAAAGACCACAGGGCTTGATTTTTTTTTTTAGTTTTTATGTTATATAATCTTTATTTCACAATAGCAGTTCTTACAAACTAAGAATACAAAGGCTATACTGTATTAAAACAGACAGTCATAACTTCAGTGCAGTTCTGAGTCTGTGGAAGCACCGTACACCTCTGTGTTTTTAGGGAAAAGTAAAGAAGCAGGATTCATCACTGCAAACTCCATTAGTTGCCTGATCCAGTATATATTTCTGGTCATTGCCTGAGAAGAAGCTACCTCTGCTTTCCTGATTATGCAATATTATAATTGGGGGATGGAGTGAAAGGGAATGAAAAGGTGCCCTTGTAGATGTGTTTACACCCTGAATATTTACCTGAATGACTCTCTTGTCCTTGTTCAGTGATCTATGAGTTATTGCATCTTTCACAATGTTTCTGGTTCTGCATAAAATGGGTTACATATAGTATGTTTGTTCTCTAATGCCTTCATGTAGAAAGTCAGGGAAATGACCTTTAGATAACAAAGTTAAGTATTAGTTTAATACTGAAGGAGAGTATTAAAAGGATGTGAGATACTTTCAAAACAAATTAGTAAAACATTTCTTTGATTTCTTTATAGATTCTGGACAACCAGGAAGTCCAAGCCACAATGATCCTGCCAAGAATCCACCAGGTAAATATAAGTTCCAGAACATGTGCAATCTAACATTGTTTGAGAACAAAGATACTACTGTTAATAGTTAAAGAGAGCATAATTGATCAGCAACCTATTTTGCACTCATAGGTACATATAATGAGGACAAGCTGTGATTACTTTAGGTCTTTTAAACTGGCAATGTCTCAATTGTATTTTCATTAAGATTCATTTAATCTAAGGAATTTTTTGTTTAGTGTATGGCTTTTTGAAGTTTGCAAATGGTGATAGGAAAAGGAGTAAGGAGACAAGATCACCAAATAACTTTACTTTTATAAAAGTCTTCAAATACTACAATTAATATTTTGTTTCAGAGAAACACAATTGCTATACCTCTAAAGATTGTGACCTATGCTACCAGCTTCTTTTGTCCTTTAGTTTAATATTATTTGTACATTGTAAAATGTAAATATGTTCATTTAATATGTTCATTTTTTATAAAAGCATATCAGCTCTGAGCAGTTTTTGAACGCATTGTTCAAAAATATCTTGCTAGAGACATTTTTTTTTTTTTTGAGAAACAGAGATATCTCAGTGATTTCATGCAAATAGTCCTTTCAAGGGTTTTGTAAAAATAAGAATTCAAGAGAAAATCAAAACCAGACTTTGCCATTCCACACTGTTTAGGCCAAAGGCTCTTTGTATTTTTGTGGAGTTATCCTTCTAATCAATTATGCTGTGCTAGTAAATGTTGTAAACTTCTGTTGTTTTATGAATTTTATCAGGGTGAGACAAATGAGTGCAACACGCTTCCTCATACTATCATTTAAAAAGTAAGAATGACTCCTGCCATCAAATCGTGCTGTATCTTGGACTAGATGATCTTAGAGGTCTTCTCCAACCTAAAAGATCATCTATGATCTTTTTCTATGATTTCATTTCTCATAAGAAATATCTCTGAAATAAGCTGCAAATAGCTCAGTTTGCTCTTTTTCTAAATGCAAAACTAACCACAGTCTAACCAAAAGGTAAAAGTATGATGCTGGGTTATTACATATACACAAGTATTGTCTGGATTTGTCCAAACATTAGTGAAAACAGCCAATATTGTGGATGGACAATTTTGTACTATAGGTATATAAAAGTATTTTCTGTGTGTGATGGAATGTGACATGTTGAAGTGAGTACCCAGAAGTGGAAGAACCATCATAGCCCATAATAAAAAAACTCTATATTCCTTTAATATAAATAGCAGTAATATATACTGGGAGATTGATGATATATTTTAGAAATATGAAGGCAGCAAAAGTAAATATATCTATAAAAAACAAACAAACAAACAAAAACAACAACAAAACACACACACACACACACACACAAAAAAACAACACACAAAACACAAAACACCAAAAACCCACAAACAAGTGTTTTTTTCTTACTGTGATTCCCTTCCTCTTCTCCTTCCCCCTTCCCCTTCCCCTTCCCCTTCCTCTTCTCCTTCCCACTTTCCCTTCCCCTTCCTCTTCTCCTTCTCTTCCCCCTTCCTTCTTCCCCTTCCTTCTTCCCCTTCTTTTTCCATGATGCAGGTTTGCAATTGAAATTACTTTTGCATGGAGGCTTTGATGCTGTTTCTCTGTAACCTGTGTATAATACATGAATAGGCTTTTATTTCTCTATTAAATGCATGACATAAATTAGGTAGGTTTAAAAAAAAAAAAAAGTAAGTCACCCACTCATCAGCACATTTACACCTAAAAGAAGCCTAAAAAAATAATCCTCATGGGTAATCACAGTTTTGGAAAACTTGAAGCATTTGGCTTGAGGGAATTTCTTTTTGTTTTAAAATATTTCTGCTTGTATGTGCAAGAAAAACCAAATGCTTTACACCTCATCATTGTAAAGGATACTTTGTAGCCTCAGGGTTTGAGAAGCTGAAGGTCAGGTCTGGAAAATCACCTTCTCCATGTTTTAAAATTCTGGTTTAAAGTATCATTTAACATTTGTAGTTGGAAGGTAGAGGTACACATTTCACTAGTGAGGATCACATGCTCTAGTGAGTTGAGCCTCAGTAACCCTCAGGCTCAACCCCATGTTACTCTTTCAAGGAGTAATCTTGCAACAGCCACACAGCCATGTGGCAGGCAGCAGAGGAGACTAATGGGCTTTCTTTTGGCAGTGTTGTGGGACAAGATCAGATGCCTCAATGTCTGACAAACTCCATTGTCCCAGGAGGCAGCAGGAGATAGAGGGAGAGAAATTTGTTGCTGGTTTCATCATGAAATTTTCTGCTTGAAATTTGAGCATAACACTTTCTCATGCTTTGGAGTTACAGTTGGCATCGTTATTCCTTTTATCTACTGCCAAGTGGGGACAGAAAATGGAGACTGTGCCTTGCTTTCCTTGAAACCCTTCATTTGAGTAGAGACAGAGGCATAATTGGATGTCATCTGCCTATTTGAGGATACATGAACTTCTAGCATCATTCAGCTTCACTGTGTGATACTGCTTTGGGGTTAAACTGGCAGGGAGAAAGCACTGAGGTTTTGTGGGACTGTAAAATATAGAGCTTCTAGGGTTGTGCAGGGGAATGAGAGGGAGTCATACTCCCTTAAGATTGTCTGTGGAGAAGGACTGCTGTCCTGCTCTTACTAAACATCACATCAGTATTATTACTGAAACCAGGCAGTCACTTCTGCCAAAGTCCCAGAGGATATCCACTCTGAGGTTTGTTTTCTGTCCCAAGCCAAGAGCACATGGACTGGCAATGCCAGAAAGTTTTGGGTTTTTTAATCAACCTTTGGTCTGATGCCTGTATATCAAGGAGCCAGGTTGTTGGCAAGGCTTAGGTGCTGTTAGTGCTTGGATGCCACTATCTTCACAAAGACATTGGCAAGGAAGAGGAGGTTGGAAACTGAGTGGTAGTCAGCTAGGCTGCTGGTGTTAAAAGAGTTTTGTTTTTTATTTCCTAGGTTTGGCTAGACTATTACATTCTTTAAGGTGTCTGGTAATTTGCTGTCTTAACCATGGAAGGAGGTAATGTCACTTGCCAAACAAAAGAACATTAAGAGCCCTTGGTGGAATTCTTTACAATAGATTCCTAAAAATACACTGAATATTTTGATAGCATAATACAATATTAAGTTAGTGTAGCTTGTGGTAAAAGTGGTATTTAGCATTTGTAGCAAGGTCCAGGGGTATCCTCCTCTAAGTTTTATTTTTTCACTAACTTTCATTGGGTATATTTCTAAAGAATGAAACTTGATTTTCTGTGAGCTGAATTGTAAAGGTCATTTCTGCAAAGGGATTGTATGTATGACGCAGAAAAATGAGGAGGAGGAGAGGAGACTCAAGGAGAGGAGACAGAGGAGACTCAAGGAGACTCAAGGAGAGGATACTCAAGGAAAGAAGAGGAGACTCAAGGAGACTCAAGGAGACTCAAGGACAGGAGAGGAGAGGAGACTCAGGAGAGGAGACTCGAGAAGAGGAGAGGAGAGGGGGAGGAGGGAGGGGAGAGGAGGAGAGGGGAGAGGGGAGGAGAGGAGAGGAGAGGAGAGGAGAGGAGAGGAGAGGAGAGGAGAGGAGAGGAGAGGAGAGGAGAGGAGAGGAGAGGAGAGGAGAGGAGAGGAGAGGAGAGGAGAGGAGAGGAGAGGAGAGGAGAGGAGAGGAGAGGAGAGGAGAGGAGAGGAGAGGAGAGGAGAGGAGAGGAGAGGAGAGGAGAGGAGAGGAGAGGAGAGGAGAGGAGAGGAGAGGAGAGGAGAGGAGAGGAGAGGAGAGGAGAGGAGAGGAGAGGAGAGGAGAGGAGAGGAGAGGAGAGGAGAGGAGAGGAGAGGAGAGGAGAGGAGAGGAGAGGAGAGGAGAGGAGAAGTATGGACACTGCTGTTGTCTAGATCAGTCATAAGGTCCTAGAATCATGCAACCATAGAACTATAGAAGGGCTTAGGTTAGTAGGGATCTTAAGGATCAACTTTCCAACCCCTCTGCCATGCGCAGGGATGCCACCCACTAGACCAGGGAAACAACTTATTCTTCCAGTTATGGGTCATCCACAGGTTCTCTGAGCAACCTGTTCCAGTGCCTCACCACCCTCTGAGTAAAGAATTTTTTCCTAACATCTGATCTAAGTCTTCCCTCTTTTAGTTTAAAACCATTCCCCTTTGCCATAACATTATCTGCCTAAGAAAAAAGTTGCTCTCCATCTTTTTATATAAGCCCCCTTCAAGTACTGAAAGGCTGCAATGAGGTCTCCCTTTTCCTCTTCAGGGTGAACATCCTGAACATCTCAGCCTTTCTTGGAGAGGTGTTCAGCCCTCTGAGCATCCTCATGGCCCTTCTCCAGTACTCCTCTAACAGATGCACATCCTTCTTGTGCTGGGAGCTCCAGACTTGGATGCAGCACTGCAAATTAGGCCTCACAAGGGCAGAGTAGAGGGGGACAGTCACCTCCTTTGACCTGCTGTTTACAACTCTGTTGATGCAGCCCAGGATGAGGTTGGCTTTCTGGGCTGCAAGTACACACTGCTGGCTTATGTTATGTTGAGCTTTTCATCCATCAGAATCCCCTATTCCTTCTCTGCAGGGCTTCTCTCAATAACTTCTTCTCCCAGTCTGGACTTATGTTTGGAATTGCCCTGACCCAGGTGCAACACCTTCCGCTTTGACTTGCTGAACCTCATGCAGTTCACATTGGTCCATTTCTCCAGCTTGTCCAGACCCTTTTGGCTGGCATCCCTTCCTTCTCTTGTATCAACTGCACCACACAGCTTGGTGTCCTCTGCAAACTTTCTGAGGGTGCACTTAATTCCACTGTCTGTGTCATTGTTAAAGATATTAAACTGTACTGGTCCCAAGACAGACCCCTGAGAGACACCACTCATCACTAGCCTCCACCTGGAAATAAAGCCATTGACTACAACTCTTTGCATGTGTCTTTCAAGATGATTCCTTATTCATTGAATAAAATGAATATTCAACCCCTTCAAATCCATCTCTCTCAAATTCAGAGATCAGAATGTCGTTGTCTGTGTCAAAGGCATTACAGAATCTACAGGTTTAGATTATGTTAGCTATTAAATGTTTACATGGGTTCAGTGAGAAAATGGAAATGTCTGTGGATCCATTGAGGGTGACTAAACAGAGACATACCTGGATTAATTCGTGATTTAAACTGAAAATAGCTGGAGCGTAAGACACTATTAGTCAAAAACCAGCAGCAACAACAACAAAACATCTTTATTATGTCTTACTATTTTGCTAGGCACCTACAGAGACCTACTGCTGAAAGCAGGCTGATGAAGGATGAAGACCCAGAATGCCATTTTTGATGTAATGCTGTACTATGTGCTCCCTCTAAACTCCCTAGGAATTTTGATCCTATGTTTGTCAAAAGTGTGTAGCTTTAGAAAATCTGAAAAATGAGCCTTCCTTTATATTTGTGTGACTCAAATATCTACAGATCTGTGGGATGATGGATACTGAAACCAGAGGAAATGATCTTTCAGTGAGTTCATTTGGTAGTCATAGGAAAATTATGAGGCTGAGTAAAGAGAGAAAAACATCCAGAACTATTCATAATCTAATGATATTCACACCAGCCATAACGTTATGGTCTTTAAAGATGCAATCCTTAGTGGTCAGTTCTTCTAGTAGAGGATTTTATGGGTTTTGTTCCAGTTTGTGTTTCTCTCCTTTCCTACTACCTGCTGGCCACAACAGTCTGACATCAGCAAGGTTACTTGCTACCTGCCATTGGCATGAGATTGCTGTTTGGCAGACATAACTTACACATCAACATTAACACTGTGTTCAGTTGTTGCCATGGTGCTCAAATCTATGAAGGCAGTCCCTTTAAATTGCTAAAAGGAATAAATAGAGATACTGATAGTATAAAATGTTATATAGATGTAACAATAACATAGGATCAACATATGGACACAGTTTGAGACTCAAGAGATCTCAAAACCCAAGGAAGTGGATAGTAGTTCCTATTAGTTCTTCATGTTTTGGTTTCTGGATAGAGGTGGAAGATAGTCTGTTCTTGTTCAGGTCCCTTCAGGCTTTCAGAGCTCTTCATATCCAGGATCGGGGAATAAAACAGATATCTTTCAGAAAGTGCAAAGAAAACCTAACCATCCCTGAATAGATGGTTATGAACTTCATTGTCCAGGGAAGATAGGTGCATTAAGATTTTTGCTGTTATTCCAGCAGTTGACCTCAGAGGTTATTACCGCTCTGCTTTCTAGCAAATAGGACCTTTTAAAAAATAAATAAATTAATTTAATTTAATTATTATTGCAATTTATTATTTTTTATTTGCTGCTATAATTTACTCTACTTTAGCTGGTCCAAAGAATATTTTCATATAAATTTTGCAGACTCCATAAACTCAGTGAGGGCTGAATGAAGATGACTTGAGTTCAAGCCTATCAGCTAGTGAATATTACATTATTTATATGTGAGGTGAGACACCTTTAGACAGAGATTGAGAAACTGTCTCTCCACCTTTCATTCCTCTCCACTAGTTGCCTTCCTTCCTCCGCAGTAAACCATGATACATTGTCAGGGCATTCATCTAACAATAACATTCCTAGTCTGAATGAGGCAGGGTTCAGTGAATCCTTAGAGCCAGCCCTACTACTCTGGAATGGGTTTTCCCCTTGCATTTTCACCAGAATTTTTATTCTGGGAACCTTTTCCAAAGAAAACATGAGTGAAATCATTCTAATTAAAAAAGGTGTTGCCAAAAAGCTTGCAACCATCCTCACCTATCTCTTGTATGCAAATCTCTCTTGCAGCTGTAGAGCCCCAAAGGCTTCTCTGAGCTTTCATATGGGCCAGCAGCCACAGGGAGAACATTCTTTTTGGATTAAGCCCTAAGGAATGTGTAATAAATTTGCCTATATATGACTATTTTAGAAAGAAGTGTTTCAGTTTTAAGTTTTAGAATGTACATTTTCAGAAATAGCCTCTGAAGAGTTATGTGTGCTCTCAACCTTTGCACTCTTTTGGAAATGCAATAAGCAAATGTCCTTGAGTTTTGAATGATTCAGAACACAGACAGTTTCATTATTTTATTGTATTGCAAGTTACCTTCTTGTGGATGGGGAATTATCCCCCTAATTAATAGAATAGAAGAGAGGTTCCCTGGCCTCATCATTGTAAGCATCTTTTCTTGTGGAAGAAATGATGCTGTAGTAGTAGTTTGGGGAACCAGGCAGAACTACATTCAAACAAACATATATTCTGTGCCTTTATTTTTCAGCATGGGAGTGGATATTCTGAAAGCTGTTTCCTGTATGCCTGCAGCCATGCCATCTCAGATAGCAATCTTCAAATAAAACCGGGTTGGGTTTGGTCACGGCTTGATTTTGTGTGGAGTTCTCCCTTTCCCAAATGCTCTATGAATTAGTAATGACAGAGATTGAGAGATGATGCCCTTTCTCCTCAGCCTCTCAGCCCCGCACCAGTTAGGGCTTTCTGTAAGTGAAGTGTGCAGCTGGGCTATCTGAACAATCAGAAGCCTGCACAAATTGCACAGCCCCTTTTTCCAGAAGTAAGAGTTTTTGGTCTTGCATGCTGGTTTTAATTTTGGTGTAGGAAGTTTCTACTGTCTACTGGTTTAGGATTAGTTTTGAATTTTCACTTGGATGGACTATCCTTTTTTATGAACTTAGTTTGTAATTGATGCTGCTTTCAATTCTGATGCTGTTGTGTTCAATGGTGAACACAGTGTTTTTACTTCAATGCATGCACAGAACAAGAGTTCGATAAAATGGTTACATTACAGGTTAGAACTCCAAAAATCTGCTTTGGCACCAGAAAACTCCTTTTGGATTTCTAACCAGTAAAGCAGCAGTCTCGTATCTGATAACAATCAGCTCCAACAATATCTTTAAAATCTTGGCTGTGGTGTGTACATGACCTGAGACCTGCCAGAGTGGAAGGCAGTATGAATTTGTGGTAGTCATTCTTTCTGTTTTTGCTAGGTTTCAGGCCAACTCATCTCTTGGATTCCAGTGCATGGATTCTGGAATCAATTCAGCTAGGTGTTTGCATCTTGAAATTACTACATCATTGAAGGCAATTATAGCCCTTCTCATTAACTTCAGAGTATGGAAAATTTCATTTGTTTTTCATAATGGCACAAGCAGATTCTTAGGCCCATATTCTGCTAAAATGTTTAATGGAGTCATGCGATCTTTTGCAACATGTTTTTTTACTTTCCCAGTTACAGTATAACTGCAGTTTTTAGAGGTTAAAACAAAACAAAACAAACAAAAGGCAACACAGCAAAGGTAGCTGCGCAACATGATCAGAGACAAATGTGTGATAATAAAAGAGCTTAATTCTCTGGACAGGATATTACTTCTTCTATTTAGTGACTTCACTACTGGAATCTTCTGTCACTCCTTGGCTCATGCTATCCATTCTTAACTGCCTTTAAGAAATTCTGGTCTGGTGGGAACCTGCTTCTGGAAGTCTTTTAAAGATACTAGTTTCAAAATACATGCAATGAGAAAAACTGCAAGTTTCCTAGACTGTGAGCTAAATCACAATATACAGTGTGAGACTACTTTTTCACTGCCCCTTGTAACTGAATAGTAACTGTATGTCACTAGCATTCCTGCTGAAGTTAGAGCTTCTTGTCAATGTCGGATGCTGTAGAGAGCTGCAAGAGCTGATCCTTAAAAAATCTGCTTTCAAAGACTCTGAAAAAGAACCGGTACAATAAAATTATTTAACCTGTGATTGTAACAGTTTCAGAAATTGGACAAACCTGTACCAGCATCCAGAACTGTGCATCACATAACTTCATCATTACAGTTCCCTGCTAGTAGTCTGTATTCAAGTATGAAGGTTCTAGCTTTTTTTCTCACAGTAGTTCCCAATATTGACCATGTCTCACAGCTATTAAGTCTACCTATTGCTTTACAATTCCTCCTTTCAAAGATCCAAAATTAAAAGGACATTAATACAAGTTACTTCCTGCATGGATTGTATCCTTACTCTTGCTTCATAAGGTGCTCAAAATCAAGTCTGTATCAGTGAAAAAATTAGATATTTAATAATACCAGGAAGCAATTTTATGTTTTGGCACTAGACAATATGCAGCAGAATGTAAACAGGCATTCTATTCATAAAATACAATTAAATCAAAAGACATTAAAAAGGCTGGTTAAAGAT
The DNA here is from genome assembly GCF_047663525.1 of Anas platyrhynchos. NCBI lineage: Eukaryota > Metazoa > Chordata > Aves > Anseriformes > Anatidae > Anas > Anas platyrhynchos. The sequence goes on along the minus strand of NC_092621.1, from coordinate 34,386,595 downwards.
TTCTAAAGACAGATGTCATTGGTGAGGTTTTAAGTAATATGAAAGCAAGCCTTTACAGTACACATTAGTGAAAACTGAAAATATATTTGAATAAGTTGTAACAACATATATTTTTTTTTCCTGTTTTAATCTCACCATGTTTAAGACTATTCTTGTAATTCAGTTATTGAAAGCATGGCACAGGAACAGAGAGGAAGATGTATAAGGAATGGGATTACTGAAGGTTTCTCTTGTTTGCCAACCATATGATTGAAACTCGATCAGAACTGTTACTCATCTTAACCTGTTTATCTTTTTTCCTTAATGGCTATGATCTGGTCATGGTAGTGTTACAGTCAGAAAACATATTTTTCAGAAATGAATTTTCTTTTAAAAAGTTTAGGAGGGAACTCTTTTTTTTTTTTTTTTTTTAACCTTCCTTGAACAAAAAATAAAGGAAATATAGGAAAACAAATTTGCTGTTACTTGATGGGGGTTGACCTGTTCTCCCATGTGCCTGGTGACAGGACGAGGGGGAATGGGCTAAAGTTGCGCCAGGGGAGTTTTAGGTTAGATGTTAGGAAGAACTTCTTTACTTCTTTACAAAGGGTTGTTAGGCATTGGAACAGGCTGCCCAGGGAAGTGGTGGAGTCACCATCCCTGGAAGTCTTTAAAAGACTTTAGATGTAGAGCTTAGGGATATGGTTTAATGGGGACTGTTAGTGTTAGGTCAGAGGTTGGACTCGATGATCTTGAGGTCTCTTCCAACCTAGAAATTCTGTGATTCTGTGATTATAGGTTTTGGAAGTTCCTTACTGGTTATACAGAGGTACACTACATTGGTTTGGGCAGAAATATATTTTTTAGAGAATTTAGAATTTTAAGAATAATGTTACGTGCTATAATGTATTTCACAGTGTGTCATCTCTAAAGCAAGATGAGTTTTAGTAAATGACAATACTCCATGCTTATAGAAGGCTTGAACAACATAGACAGCAAGGTATTATCATGATCATCAAAAGGTACAGTAAATCCTCTATGAGGAATAGAACAATAAATTATCAAGTGCATTAGTTTCTGTACTGAACAGATCAGAAACATACCAAGAATGTTAATTAAAGGCTCTTTAGCATGTCAATGAAATACAAGAAGTGCATTATAGAATGCTTAATCAAAAGACAGTAAGACATATACTGCACAGATATCACTGTATATCTTTTTCTCGCTGTTGTGGTTTAACCCAACAGACAACTGAGCACCACACAGCTGTTCACTCACCCCTCCACAGTGGGACGGGGAGAGAATCAGAAAAAAGAAGTTAAAAACCTGTGGGTTGAGATAAAGACGGTTTAATAGGACAGAAAAGGAAGGAAATAATAATAACAACAGCAACAATAAAATAATATACAAAACAAGTGCTGCACAATGCAATTGCTCACCACCTGTCAAATGATGCTCATCCCAACCCTGGGTAGAGGCTTCCCCAGTCAACTCCCCACAGTTTTTACCACTGAGCATGACACCGTATGGTATGGGATACTTTGGTCAGCTGGGGTCAGGTCTCCTAGCTATGTCCCATGCCATCTCCTTGTGCACCCACAGCCTCCTCGCTGTCAGGAAGCAAGCAGAAAAGTCCTTGACTCCATGTAAGCACTGCACAACAACTAAAACACTGGTGTGTTACCAGCATTATGCTCATCCTAAATCCAAAACAAAGCACCATACCAGCAACTAGGAAGAAAATTAACTCTATCCCAGTCAAAACAGGACACTTGCAAGCAGTGTAATAATGTGAATATGAATGTTAAGTCTTGCTCAGTAGGGAGATAAACTTCATAAGGTAAAAGACATTATCTGACATCATAGTCAAAATGTCCTACAAAGTTGTCCTGCTCCATACAAGGTCTTTCCATTTATTATTTTCCTATTTAGAATTAATTTCTGTAACAAATTATAGCAGTTTAATGGCACAAAACTTCTGCTTGTTTGCTTATTTATTTATTTGTTTAACCTGGGTGAAAGACAGTGATCCATCAACAACACCTGCTGTGATGACGTGGTAAATAGTGGTACCACTCAGTGGCAGAATGTTTTTCCTGCTCCCATTTCATTATTACAAGGACAGAAACATGCTATATCACTCTTTAAACTATGTAGGTCAACTAACCTACACTTGGGTGAAGGTTCTCTCAAGTCAGCCTAACTTGAATCTAGAGAAGTTGTACTTCAAAGTAGAGGTATTTGAATAGGCAGCACAGAAGTTCAGTTTGTCTTGTTAACCACCTTCAGAGCTGTCTGTACATTTGTACACTGGCTTTAAGCCACATTTCACTTTCAGGCCAACTAAAAACATAAAACTAAATTTTTCTTGGAAATCTTTTCAGTGCTTTAGACTGTGCCCGATTAAGAAAATACAGAGGGGAAAGTTTTCCATTGTCAGAGAAATTACTATGCTTTGTCCAGTTCATCCATTCTTAGGTTAAAAATAAGAAGTGAGGAAGAAAGGAAAATGAAACATTGTTCTTATTGTATTTTTTTTATTTTTAATGGTACGGGTGTGACAAACAGAAAACATGAAGAAAAGGTGCAAGGGAATGTAGAAGATGAAAGGAAAATGTTCTAATTTCTTAGAAATAAGAAAGGAAAAAGCAGTAGATGTGAAGAGATGCTGTAGAAAATGAGAGCAAGAGGAATGTGAGAGAAAGTAAAGAGGGAGAGGGAGAAACCCACAGAACTACTGGTGGAAATAAAGACATGCATAGATATCATGAGTGATGATGACTAGAAGATGAAGAGATAATGGCATTGGCATGGCATCATTCATAATGATCACACAGACCCATAGTTCTCTGCATTTCGTCCTCTGATGGCTTTTCAGACAGGGAAGACTGACATTTGCTTGTATAACTACAAGCACAACAGAGATGTCAGGAAAGGCTGCCATATATAATAAATGTACTCAGGATGTAACATGATGTACAGTAATGTACACATATAATAAATATACACAGGATTTTTCAGCCTGAGTTGCCAGGTGTATTATTTATACCCAGACAGGTAAATAATATCAGAGGTGCTGGGTGCGGAGGCTCTGTGGGCTACTAAGAAGGAAAAGAGGAAGCACAACAAGCAACACTTGGTGCACCTTCCCTCAGCATGTCTGTTAGAGCAGCAATGTGTGCAAAGTATGGATCCAAATAATTCTGTTGGCAAATGGGTGACATTCTTGTCTGTAAAGGCTATGATGTCATGTAATCTCAAATTCGGTCAAGTCAGTTTATGCAGTAGTTATCAGTGTGAGAATTCTACAGTAACATGGGCTGCTCCCTTTTAATAAATAGTTACACTACTGGGATACTTATTGATTATTAGTGATATTAATGGTTCTTTCACTGCAGTGCTCCAAAATGTGCTCAAACTTGAAGGCGAGGAAAGTATATCATACACAATTATCTTGGAATGAGTAAACAGGCCAAAACAATAAAGCATGGTTTCTTATATGTAGATTTGTATGTAGATTTAATTCAGCACCCCACTCAACTGGCAGTCTGTTTTGTCCAGTTCTGTCTTTTATTGGAAACAACAATAAAATCCTCATCTTACTCAGAGGTTATGATTTTGTAACTAAGGTGGTAGTGTAAAGTTACTATCAACAGAGACAAAATGTGTTTACAGAAATGTATGCCAGGACAGGACTGTTGTATTTTCCAGCCACTACAGTTCTTAGTTCAATGTTGATTTAAAAATTGAGATGCTAATAAAAGAAACAAATTTTTAGGCAGTTTATGGATGGTTAACTAGGAACACAGTGTACTGTTTGTTAGTTTTCATGTGTGCATTAGAAGATTGCTTTACCACAGCTCCTCAAAACTTTAGCACCTCTGCTTGATTTTCAGCTCTCATTTGATCCCAATTTCAGTGTACTTTTGTCTGCATATTACAGTTTTAGGACTGCTGATGCTGTTGTTAGCTTGTGTATAAATGTATCTATAGATATTTGTTAATATTCTCACTCTACAAATTGTGATCTTTTTCAGTGTACCTTGAGGACAGTTTTGTAAAATCTGGAGTGTTCAATGTGTCAGAACTTGTGAGGGTGTCCAGAAGTAAGTTCAC